>NC_092332.1:1947133-2242133 GCF_022682495.2 Desmodus rotundus | reverse complement strand
ACCCATACGTTTTCACATCCCTAGAATTTAGCCCATATCCCATAGTTTATGAAGTTTTAATGCATTTATTCACATGTCATTTAACACAGAGGGGGTTATGTAACAGGGACACATTGTAACTTGCTTTTTGACTAGACAATAGTAATCTTTCCATTTTACTATATTAATAGATGGTTGATCCTTTGTAAGGGCTGCATGATATACTGTTGAACATACTTATTCTAATGGATTTGTCTCATCTTCCCCTGGTTGATATGTATATTGCTTACCTCTATTATGATACTACATCCAACATCACGATACATATCATAGCCCCTCCATTTAAAATGTTCCCTTGCTTTGTATTCTTACAGGAATAATTTGCTTTCTCCAAGCGATTGTACATTCAGAAAGTTGTTTTTTAGTTTGCCAACTGCAAAAATAGTCATACAAGAGAAGCTCCTTTAATATGAAGCCAGAGCTGCCGGCCCCAAGGAGATGCCTCCAACCTGTGGGCGTTGAAACAGGACAGAGTCACCTCCACACGGGGCCGAAAGCCACCCTGTATCCCAAGGAGCCACCTGCAAAGGTGACAGGAGGGCAGACGGGGTGACGAGTGGACGGATGAGCACAGGACTGAGAATGAAACATGCTGTTGAGAATCAGCATCACGACATCACGTCATCTGCGCCCACAGCCACGCCTCCCTGCTGCGGGTGTCCTTGTCCCCTCCCCTTTCTCCTAAGTGCCTCCCCTGTGTCTGATCATGGGGACCCTGTGTGGGCTCCTGCCTGAGTCAGTGCTTCCCCAATAGCTGCTCTTAATTAATCCCCATAATTGCAGCCGCGTCTCACTCTGAAAGCTTTCCATTGTTTGGTTAGCACTACCAGTGTATGCCATGGTGGGTGTGTGAACCTACCTCTTCCTCACGGGCATTAGGAAAGCAAGATTGGGGAAAAGGTCTCCCAGAGGCTGGAAGCGATGCTTATGTGTGAGCTACTCTCACTGCCGTGACACTACCCTCTTCCATTTTCCCCGTGCGAATCATAAATACATAGATAGATGCTTATACACTGAGTGAGACGTACATTTTACAGCTGAGGTCTTCCAGTCACGTCAACGTCCACCTTGCTATGGCTTTGGGATTAATGGGAAGCTAGGTGACCCAAGGTCAGCTGTAAAAGTATTCTGAGGGTCGTGGCTGGGTAGCTTAATTTAATTAGAGCTTCGCCCCATAGGTCAAGGTTGCAGGTTCGATCCCCAGTCAGGGCACATACAGGAATCACACACATACAGGGCACACATGAAACAACAAATTGACGTTTCTCTCTCCCTTCCCCTCTCTCTAAAATAAATGAAAACAATTATCTTGAGGCTGCAAACATATTTTCCAGGAACCAGAAGCCTAGTAGGTTGTGAGTGGGAGATATCGGTGGTCAGTGTAGGGAACACTCAAACCTGTAGAGAATTTGGGTGAGTTTATTGGGTCCCAGCTGAAGACAACGGCCAAGAAAAAACCATCTCGATGGATTGAGAAATGCCCCGGAGAACGGCAGTTTATTGCCCTTTTTATACATTAAAACCAAAGGAGGAGCTGCCGGGGGTTCCGTGAACCCCACGGGTGAAAGATTAGGGAGGACAATTCGGTAATAACGTCATTTGTATATTGTGTGTGACCTGTGCGGCTTGCGGACACACAGCATGTAGGAATGAACACTAACACTGTTCAGAAAGGTAACCACACACGAAAATCCCCTTCGAACCTCAGGCACAGGGTCAAGTGGAAGGCGTCTTTTCAGTGGTCCGAAACGAGCGGACTTTGCCTCCCACTGTCCTCTCTCTTTATTCCTCCTCTCCAAATTCTCGTGGGTTAGATATTTCCTGTTTAATTCTGCTAGTCCCATCCGCTGAGTACTATCTGTCAATCACGTCTCTATCCTCTGACATCATCTACCACATGTGTATAATCAGCTACCTTCACCTACTCGTTCTTTATCTATGTATCTATTATCCATTATATGCCGTCAACTTTCTATCTATCCGTCTACCTACCTACCTACCTACATACCTGTAAGGTTTCATCACTTTCCCTACTTCCTGCTTGGACATACCGACGTGAACCCCCCCACCCCGGTCGCTGCCTGTCAACAGAATGAGCATTTGCAAAAAATCCACGATCCTCCCACCTCAGGAGGCGACCAGAGCCCTTTGGTGCTGAGTCAGCTGGGCTGTGATTCCACGTGGGCTTGAAAAGCTTTGCCACGTAGTTATGCAAAACTCCCAAGTCAGCCTAGGCTTCACCCACAGGGTCACACGAGCCAGCATTTGCATTAACCAGAGGCGATGATGAGCTTACCATGTGTCTGGCATCGATACAATGGGCCACGGCTCTTTCTGGTGCGTGCGGTGTGTGTGTGTGTGTGTGTGTGTGTGTGTGTGTGTGTGTGTGTGTGTGATCCAACCACCATTTCATCACCAGGTTTTCAAATGACTCTCGCATACTTTTGGTCAAGGTCATTGACACCAGGCAGATGATGGCCTATCCATCTGTTCGGCGTGTTTCTAGCATGTTAACAACTTCCCCCGAATATTTTAAGTGCACAAGCAACGACCATCCCGGTAATGGGTTTACAGTCGGGGTTGTCTCCACTGTTTCCAAAGTCCCAGTTGCCTTACAGCACTTGAGGTGGAAGCATTTTTATCACGGGAGTGGAATTTCCACACGGTTTTCTTACCGTAGGAAGCTGGCTAATTGTTCATATATATATATATATATATATATAGAGAGAGAGAGAGAGAGAGAGAGAGAGAGCAAAGGGAATTACACATCGAGCTTAACAAACGCGGCATCAGCCTGTTTGCCTCACCAGGAAGCTACAACTTCACACCCCAGGGGAACACAGCCTTGCTCCTCCAAGGGGTTAGCACTGTGCAGCCCCCCTTCCCCCTCTGGTACTGCATGGCTGGGGGTGCAGAGGGAGGGACTTGAGCCGAGAGTCCCATCAGCCTAGCTACACTATGTAAACCCACCCAAAGCCCAGACAAGCCTGGGAAGTTGATTGGTTCCTTAGAAAAGGCACCGGGTTTATCCTAAACCCCAGATAATCAGATAACCTCCTTCTTCTGCAGTGGAACTTGGGTGCACGGCAGGGATTTGCAAACCGAGAACACCACACAAACCCAAGACAGTTTGTTTAATTTCAGTAACGCCCCGAACTTGCCTACATTGGCGCTTTCTCTGTACACAGGGTCCACTGTGGGTGTTGAAACCACGGGTTCCTTTACATCTTCTGGGCTTCTGCACCAATCAGACAGAATTTCAAAGAACCATTTCACACTTGCCTCTGAAGGGACCAGCGTTTCGCCCCCCTGAAGCTGCTTCTGGGGTCTTGATTTTAAGCTGTTTAGTAAGAAACGACGTTCAGAAAGAACTTTTGAGCCTTCCCTCTTTCCTGCCCGAGAGATTCAGAGAACCCTGCTTCCGGAAGCATCGTTTCGGATGGTGTCTTCGTGTAGTTGCAATTAAGTGCGATGAATAAGAGGGTCCGAGACAGGTGCCGCATGGTAGATACCCCCAGTGTCCCCTTGTTCTGAGTCAGCGAGGGGGGTTTTTGTCAAGTGTGTTCTGTTCTTTAACCGCCTGTAAGTCAGCCCATGCTCATTTCTGACACTTAAGACCCTCATCCACTCTTCTCTCCTTTGTCTAAAACGTCTTACATAACCAGCGTTGACTCACGGTCTTTGGAACATACATGCTTATGTGAGTTCGCCATGCTCACGTGGACGTATTAAAACTTGGATCTCCCCCTTTTAATCTGTGTGTGTTATTTTGATTACTACCCCAGCCTGGAAGAATTTGGAAGGTGGGCAGAGCAGTATTTATGTGTTTTAGCCCCTGCATTTTGTACAAAGATGGCACTTTTATAGACTCGGCTGTTCTTTTGCCGCCAATTTCAGTGGGTTCGTTCCAAATCGCGGAATTCTTTCCATTACAAAACAGTAAGTGAGTGTCTCTCTCCTTTATCTCTGAAGCAGCAAGCTTTCTTTTTAAGGAAGTAAGATCTTGAAAATTACTCTCTACTCATTTTCTTATATTTTTCCACCCAGCTACATTTTCCATTGACGTACAAGCAACTCTGCTCTCTCGGAAATTCCATTTCTCCGGCTCCTTCTGAAGCGTAAAAGGTGTCTTGTGAATTGGCAGGAGGTAATGAGGTTTTCACAACTTTAACTTTTCCCCCTAATTGATCCAAGACTCAACTCAAGCTGGTAACAGCTGATTACTTGCGAAGATTCATGAGACAAAGCCAGGGAATTTTTATGTTCCTAAAACACCAAGCGGTACGTCAGGAATAACAGCTTCTTATCGTTTATTTTCCAGGCCTTTAAACACACACAAACCCTGCTTAGTAGTGGCTGCTAGGCAGATACCTAATATGGAAGCTGTAGTGATTTGCGTGGTCACTCCTAAAGCATACGTCCACATCCCAACCCAAGAATAGTTCAAAGTGATCTTACTTGGGAAAATTATTTTTGCAGACGTAATTGTAGAAGTGAAGGATCTCAGAGGAGGCCGTCCTGGGTCAGTCAGGGTGGCCCTACGTCCAATGACTGTGTCCTTAGAAGGCACAGAAGAGGAGACTCAGACCCAGAGGAGAAGCCACGTGGAGACGGAGGCAGTGACGGGAGGGATGCCTGGAGCCCCAGGAGCTGGAAGAGGCGGGAAGGCGCCTCCCTGGAGCCTGTGGAGGGAACGTGGCCTGGGACACCTGGACCTCAGACGCCTGGTCTCCAAGACGTGGGAGTGTGAATGTCTGTTTTTTAAGCCCTGAGGTTTTTGCAGAACCAAGAGGAAATGTCCACAAAGACTTTGCCAGAAGTCCTGGCTTCTCATTTTTTGCCTCACCCATCCCCTTGACCCCTTAATGAGACAACCTGTTTCTGGACAGCAGGGAAGCTGGGCACCTGTGTGTTTGTCCTACAGTGTGGACGTGTGGGTCCAGGATTCACATGTATCAGGAAGGTGTGTCTCTAAGAAGGTGGGGGGGTGGGGGGTGTCCACCTGTGTCTTGTGGCCATGGCATGATAGAACTCTTCCCTGTAGCGGCTTCCTTACCTCACAAGGAAAAGCCAGAAAGTGCCCGGAGAGCAAAATGCAGCTGAGGTTCTTGTGCATCAGTCACTCCCGTGTTCCCGCCCCGATGGATGCCTAGGCTGCCCAGTCCCACCAGAAAGTGTCCATTGCTCCATTACCATCACCCAAAGTTGGCTGCTCAACGGCTCGCCGCCGAGTGCCCTGCACCCAGAGGTGCTCCGTGAACCCACGCACGCAGGACTTCTCCGTCCCTCGGGCTGCCTGTCTCTCCCACTGGCTTCAGCACCTGTGTTAAGGAAATTCACCACCCCACGGGGCCGATGGGGCTAATTTATTGACCCAATCAAGGGAACGGCTTGGAAAGGGTGTGTGTACCTTGCCAATTTCTTCTCTGGGCTGGAGTTTCAATGTCCGATACCTTCCGTAGAAAGGTACACATTTTAAAAGTTGTGTTTGGTAGGAATTGTGGGTGAGCTACGCAGAGAGCTATATTAGTGTGACCCCTAGTGGCTTCATGGATCGAAGGACTGAATACATCTAATGTTTAATAAGGCTTAGATTACCACATGTTACTGGCGGGCAACAGAAAGAATTTTTGCATATAAAGACCCGTTTAGAGTACTTTTATATTCACAGCTATATGGAGAGAAAGATAAAGAGATTTCCCATACACTCCCTGCCTCGCCCCCCCCACACACAACTTTCCCCAGCATCAACGTAAACCATAACTGTCACTCACTATGTATGTACACTGAATTTTATCATGTATCACTTCGCTTGGGTCCATGGTTAGTTAATTATCCAGCTTGCAGTTCTCGGACAAATAGCAAAGGTCTCTATTGTTTTAATACATGACATGCAGACATACTTCATGTGTTACACATTGCTTTTGTGTGTTTTACACGTCTTGCATTTTTTTAGATAAATTGAAGGTACGACCCTTCATTAGCAGGAACATTAGGACTCGCTGAAGGCTCGGATGGTGGCTCGCATTTTTTAGAAATAGAGTGTATTGTAATTAAGTGTGCACATTGTTTTCTCAGGTGTGACTCCATTGCACACTTCGCAGACCACAGTAGAACGTAAATATAAATAACTTTTATATGCACTGGAAAACCAAAAAAAAATTGTGTGACTTGTTTTATAGTGCTGCCTGTTTTACTGCGATGTTCTGGGACAGAACATGCAGTCTCCCAGGTCTCCTAGTGCCTTAGCTTTCATTGTAAGATGGTTGTCAGAACAGCTAAGGACACAAGCGAGTTTTTTTATGGAGGCTCTGCCTGGAGCTGTGTGTTAAATATTCCCCCAGGCATGTGCTCCACAAATCGGAACAAAGATTTCACGAGGCGTGTACCACCATCCATTGGTGTTTTGCCAATGGAACAGTTGGGACGCAGCTACGTCAGGCACGGACCCCCCAGCCCCCAGCGGGCAGAAGCTCTGCTGCTGAAGAATTCGCAGTGTCCAGCCCTGGGGGCCACGATGGATTTCAGCGCTGTAGATACCGCTGGGCGGAAACGTTGTGTCTTTGACTGTAGGTGTTGTGTTGGCCAAAAAGTCCATTGAGGGGGGTTTTTTCCGTAAAAAGAAAGACACATTTTTCATTGTCTCTAATAGTTTATTGATTTGGATATTTTGAGTAGGTCGGCTCTCTCCCACGTGGTAGAATGTTGAGTGTTCTCAATGAATGTCTTGATTGCATCGCTATCAACTTCAACTGGTCTACCCGACCGTGGAGCATCACCCAGCCAGACATCTCCCGCACGGAACTTCGCGAACCACTTTGGACACGTTCGATCCATCTCAGCACCTTTTCTACACGTGGCACAAATCTTTTTTTGCATTTCGGTTGTGTTTTTACCTTTCTTGAAATAATGAAGCATAATATCTTGAAAACGTGGCCTATGTTCTTCTTCCATCTTCAATATTAAAAAGACTGCACAAAAATGCACCAATTTTGATGTTTTTTTAAAAATGCACACTGATAGGACAGCTGTCACAATGCAATCACGCAAAATTGTGTGAAATGAAGCTAACAGCCACTAAGCAGCACTAGAGCCGTCGTATGGAAAAAACCAAATGAACTTTTTGGCCAACCCGGTATCTTGCTTTTTCTTAACAGCTCCTGTGTCACATGGAAGTGAAGGAAGTGTCAAGGAAGGAAAGGGATCAGGTGGCAGCCTCCTGGGGTTTCCACCTGGTGGTTTATCGTCAGCAGGGGGCCTTGACTAAGCCCCTCCCTATGTGAGCGGTTTCTTGTCTCCAGCGGTAGAATAGGGCATTGCAGGGGACCACCTCAGAATGTCCTTCCCAGGCTAAGATTCTCAGATACTGTGAGACGACATCCTGAATTCAACAAGTGAGAAAGGTCGCCGGTTCGATTCCCGCTCAAGGCACATGCCTGAGATATGGGTGGGTCCCCCGTAGGGGGTGCCCTAGAGGCAACCATCGATGTTTCTCTCTCCTCGTCCCTCCCTTCCCCTCTCTCTAAAAATAAATAAATAAATAAAAACTGGGTAATAAAAAATAAATAAAATAAAATAAATAAAATAATAAAACTAGGCAATAAAAAATAAATAAATAAGACTTCCTCCTCTCCCAGTTTTGGAAAGGCTGATATTCTTTATCATGTCGAAAAACAAACAAAAAAAACCCCAACTATTTGCCTTAAACATAGAAAGCCAACGTGAGAGGCAACAAGCGTGTATTTCATATTGAAAAGAATGACCATTCAGGGGCCAGAGTTTATCTGTGTTTTTACGAGGAGAGAAAGGAGAGATTATTGCATGCATAGAAAGCATCTCATCAGGACTGGTAAGGAGCTGAGTTCCTCTTTAGCTCTTCGTAGTGGGTCACCAATTCTAAGGAATGTCCGTAATCGGCGTTTCTTGTGGTCAGGAACCGGCTTTCCCCTTGGGTTTGCAGTGATTTAGTAAGCAATTGTGGGTTTGCCTGAGACCAAAGGTTCTTTTGCCCTGATTAAACATTCCAAAAGTTCAAGGAGTTACACTTGCAAGCCCCAAGTCTCTTGCATGTCCGCCCCAGGTTTATTTTAAAAGGACCCCACGGAAGTCCGTTTTTCACAAAAGGACCTAGCCAACTTCCTCTAAGCTCCTCTAAGAAGGGCACGTCAGAGCTGACGGCGGTCGTGTCTCTGCACAAAATAGAACCGTGGACTCGTGGGGGCCGCAGAGAACACAAAAGAACAGGCAGAATCCAGAGGCGAGGCGACGTTTGCAAGAAGGGACCCACGCGGGGTAAGGTTACAGGTTTCCCAGGCTTTTACTCTGGGGGCAGCCTGCCTCTGATACTGCAAGGGAAGGTTAAAATGAAATTAAAAAACGCTGCAGGCTTCCGGCCTGACGAATGAGAGTGTGGAGTTCTACCAAGGCTGGAAAGGGGGGTGAGGATCTCAGAAAGAAACCAGCCGCAGAGGACTCATTGTAAACACACATGCATGCTCTGCCCAGCTCTGTGGCTGACATTTAAAAAAAAAATACACACACGCACCCCCCCCCCCCATGAAAGCCAAACACAAAATGACCAGTTAGAGATAAAAGATCAAAACTGAGATTGGAGCAAGGAACCTCATTGTCCGAGTTTGCAGTCAGGGCTCCAGACGTAATTTTCTGCTTTTCAGAAATTAAAATCACCCTCTTTTGAAGAATGCGTTGATAAAGAGGAATATGGAAAAGCCGCCGGACTAAATAGACTGGAGGGAAAGGGCCGGAAAAACACAACTGGTGAAAATGGAAGTTGAAAAGAGAAAGCTGGGGTAGCAATACTTACATCAGGCCAAACGGACTTTAAAATAAAGGGCATAGCAAGAGATAAGGAAACACTCAGCAATTCCGCTTTGGGGTATTTAAGCAAAGGGACCCAAAACAGTAAATGGACAAAAACATCCACTTCCACATTTTCCCTGCAGCACAATTTGTAGTACCCAACACGTGGAAGCAACCAAAATGTCCACCGATACATGAGTGGATAAAGACACGGTACCTACATACATGCAAGGGAGTATTACTCAGCCATATAAACCAACATCCCACCATTTGTGACAGCATGGAGGGACCTAGAGGGTACGATGCTCAGTGACATAAGTCAGACAGAGAAGGACAAGCACCACATGAGGTCCCTTACGTGTGGACTCGAGTGAACAAAATAAATCACCGGTTCAATTCTCAGTCAGGGCACATGCCTGGGTTGCGGGCCAGGTCCCCAGTAGGGGGCGTGCGAGAGGCAACCACACATGGATGTTTCTCTCCATCTCTTTCTCCTTCTCTTCCCCTCTCTCTAAAAATAAATAGATAAAACATGAAGAAGAATAGCAAAAAGGTAAAAGAATATTCTAAAAGCAAAAAAAAAAAGAACCCCAAAAAGATGAAAAAAAAGCTGATAGGGCCAACAGAGTTGAAGACTCAAGTCCAACCCGTTTTCAATAATTGCACTAAACGTCGATGGACAAAACAGCCCAATACCAGAGATCATCGGCCCGGATAAAAAGGCAAAGCACAATTACATGGAGTCCAGGAGGAAGCATGTTAAACAGGTCGGTAAAGCGATGGGCAAGGGCACAGCATGTCATTCCGAAGCGTAAGAAGGGCTGAAACGCCCATGCTCGGTTCAGCTTCTCTCCACTTCCCGCTACAGAGCCGCAGAGCAATCCAAACGCTTCCATTCACCAGGAAGAGAAAGCATGTTTCCCAAAAGCTTCTAATAATACCAAGCCTTCAAAAATACATAAAAGCAGAGAGCACTAAAGGAATCGAATAGTTTAGAAGAATAGTGTCTTAGGTTTGAAAACATGTCACCACCTTTGTTGAATAACGTAGGTATGTAATTCTTGGTTGAGAGTTTTTCCTCCAAAGTTTTACCACCTTATTGTACCGTCTTCTGGCTTTCCTTGGGGCTGTTAGTAAGTCCCTGTGAGTTTAATACTTTTTACCATGCAGGAAATCTTGTGTTTTCTTGTCCTGACTTCGAGATCTTTTCTTAGTCTTCGGAAGTCCTTAGTTTTTCTATGATGCCTTCATTTATACATTTATTTTTTGTTTACCTCGCTTGCTAAGTGTGCTTTCGGAATGCCTTTCCCCAGCTAAACATTTTCCAGACATTTTTGCAAATTTTACTTGAGCTATTCTCTTCGCCCATCTAATTCTGTACTTCAGGGGGCAGAGTTAATTACCACTGACAACAACTGTAGTGTTCCTCATAAGAATGTTTATTCACTGCGTATTGTACACAAGGCAGATTCACAAGAAGCAATGGATGGGAGGCTCCTGGCTACTCTATGAAATAGATACGGCTTTCCCCATTTCACACACGAAAAAGCAAGAGGCTGCGATTTCCTCCCGGTCCCGTGGTTAGCGGGAAGCTGAACCAAGACCTGTGGCCAGGGTTTTGTCTGTTGCTCAGACAGGAGGAGAAGACAGGAAGAAAAACGTGAAGTGAAGGAATGAAATGAAGTATACTTATTGTGATTTTTGACGGGTGACAAAGCCGCACGTCAGGGTTTATAAGTCTCTGACGTAACCGTGTAAAAACAATGACATCAGACCTGCTACTTCTCATCTCCTTCTAGGAACCGCAGAGCCACAAGAATCCAGTTCCCTTGGTCTGTCTTTTCCTCGAACAACGACACAGAATTATAAAAATATGATAAAGGAAACACTCTACTTGTGGTCACTGATGTTTGGATCCACTTTGGTGTCACCGAGTCCCAGGCGTGAACTTGAAGGGAAAAGATAAAGTCTGAGGATTATAAAGCTGGGCAGGGCGGGGGGGTATCGTTCTTCATCCCCAATGGACAGAACGCGTCGGCTGGGAATGGGTCCTGATAATGTTTGTAATAGCGTGTCAGTGCTTGGTAACAAGTAGCCCCTTTCTCCTCCTCAAGCGTTGGGCACAATGTCATCCTCCTTCACACACCCGCAGAAGGGGAAAGTCCCACAGCAAGGCTGAAGCCACGGTTTCCAAATGCTGTTGAAGAGAGAGAGCTGCTGCGGAGCGGGGCTCAGCGTGCCGCGATGCTCTCTGATGGCCACCTCCATCTTCTTCACCACGGAGTCAAATAACGCTTCGTTGTCGGGGTGCAGAGGATGGCTTTCAGATGGGTCTCTTGAGAGGTCAAACAGCAGTGGAGGGTCGTGGTAGGTGACCTCCCCGACACACGAGCACATTCCCCTGGCCTGGCAGGCGCCGGCTCCTTCCGGGAAAAATCGGGGAGTCACGTAATGAGCTTTCCACACCGTTGCACCTGCAAGAAGGAGCCCCATGGGGACGTTAAGTTTGTTATCACTTTAGGATTATTTTTTCCGTTAAACACATATGTCTCCAGTGTTCTTCGCTCATAACTGAAAACCTCCTGCAGAAAACCACACGGTGACAAGAGCGTGTCCTCAATTATAAAAAAAACAATGCATGATTTTACTGCCAACTTGAAGATTTTTCTTTAGATCGAACCATGAGAGCGGCAGGAGACAACTAGTCACCACCTGGGTGGCTGTTATAACCCTGGAACTTCTCATTCAGGTCACCACCTTGGTCTGACCTGGCATAGGAAAAATGGAAATTTTTCGGAGACTAAATACAAATTTTTCAGATCTGAAGTTAGCAAATGTCATTTGGCAAGATAAATCATTTCTCTCTCCTTCCTTCCTTCCTTCCTTCCTTCCTTCCTTCCTTCCTTCCTTCCTTTCTCCCTTCCTTCCTTTTACTTTTTCTCCTTTATGAACCATTATTAATTTTATTTCTAGAGGTCAATTTTAGACGGAAAACATCCTTTGAATTTTCCAGCATCTGATCAATGGGGTTTATACAGACGTCCACCATTAGGCTTTCGTAGAAAACTATGTTTTCCTAATAAAAATTAGACTAAACGACCTTTCTGGCTCCTTTACCTCCTTTGGTCTACCTTCCCATGAGGAGTACAGATGTGATGGCTGGAAAAACAGCAGCCATTTTGTGCCCATGAGGTTAGAAGACCACTAATAAAAGCAGGTATGCCAGAGATGCCTGGGTAGGGATAGAAAAGAGCCTGCATCTCTGACAGTGGCATTAAGCACGACACCGGCCCTATGCTTCCAAACTCTGAAATTCTTATTATAAAAAGATAAATCAAATTCTATTTGTTTAACTCTGCAGTTAAATGTGGGGGGGGTTGTTTGGCAGGGGGGCTGCTCTCTTATATTCATTGACTGTGTCCCAAACTGAGGCAGAATCTAAAAGGAAAAGGTTTTAATTTTAGATGGAAGACTCATCCACGCTGACGTGGATGCATCCACGTGGATGCTCACGTGGCTGTGACAAGAATGCATCGTGTGACAAGTCACGTGTCCCGTGGGAGAAAACTCATATCTATAGTACACACTGAGTCAAGCCCAATCCCTTACAAATCGTGGCATTTTACCCAAACATCTCTGAAAGCGTTTTCTTTCACAGATGTAAGGCAGTTGGTATCATTTTTAATTGACACTTATTGACACGAATCCTGTAGAGTGAGGGTGAGACAGAAGGAAGGAATTGGAAGAGACATTTAGTGACGGACGGGTGGGTTAGAAGTTCACTCTGTTGCTATTTTTTTTTCAATGTTCTTAGTCGTGGGCACTTGGAGTCTCTCTCTGTGTCTCTGCCTCTCTCTCTGTCCCTCTGCACACACCCCCATGTCTACCCTCTGCATACTCACAGTCTTTCTGATACCACCTGACGGCGTGCAGGTACACCCCGCAGTAGTGGAAGAGGAACTCATGGTCCGAGTGGCGGGCCCTGCCCTCCAGCAGAGGCATCAGATTCCGGCCATCAATCACTCTTCAGAGAGAAGGGAAAATGCAGACAGCGTTTCCTAGGCACGCGGTAGTCACATGTACCATGAAGAGGGAAAGGAGGAGGAGAAGGAGGAGGAGGAGGAGACAGCCTTCTCAAAACTGATCGCACACATTTCATTATTTCGCGACATTAAAAAGAAATTTAAGACAGACGATATGTCTTCGAAGACGATTGCAGAGGGCGCCAGTTGGAAGTGTCAGGAGTTGGGAGCAGCTGGAAGTGTCTTGTGGTAAGACAGTGTGAATCCGTGTAATGGGTAGAACATTGCACTTTTCACTCTTGTGGGATCCAAGGGAAACTCCACTGCAAGTGAATATACACCCCCTTCCCCCTCCTGTGACACACACACACACACACACACACACAGAATCAAACCATCACATGAGGAGATTTACTGCCCAAACACAGGCACAAGTATCTACCACACCCACACGCACCTGAGCTCTGTCTGCCCGGATTGGAAGCGAGGAGGGGTTTCGTACCTGTCCAGGGGCAGCACCCCCCCGCCGACATAAGACAGCATCGGGTAAACATCCATGACACTCGTCGGCTCATCCACGACTTTTCCAGCCTCCAGGACGCTCGGCCAGCGGAATATTCCTGGGACACGGATGCCCCCTTCCCATCCGCCCATCCCTTTTCCACCTAAAAGCAAAGAGGAAAGCCAGAGATGAGTCCGCCTCCACCAAATCCCTCTCCACTCGACTGGAAATTCAGCCTAGACACAAGTTTCGGTTGCTACATTGACCTCACTGTGCTACACTCATTGAGAGAGAGAGAGACACGAGAAACCACTAGATACAATTGCTGCCTTTAGGACATGCAAACGTGGAAGACGGAAGATGATTTGAGTTTGGGTGGTGGGCGACGTACCCAGGGCAATGCACAGATGATGTATCATAGAAATGTGCTCTCCTTGGGTCCTACGCGGACCTATGAACACACAAGCTCCCGTAAAGCCACCCTGCCGTTTTCCCGATCCTATGAAGTACCAGCGGACTGTGCGAGACACCAAATGTATGTTTAAACTGTTCTTTTGGCCGGCACCGCCTTGCCGACACCCCAAGACCACACTCCATGGAGTTAGCTGTTGGATTATCCAACGTGGAAGCCATTTGGACGACTCAGAGGCAGCACCCCCCCAGCAAGGAGGAGGTGGGCGCGCACCCCCCCTCCCACTCCAAATGACAACCCCAGGGAGGATTGCACACTACGGTGGTCCTCACCTGGAGGTATGTCCCCCCAGGGGCCACCAGGCGATGTCACAGAGGGTTTTCGTTGTCACGACTTGGGGGAGAGGGGCGTCTGACCTGTGAGGGGCGTGGACACCAGGGAGGTGCCCAGGGCCCAGGGCGCCCCACCTCTGAGGGTCGGCAGCCCCAATGTCGGTGTGCGTGGTGCACACTTCCCACTGTCACTGGGCTTATTTGTTCTCTGGAGCCTCTCATCAGTTCCCACATTTTGGTCCTCACCCCGACGTGCCAGCTTTATCAGGGAGGCTACTCATAAATATCTCCTACAGCCTGCGCCAACCGAAGCCCAGTGAGGCGCGCCCCTCCGCGGGAGACGCTGCGGGGCGGCCCTCCGGGCGCCTCACCTTTGTGGACCCCGTTCCAGCCGCCCAGGCGGGTGCCACCGGCTCGCGCCTCCAAGGAGCCCCCGTTGTCGGACGTGAAGTGCACCAGCGTGCGGCTGGCCAGGCGTTCACGGTCCAGCGTGTCCAGGATCTTCCCTGCCGGAGGGGGGACAGGGAGCGGTTCGCCTTTCCGCGCGCGCCCTGGCTACGGATTACCGCGCACGTTCATTATTATGTGTCGACCACACCAAGCGGCATAAGGAACTGACATTTCATGATATAGTGGGTGATATTGTGTAAAAAATCGCTACTTAGTATGGAGCCCTCAACTACAAGTATAGAAAAGTATACTATATAATATTTATATTATAGACAAGATAAGATGTATTTACTATAGTGCATGTAATATATAGTACATATAACTTAATCTTACATATTTATCGTTATTCATTATATATGTATAATGTATTGTGTTATCTATTTATAGTAACTATATGATAAGTATAATTTTTATTGTTTAATAAGTATACAATAAATATTACTTATGACAAATTGGGATATATAATACACCCTGTGCTATGTAATAAGTCTATTATTTATATATGCTTATACATACATGGCTTGTTGTAAACTTACATACCTTTTAAATGAATATTATAGAGCCTTGCGTGTATATAAAATATATAATTGCAACATGCAAATGTATACCAACCTATGTAGAACTATACACCTGGACTTTATAAGTGTATAATAAACACTATGCCCTCTACGAAATAATGGTTGGAAAGCGGCTGGTTTTAGAAAGCGCGTCGATAAGGCACTTGGATGGACGAGCACACTTGGAGTGCATTGAAAGTCCGCTGGCTTTACTGCTTTTAGAGGTGCTCAGTGGACGTGCTCATTTATACAAAGGATTAAAAAAATAAAAATAAAACCCTGAGGAATCAGTTCAGGCATTTCTGCCTGAGAGGCGGCTTAGAAGTGTTCACTCACAGAAGAAGAAAAAAAATATGTAGTGTGTTTCCTTGGTGAAATACGCTGTTGACGTGAAGGAGTCCTCTTGTGTGTATAAAATGGGGGAAATGTTATTCGGACAGCCCGGTTCAGTGGGTGCGTATGTGTGCCTTCCTTCACCTGCTTTTATTTTTCAACCAGCCCCCCTTCTAATGAATTATCCTCAGTATTGTTTTTCTACTTCGATCATATGACTTCACACAAATGCCTTCAGTTTGGGTGAACTGGGCGCTATATTTGTTTTCAAGCATTTCTTGAAAGACTAAGAAGAATAATTTGTTTCCTTCCATATCTAGCAAATCGGTGAGGAATGGTGATATTTTCCACAGCCATATTAATCTTGCCAATGATTTTTTTCCAGGAAAAGTAGTTACAGGAAAACCTGTATTCACAAGTTGTAACTGTTTATGGCAAATAGTCGCTGAATTAACTTAACCTAGAGCCAGCTTTTCGTTCAGCTCAGGAAAACACGTACTTACTTATATCCCAAATTACGTAAGACGCTGTACATTACTTGAGGCAATGAATACAAATTTGTTTTCTCCACCCCAAGAGTGAGACCTGAGAGTTGCTTTTTCCGAATACCTACCCACCATCCAATCCATTTCTTCCACATTGTCGCCATATCGTCCGTATTTGCTGTGCCCCACGAACTTGTCTTTGGTGATCAGGGGCGTGTGGACATGTAGAAAGGATACAAACAGGAGAAACGGTTCGTGTTTGTACCTAAGGGGCAGAAAGTCAGCTGAGTTATCTCTACACATACAGGTGTTTTTTCCACTCGGCCTTCACTGAAAGATCTCGTCAGAGTTCGGGGAGGCTTTCTGTGTACCTAAGTCACCCATGTCCTTCGTGTGAGCGGCAAATTCCACAGCAAGACACGCAGACAGGATTGGAAGATAATGAAAAATCACAAAAAAATGCGTATTAGCACTAAAATACCTGGTGTTGTACGTCTTTTCATGGCTGAGGATCTGATATAAAATAGAAGCTTAATTAATCGTTTTAATCTTTGCTGGATGAAAGAATAGATGAGTGAACGAATGAATTGAAAACCCATATCGATTTTCTCCACCTATAGCCAGAGAATTAATATCTCAGACATGAGTTAATATCCACGTGATGAATTACTGATCAACGCAGGCAAGGGATGAGTCAGCAAAAAGACAGCCTGCCATCTACAGAAAGGGTTCTTTCTTTAGTTCTTCCTCCTCCTCCTTTGTGCTGCCTGGGACGTACACACAATGGCTGGAGTTTTGGCATCCACTTTGGGCTATGAGGCTGCTCATGCAGAATTTCAAAAAATTAGCAAGACAGAAGGAGCTAGGGTGCTAACAACAATCGACAAATAAGCTTCTCTTGTATTTTGTTTGTTGTTTTCCCAATTTTAATGCCAAATTCAGTCATTCTAAACCTCCTCCTTCACATATTTTTACAACTGGCATTAGAAAGGGTGAGGGGCACATAAACTGGGTGTGTTTTCTCAGCAGTAACCCAAGCAAAGGTAGCTTGGGATGGGAGTGGCAGGTAGGATGAACAGAGCCCGGTAACTGTGTCCCCATTCTGACTGCCGTGTTAGAGCCAAAAACACCTGTGACTGTGACAAAGGCCTTATGAGGGACAGAGGCTGTGTTGTCTACTTTTTAATGCCGTGAAGTTGTCCTTTATTATCCACTCCCTCGCACTGGGAGAGTACAGAAATGAGGGAGTGACGTCCACTCAAACATTGAAATACCCCTAACTGCTCAGGGCGAAGTGAGCTCATGTGGAACCAGGGGACATTCTTCCATCTATGCCTACACGGCTTTTACGAAACGTATAACGTTTAAAATCACGTATCCAGGAAGTCACTTCTCAATTGTTCACAGACCGACAAACACGTCAGGCTGTTTCTGAGGCAAAGCAACTTGGAGACCAATTGCAATGAGCCAATCCAGGTTGACACTAACCCACATCGGAGCAATAGGGGGTAAAATAGAGTAATCCAAGGTATTCTTTAGTTTTATTGATTTGAGACAGGGAGAGAGAAGTTGATTTGTTGTTCCACATATTCATGCATTCATTGGTTGATTCCTGCATATTTGCCGTGACCAGGATTCAAACCTGCAACCTTGGTATATCAAGACAACGCTTTAACCACCTGAGCTTCCCAACCAGGGCCAAGTTTTTTTTTTTATTAAAGCATTGAGCATATGTCTTTACCTTTTCTATGCTCCTAATTTGCATAGAAAATATTTAATTTGCATAGAGGATATTTAACTCTATTTTTTTTTTTCAATGAAAGGGGAGATTCCCAAATACCACCCACACAACAAAAGGTCGTATCACCAAGGTGCAGAAATCCCGCTTCTCTGGAATAGAAACTCTCCTACGGGAAGTCAGGCCAGGGTCGACCGCATACCTGTCGATAAAGGAGAGGGCTTCCTTCAGCAGGAGCGAGGCCAGCCTGTCCTCCCGCAAGGGCTGCTGGACGATCTCGTGGTTTCTCATGAGGATGCAGTTCCAGCGCCGCACGAACCCGTAACTGGAGTACCAGGCAGTGAAAAACAGCAGCGCCAGGAGCCCAAAGGGTAGGATGACCTTCCAGGGCACCGCGAACGAGCCGGCGAACTTGGGGACAAGGAGCAGCAGCGGGAGCAGGCCGAGGACCACGGTGGCGACCCACAGCTGCGCCCTGAGCCCCCGGTGCAGCTCGGGCGTCTCGGAGTTCCGGCAGTCGCTCAGCAGGCCAAAGGGGAGCCCGTAGAAGTAGTCGAACCCGTGGTTCAGGGGGTGATAACAGTGGTCGTTCCGCGAGGCACAGCTGAGACCTTGATTCCACTTCCCTGCAGAACAACAAAACAAAGGTAACAATGGCAGCTTCAACGTCAGCCTGTGTCTAGAATGTGGACTTCCCTCGAAGGACTTTGACCTCTTGGCATTTCACGGCTCTTGCCTGTGCCCTGACTGGGGATCGAACCCACAACCTTGGCAAATTGGGACGACGCTCTAAGCTACTGAGCGGCCCAGCCAGGGCCGAGAACTTCCTTCCCACGCAGCCGACACCCATTTGCCTACAAGCTGCGTGTCTGAGACTGAGACCCAGCAACAGAAAGCTGCTTGCTTTCTAGGAGGACGGGAGTCCGCTGTTCGATTAGCAAGAAAGAGTGGGCTGGGCACGTAACGAAGCCCGAAAGGGTCAGACCTTTCCCAGAGGTCCACCGCTAGCGGACAAGCCACCACCTGCATCTTGCGGCTTTGTGCTCACGCTGCCGCAGACGAGCCGGGTGTCGTCCCACGAACATCACGTGTCACTGTCCTTCCCCGCCCTGAAACACAACCCACGTCCTGATGGGCACGTAGGCCCTCTGCTCAGCGTCCGTGTCCAGGGTGGTCAGGTTGTGCAAGATAAACATGCAGACTGGTCTCGAGCAAAAGGATTAAGCGTAACGGGAGCCACTCCACCCCCCTGGGAAGCACTGAGCCCAAGCCTCAGGAGAGTTGCCGTTTATTTTCTCGTGTTACTCCACGGCATCCTTCCCAGACTGCGACGTACCAAAGACAATGTCACCGTCTGCACTGATTAGCAGCCTGAGGTCCCGCAAGCCGCAGCCGAGCTGAAGAGGGACCTAGCGTTAGCTGCACTCCGAGAATTCTTTTTTATTGTTGTTCAAGTACAGGTGTCTCCATTTCCCCCCTCCCCGGCGATCCCCACCCTCGATCCCACCCCGCTTCGGTTTTGTCCCTGTGACCTTTATACATGTTCCTGATTTCCCTCTCCCCCCGCCCCCGCCCCCGTCCCGTGATCCTCCTGTGACCACCGTGATCCCCTCCCCCCGTCCACTGTGGTCGCAGTCACTTTGTTCTCCATTCCTACGTCTCCGGTTCTATTTTGCCCACTTGTTTGTGTTGCTGATTAGGTTCCCCTTATAGGTGAGCTCACCTGCTCTGAGTGTCCCTGAAAGCTAATTCGGAAGATGCTTATCCGCGGGATGCTCCCAGGGATTTCGTGGCAATAAACACAGCACTGGTCCCTTAAACAGGGTACAAATTCCTTTGTAAAAAGGGAGGACATCGCAGATGATGTCATAGTTACAGTGCACGTGGACAGCTTTAAAACTAGGACATGTACCAACCAGGCCGTCTTTCTTGAAATTCTTTGCTCACCGCATCTCTCCGGAGAGGAATGAGTCATAGGACCAGCACCCTGGAGCATGAACTTACCTGGGGATTCGCTGACTCACCCCCTCGTCCCCCCCGAAAGTGCCACCCCGCAGGTACAGGGAACTGAGTGACATCCGTCAGTAAGCTACTCATCGCCTCACCCTGACCTTGGATTCGCAAGCTCAAAGAGAAGCCTTTTTATTGTTTCGTTGTTATTACTGATTTGGGTGATATGGGTGAATCGGGTCACCTAGGTTTCATCATCTGCAGACTGCACTGTGTGCCCACCACCCACGGTCAAACCATCTTTTATCGGCAAACATTAGACTCCCCTCCCTCCCCCACCCCCAGAAGATACTTTTCCAAATGCCCTCACTGTTCAGAGAGCAACAGTATCAGAGCATCAGCCCTGTGCCCTGCGTGTGTTCCGTTCGGACGGCAGCGATAGGGAAGCATCATTGTGCTTTATCCGCACCGAGTTTATAATTCCTCGCTCGTGCTGTTGAAGGTCCTCGATCCTTGTCATCAGTCCCTGCCCCGCTGTCTCCTCTCCGCACGCAGCCAACTGGCATGCACCCAGCCGGCGGCCCGGGAAAGGCTCAGTCACCAGGACAGCGAGGGGCCACCCTGCCGGACCACGTCTCCACGTGCAGAACCCCCGACCCCGAGCCATACCTATGAGTCCCGTGCGGTAGCCTTGGCGCTGCAGCAGCTCCGCGAAAGTCGTTTCGTTGGAGGGAAGCCCACCGGAACCTCCAAGCCAGGTAAGGCCGCGGTTGAGGTTGAAGGCTGACGCCATTCCTGAATGCACGGAAGGGAAGAGCAGGTGACTCCCTCGGCCCATGTTCTCACAGCAACGTTCACACTTCCTCACGCCCTGAGCTGCTTGGACTGCCTCCTCTGGTCCCTTGCCTGTTCTGCTCCTGGCCTCATTTCCTCTCACCTTTGCGTAGACATTTCCTCAGCCCTCCTCCACCCCCGGGACAGGTTAGGGGCTCCTCCCGGCTTCAGATGCTCCCTGAAACTCCGAACGTGAACTATTCTTGCACGCTCACCACTACCCCCCATGCGTCTTGAGCTCTCTCTCTGTTGCCAAGAATAAACCTATTAATGCAAAGTATCCCGGAAATTCCACAACAGATTCAACAATGAAAACACCGGGCCGTGGCTCAGCAACACAGCCATGTTCCTGCAAGAAGGACTTCCCGTGTTTGTTAACTGTAAATGTACATGGTGTTCAAATTCACCCGCTTAGTACGTTCCGAGACCTACTTAGATGCTCAGACGAGATGCTATCGCTCCTAGGGAGTAAAATTGAAAGAGAGAAGCCTGGTATCGATCCATCAACCAGCAGGGGTGACGACAGTGTGATGTCGACAAGCAGACAGAGAGCAGACGGGGAAGACACAAGCGTGTGCCGGGGTAATCCCCGTGGCTCTCCTGAAATCCCTCAGCGGACGACGATAGCGCCGTTGTTCCAGCAGGCTCTGCAAACCGGTACTGATGATGCCCATTCTACCTCGACGTTCATTGTGGAGCTTTGAAGCTACGCCACCCAGGCCGATACTCAACTGTGATCAGCACACTCTACTGGGGAACACTAGCATTTAGAATCTGAGCTGAGCCGTGTGTTGGTGACAGAGAGAGAGAGAGAGAGAGAAAGAGAGAGGGGGAGAGAGAGAGAGAGAGAACACAGCTCTCATTTTCAGTCGCACTTTCTTCCCATTTCTTCCCGGTTTTCCCATCTCACCGCCGGAGGCTGGGCTGAGTCTCCTTTCTTACCAGGACTACCTGGAACCTATTGGATTTAGGAGATCAAGACGCCCTTGCACGCTGTTGGTGCAAGCTCACTGAAACGGGGGTGGGTGTTCTTGGCGGCCTCGAGACCCCTGACCAATGGCCCATACCCCGTCAGGGCGCACAGGTGAGCAGGTTACGTGGCCCCTAGCAAGGGATGCGCCCATTCAAGCTGTCCAGGTCTCCCATCCCAGCCCTGTTCCGACTTAGATTTTTGAAACTGTGAGTGCCCTTTTGGAGAGCTGTTCAGACAGACTTGCAAAAACGCCCGAGCAGAAAGCACCTCTATCGGACCAACGGGCCACCGGGGAGGCCCTGGCTCACCGGATCGGACGGGGGTAGCGGCCGGTCAGGAAGGCGGCTCGGCTCGGGGTGCCCACGGAGGCGGCGGCCAGGTGCTGGGTGAGCCGCACGCCCTCGGCGGCCAGGCGGTCGATGTTGGGTGTGCTGCGGAGAGAGACGCACAGTCAGCCTGCGCGTGGCTGAGTCCCCTCCCCTCCAAGGAACACATTCAAAGGCTCTCTGTTCTGGGTCAGAATGATTCTGTTTCTGGTCAACCTAAAATACACTCTTTCGCATGTTCCATTTGTCGAACTATTTACTGGACACATCTGTGGCTAAATCAGACTAACATGGGTCTCTGGTCGAGGCGAGGGAATTACTCATCTGACTGACTATGCATTTCAATGCAAAAGGCAGTCAGCTGGACCTCATCCTCTCCCTAAAGTTAATGTCCATCCCATAAAACGTTAATGTAGTTGAAATGATACATTTCAAAAGGTCAATGGGTAACTTAAAATGTATCATTTCAAAAAGTTAATGAGTGACTGACATCGCATACAAAGTTAATATAGTGACAATTTACCATATCAACATCACCAAATGGCATCTTTCAGAATGCAAATTACTTCCCATTTGGTTCGGCTAATAGTTTAAGGTCTCAACATCGCTGCAAAAGCCCTGGCTGGGTGGCTCAGTTGCTTGCAGCATCTTTCTGTACCCCCTGAAGGTTGTGGGTTCCATCCCACGTCAGGGCACATAACTGGGTTTGAGGTTCCATCCCTGGCTGGGGCACTTACAGGAGGCAACCGATCTCTCTCTCTCTCTCTCTGTATCTCTCTCTCTCTGACAAATCAATAAAAAAAATATCTTCAGGTGAGGATTAAAAAAGCAATCAGTGCTATAAGTGTTTTGGACACCTACACAGTGCGGGCAGGCAAAGGGGCTTCATCTCAGTGTCTTTGTGGCTGAGTGTGTCTGTGAGGCCCCGTACTGAGTGGGTCAAGTCGGTGTGTGTCTGGGGTGCCGGTAGGAACCCCGAATGAACTCTCCTCTCTTACCCACAGCTTCTGTGGCGGAGACAGATCAAGCCTGCTTATCTTTGCTCATGGAGACCGGACATGCTTTTAAGTAGATCAGCTCCTTTCCATCTCTAAGAATACGCGTAAAATACGAGGCTACACTCTGATCTTCATTTCAAGGTGGAACAACGGTATTTGAATGGAAGCTTAGAGGCAGCCGGTATTTTCACACGAGCAGGGCTTGCCTGGTGATGGGGCTTGCCTGGCTGGCCAAGGAAGACACTGGGTCCCCGAGGCTTTAGAAAGAATTCAAGGAAGATGTTGAAAAACCCGAAAGAAAGCGATGAATGGACCCCAACTATTAATGACTCTAGCTATAATAACTATTCATTGAACTTCGAGTTTTATATGAGTTCAAAAGGTAACCTTTGTGTTATGTGGAATTTTTTTTTTTTTTTTTTTTTTTGCACAATAATAAAACCACAGCGACTATAGACTAAGTTAGAAGAAAGAAACGGGGTCCTGGTATTGGCAGCGCGCCTAGGGCGCCCTCTGTCGTTTAGGTGGAGAACTGACTCAGACCCTGGCTGCCCCCCGCGCGAGGAGATTTCTTTACCTGACTGTGTTGTTGCCATAGGAACCCAAGTCTCCCACGCCCAGGTCGTCCGCCATCAGCAGGACAATATTGGGCCTGGAGTTCCTTGTGACAAACGTTCCACTGAGAGCCCCAAACACGCAGGACAGGGAGACCGTCAGCCAGCAGCTCCTGAAAGATTTTTGGGCCAAAAAAAAAAAAAAAAAATTATCAATTCATATTTGGATGTGAGCCAACTTAAAATAGGAAGTAATGGTGTTGCTTATTAATGTTCACTACATCACGTGCCTGAGTGGGCTTTCTCAAAACACAGAATTCTTTTAAAAATGCCCTGCTGTGGTAATGCAGTGTGATGTACAAATTCATTTTACGACTCTTGTGGCATGGAATTCTCAACCTTTTTCAAATAGCTTTAGTGACAGGAGGCCCTTTGGACATCCTGTCAAAGCTCAGGCCGGGTGGCTCAGTTGAATGGAGCATCGCCCCGTACACCAAAGGTTGTGGGTTCAAACCCCGGTCACGGCACATACCCAGGTTGTGCGTTCAGTTCCCGGTGGGGGTGTATACGGGAGGTAAGGGATGGATGCTTCTCTCCCACGTTGGTGTTCCTCTCTCTCTTTCTCCCCCAGCCCCTGTCCCTCTCTCTTTCACAGCAATAAACATAGCCTCGCGTGAAGATTTTAAAAACAGTGGCTTAAGTTCAGTGCAAGGCTTAATAATTTGCATAAAAACGGAAAGGAAATTAAAAATCAGAGCCAACCGCTAACTGGTCAGGCTTGATTTATTTTAATGCTCCTTTGCAGTTTCTCATATATTTCATAACCTTGTAATTTTGCTCTGAGGCTCTCCCAGGGGGGAGTGCAAGAAGGAACTTCAGTAAGTTCTTGGGTCCGAGCCCAGGACGAGATGACAATCTGTTTTCAGGGATGGGCTACAGCCGTGCGTGGACAGTATGTCTTCCTTTTGTTCAGGAAGACACTCTGTCCAGAGAACAGGTGGGGGCCACTCAACAGCAAAACAACAAACACACCAACCTAGTCATTCTTTTAACACCTGGAAATAGAAACTGAACCCTTGAAAAGAGCCCACTGAACTTCAGGCTGGAGAATGACCCGCATGGAATTGTCAAAGGCTAGTATACACGGGGGAGAGACACAGCAAAGCTCTTGATTGAAGGCAATTCCCACAAGCCAAAGACCCACCGGCTCCCAGGCAGAAAACTGGTTTTCCAACCCAAAATTTCATCCAATCAATTCCAAGGTCTGTTAGATGCCCCATTAAAGAAAAACAACAGCAACAAAACCCCGATATCTTAAATTCATTTGCATCCATCTATGTTCGGGCTCATCACTGCCCCCCATAACTCACGGCATCTCTCACTGGGACCCCCTAAAACTCTCCCAGCTGGCCCGGACGTTCCCATTTTTGCCAGCAGGTCCCTGCAAAAGGCAACCAATGTGACCAACCCTGCAAACACCCAACTCCGCTTGCAGCTTCCATCCCTGATTCCCACCTGTCACACCAATTCCGACACGGGCTCTCATGGGCCAGGTATGTGTACGCTCCACGAAAAAAAGCCATTCTCCGCGAATCCAGCCACCCCCCATGCCCCCAATGTTCCACAGCTTCTGTGGGTCCGACAGGTCAGTTGTGAGCCAAGACGGACCAGAACCCGTCTCTCTAGATTCACAGAGTCACGGAGCTTTAGGAACCTGCCCACTTACCAATCACAGAACGGCTTCTTCATAGCTCCGTCTCCTGTTACCTACGGAAGGAAAGAATCAACTCAGAACGCCTGCACGGCAGATCTTTTTCTCCTCGGACATGCGATGACCACAACCGCTAACGAGCCTGCTTTGTGGTGACCCGCGATATTCTTCGTACGGGATTGCAAGCAAGTGACGTGCCTGCAGAGGGGAGGGCAGAGCTGTCTCCCTCGGGTCCAGAGACGCCTCCTCAGGGAAGGTCGCCAGCCGATTTTGTCTCTCCGGCCACCGTTTAGTACAGTCTCAGGAACCTGCACACGGCCTCGATGGGTGTCCACGCACTCAGCAACTGGGTGGACTTATTCTGTGGACGGTAGTGTGTTGGAAAGATCATTGCATGGTGTGTATACGGTGGATAATCACCTCTGGCTCCCTTCAGCCGCAGGAGGGCAGCCCAGAAGGTCAAGCGTAGCAGCTGTTAAGTATCGTGCCTTCCTGGGAGTTGAAAGAGTGTCCAGTCTGGTGTCCCCCAGCCTCGGACCCTCTGACCTCTCCAAGTCGCGGAGGTTTTGTAGGCTCAGAAACCTCCCACGATGCAAACGATATGTAATGAAGATGAGGAGAACAGTCATCCGCTTTATGGGGCTTGCTCATTCCCCAGGCATCCGCCAACTGTCTCCCCCGGCGTGCTCGCCAGGTTAATCACAGCTCACCTGTTTTAATGGAGCCGGCAGTGGGGATCCCAGAGTTCAAAGACGTTCGCGAGGCTGCTGCGTGGAGGAGGTGGGCCTCAGTGTGGGGTCACTCACCGTGTGGGCGCGCGTGTGGGTGTGTGGGCTTGTATGGGCGTGTCCACCGTCCCACCTCAGACCTCCGGTACGGCCCTCAAGTGGACATCTCCCCGGGCTTTTAGCTGGACGCCTTCGGTGAAGCCTGCCTCCCTGTCTCTCAGAGGTGCCCCTATATCTCTGCCCCCGATGCCCATTCAATCCATCGGCATGCGATTTGATTTCTCTGTGGCCATTCGCTATTGTTTTTTTAATCTCTCCGACATCACCACCTAAAACATTCTGTAACATCGCAGCCGATGCATCCAGAAGAAATGGACAGCGGGCTGAGACATACAGACATTCACCGATCTTGGCTGCTTCCACCTTCATCTCAGGAATCGCTCTCCACGTAGGGTTGGCTGGTAAGAATCTCCACGGATGATCACAGCTACACAGCAAGGGCTCCCCAGCAAGCCAGGAATAAATGCCGTGTGTTAACTAGGAAATAAAAGTCAGCTTCATGGCAGAAGGGACTTGTCATTGTCTCCAAAAATTGTACCTGTCCATTCCGGAATCCTAAGGTATATCAAGGACCTTTCTACCCAGGAGGCCCCTCCACACTCACCTGCAAGCTCTCCTCTCTCCTCTCCCTGTCAAATTTTCACACGGGGTTGTATTCAACATGGGCAATTTCTGAGACACCCGTCAACTTCTGAAAATGTATTTGTGTGGGGCTGGCCTCATACACAAATGTGCTTTGACACGTGGGTTTTGCTTTTTAGCTGCCTTCCACGAGGTCCTCCGAATGATTTCCTTCATTAACAAGCAACCCCTGGAAAAAAGTAGTAGACAATTTCGTGGTTTTGCTGGTTTCCACTCAAGAAAGACCAGGAAGCAGTTAGCCAACGTGAGAAGTATACTTGCAACTGAGTTCAGTGTTGCAAAGAACATGTGAATGTGGACTTCAAATATTACACAGAGAGAGAAGAGAGAGAGAGGGAGAGAGAGAGGGAGAGAGAGAGGGAGGGAGAGAGAGGGAGGGAGGGAGAGAGAGAGGGAGGGAGGGAGAGAGAGAGAGGGAGGGAGGGAGAGAGAGAGGGAGGGGGGGAGAGAGAGAGAGGGAGAGAGAGAGAGAGGGAACGTTTGCCGGTGGACTGGAGCTTCCAACATGATGGGGGAAATTTTGTAACAATCTGTGACAATGGATACATTGACCAACCGTCCTGTGCCACTTACTGTCCAGTGTACACATGTATCATCATCACATTATACGGCTTAAACACGCACTGTTGACATGCTGGGCCCGTTTCGATAAAGCTGGCCCCAAACTTTAAAAAATTCTCCACACTTTAATGTGTGTGTCTTTACACATTCATTCCCAGTGACTCCAAAATAGCAACGTGTATGTCACGGACTTGGGGTAAGTTTATGGAGGAAGCTGGGAACGGGACCTCATCCGGAAATAGGGTGTTTGCAGACGGGATGAGGGAAGGATCTGAGAGGAGGTTGTCCTGGGTCAGGGGGGCTGTGTGTCCAATGACAGTGTCCTGAGAAGAGACAGAAGAGGAGACGCAGACCCAGAGGAGAAGCCACGTGGAGACAGAGGCAGAGATGGGAGGGACGCGGCCACCAGCCCAGGGACGTCTGGAGCCCCCGGAGCTGGAAGAGGCAGGAAGGCCCCTCCCTGGAGCCTGTGGAGGGAGCGGGCCCGGGGACCCCTGGACCTCAGACGCCTGGTCTCCAGGACGGGGGAGGGTGACTGTCTCTGGTTTAAAGTCCCCAGTTTGTTATCATCCGGCATAGCAACCGCAGGGGACAAACCTGAGTACTTGAAGAGCAAAGTTGTCTACGAAAAGAGAGCCCAGCCGGGAAGCAAAAGCGCGTGTTCAGAGAAGAAAGCCTCTGCCATATTTTCTACAAATAAGTTATAAAAGAGACAAAAGTACCATAGAAAAATTAAACGTAGGGCATCACCGGGCGATTCCTAGAAGAACGAGAAATGATCGGCAAGCACGTAGAACTATCCTTAGCCTCCTCGGCGAACCAGAAAAAGCCCATTGTAAGAAGCGTAACGTACTGTATACCTCGCTATCCAAACATCAATGCTTTTTCATGTTTTGGTGGTCTACGGTTTTAACCAGAATTCAAAGAAACTGACCTTCTCACTCCCCGTGAAAGGATTTCTGACGGTACAGTGCCAGTAAGTACTAAAGAGAAATTACTTTTAATAGGCAAACGTGAGAACATTCATTGCCACACCGTTTATACACCGATTCCAACAGGTACTCCCTGGACCCTGGGCACTGGAAGGGTTCTGGCACTGGAGAACATTCGCACCACAGAATTCTGTGCTCTGTCCCCCAAAATAAGGAGGATGCCTTCCTGGGTCTGCGGTCTCTTTGATGACACAGGTGTCTAATTCTACGAGGCATTTCCCAGCCTCGGGTGAAATGCAAACACTAATTACTCTTGCCCGCCCTTTCATCCGAGGGTACCTGAATATGTGTTATGGAAGGGGGGGCGCTAATCACGTTGCCTGTTCCCCTTTTACACAAATCAGATACGCTCCAGGCGTGGCCTCTTGCTGACAGTCACATCGATAAATCTCAACACGGCCTGCCCAGCCATTAAAAGAACCTCTCCGTGAATATTTGTGAAGGAAAAACAGGCCAGCGGTGGAATCCAGGCTGGGGGATCCCGGCGTGCATCCCACGAAAGAGGAGCCGCGTGTTCTCCACCGGCCCTGGGCCCCGTGCGCTTGGGCGCCGACCCTGCGATGTGCCCAGCGGAGGCGTCGCCGCGGCTGGGCGCGCAGCCACAGGGGGGACCCTAGGCGATGCTGAGGGGAGTCCGTGCGTAATGCGGCTAGTCTATACGGTGTCACAGCACCCCAGGAAAACGCGGGCAAAACCCAGCAGGCCACAGTGACCGCGGACAAGGGATATTGACCGTACTTTCCGCTCCGGCATCTCGCGCCTCTCTTGGCTGTGCGCTCAGCGCCAAACCCGGAGCGAGCGCTGACCGTGAGTTTGGCCCGGGCATGGAGATGCTAGGGGATGTACAAAGAGTAGAACTGCGCGCGTGCTGGGGACGCCAGGGGGGCGCCCGGCGCGTGTGTGACAGCGCAGGGCGCGTGTGTGACAGCGCAGTTGCCCAGCGTCACCCGGGGACATTGGGGTCGAGGACGCTCTGATTCCGCGCGCCCTCGGCACTGGGGAGCGTTGAGCAGCGTTTGTGGCCTCCACCCACCAGATGCCAGCAGGTCCCCTCGCCAGTCCCAACAACCACAAACGCCCCCAACATCCCCCAGTGTCCCCTAGTGAACGAAATCCCCCTGTCTCCACGGTGAGCTGCGCCGAACGAGCCCAGTGGAAAACCACGTTTGTCCCGGCCGGCAGGTGCTGTTCATTAATGATGCAAGGTTCTCCCGGTCGCATCCACCCCGTTGGGGACTTAGAAGACAAGCCTTGCCACTGCGTTCTTTTCAAATCGAAATGCAGTGGTAAAGAAAGGTTACATACTGGTTTCCTCGTTGGTTGAGTTTCCCATGTCCCCACGGGAAATAATGTTGCAAGTTGGGTAACGTTGTAACCCTCCAGCCCCTGCTTATACAAGAGATTTCTGAAGGGATTCACACAAATCCCCCATCTTCCACAGTGCCGGATGATAACTGATGCTTGGACCCTTATTATCTTAAAATAATAAGAGACAATATTCAAGAAGATGCGAACATTTTAAACACACCTGCCGTTACAAATGTTGTGTTTCTTCTGCCGACAACGAATATGAAGCCCGGGCCTCTAGCGGGTGACGTAGACTCAACCCTTCCCCTGTTCGCTTTCACGGAGAAAAGCCCCACTAGTGAGAAATGAAATTTGACCCAGTAGGAAGTGAATGTAGAGGCCAGAAGCCTGGTGTCCACACTGGCAGAATAATTCTGCTCTGTGTCCCCTTACAATCAGCAATAGTTTTCTATGCATTTGTTCAGCAAGGAGACAAGCTGGGTACCTACCTCTTCAAGGGCCATAACAGACACCCTCTCCAAAAGGAAAGACAAATTTTTTTGAGGCTCACAAAGTCATACAGGCATCAGCATTTTACCACCCAACGCATGCCCCTCACGGCCACCATCTCTGGTTCCCCTCCTTACCTTCCAGAGAACAGCATAGCAATTCTTAAACCCACAAAACCCACTGCGGGAAACAGAATTTGACGGTCCCAGTGTTGACGCACAGGTGAACCAAGTCCCAGGTGGCCAGCATCCACAGGAATAGTTTCCAGCTCCAACAAGGGGTGGGCTGTGCACACAGACAGCGTCCGCTGTGGGTCTCAGAAAGAGGCCGCTGAGCGAAAGCAGGCAGACGAAAGACGCCGCAAAATTCCATGTACATGAAATTCCAGACATTTTAAAAGAGAGGGAGAGTTGATGGAATAAAACAAATTACTCAGCTCTGCATTGTCAACCCCACGGAGCCTGTAAGAACCAGGATGACAGGGAACCTGAACGTGTTTTACTCACTAGATATAAGTTGTTCCTTCCCCGGCTGCATGAGTGGGCACCGGCAAGGTGGGGCTGCTGGTCCGGCCCTCAGTGTCTGTGCTCATTGCTATAATTAAACACTATGTGGGACCACGGTCGATCCCTCATATACGTCAGCACAACATGCCATAACCCCCGTTACACGGTTATTTAGGGAAGAAATCTTTCCTCTCCGACTCCTGATGGGTAGTAAACACACATATATATATAATGAGGGGGATTTAGCGATATCGGATAGGTTTTCTGCCCCCAGAATTTTTTTAAAAAGCTTAACCAATTCCATGCATGCTGTCACGAAAAGATAGGATGTTTTCTTTCCGGCAGCCATGCGGTATTTTACGTGTAAATGGGCCCCGGCTTGTGTATCCGCTCATGGGCGGATGGGCACCCGGACCGTCTGCGGACGGCCTATTGTAAATAATGCTGCTACACATACGGGGTACCTATATTCTTTGGAAGTAGTGTGTCGGGGTTTTTAGGGTGTGTTGTCGCAAGTGACATGCCACGTGAAATGAGTCAGAAGAAGAAAAACGCCACGTGCTCTGGCTTTATAGGTGCAATCGGAGGACGCCAATGCACTGCAGAGCAGAAGACTCACAGAGGCACGGACGCATGGACAGACAGACGGCTGTCAGTGGGGAGGGGAGGGGGCTGAGGGAAAGAAGGGAAAGGGAGCGGCCAAAGAACACGCATGCCTGACCCACGGACACGCACAGTGTGTGGTGCGGACACAGGGAAAGGGGGCGGGCGCTGGGTGGACACAGGCAACAGCTCGGAAATGGGGACACTTGCAGTAGCATCAGCAATGTACATAAAGGGACAAAATACAATAAAATGAAACGTGAAAACGTAACCCAGGCTACCGTTCGGCATTAACAGGGAGGGACAAGCAATAGACAGGTAGCCAGGTGACTTCAGCACCTTCCACAGCACCACACACTTGTAAGCATCTCTTCCTCCTCTGGGACATGGGACACGTCATTCAGCCTCAGCCCACACGCCTGGACGGGTGAGCGTCCCACACTGCACCCACAGGTGGAAATGGTCCGGCTCTGAGACGTCAGGACCTTGCACCCAGAGGTCAGCAAGATGATGCCCACAAAATGCTTCTGTCCTGGGGTTTTTCTCACTTAGGACGGAGCCGATGGCAGGGATGTCTGGGCAAGAGCAGACGCCCCTTATGAAAACTGTCATCAGCAACCACACGGGTGTGCCACGTGCCAACAACCTGACTCATGCCACGGCCTCGGGATTTCTGGAGAAGCACGACGTTTCCGAGACCGAGGATTCAAGGCGTGTCTTCTCTTATTGCATTTCCCTTCCCTGTTCTTCACAGACAGGGTGCTTCTCGAAAGTTGAAGGCTGAACAAGCCCATCGGCACCGTGTTAGCCACCAATCCGGCTGGGAAGACGGATTCCCTTCTTTAAAAGTAACGTATTTTATTTTGTTTTTTTAAAATTAATTAATTTATTTTTATTCAGTTACAATTGTCTGCATTTTCTCCCCATCCCTCCACCCCACCCCAGCCAGTCCCACCTCCCTCCCCCACCTCTACTCTCCCCCTTGATTTTGTCCTTGTGTCCTTTCTGGAGAGCGTTATGCTAAGTGAAATAAGCGAGGCGGTGAGGGACAAAATACCATATGATCTCACCTTTAACTGCAACATAATCAACAAAAGAAAAAAGCAAACAAAATATAACCAGAGACATTGAAATTAAGAACATTGTAACAATAGCCAGAGGGGAGTGGGGAGGGGATAGTGGGAAGAGGGGTCTATAGGAGCTACTATAAAAGTAACGTATTTTATAATTCAGTTCACATAATACCCTCCAGGTCCGCCCATGTGGTCACAAAGGGCAACATTGTATTCTTTTCCATGGCTGAGGAATATTTCATCGTACATCAGGAGCAGGCCGTGAGTCCCAGGTTTGGGCAACCCAAGGTATACATCCAACTCTTTAAAAGTAAACGGGATGTGCCTCTGTGAGGTGTCCACCTCGTGCCTGGCACAGACGTCTGCGGAGGCTCAGCGGCGTCCGAATTTCCCCACCTGGGCGAAGGTCGGAGTGGGACTCCAGGGCTCCAGACTCCTGTGTGACACCCTCCAGCCTGCGGGTGCTTGTGACTTGCGGGGGGAAGTGAATGCAGATCCCTTATCCACTCACCTGGCGGGAAATTCTACTCCGTTTTTTTGTTTGTTTGTTCGTTTTTGCAGTGTAATTCGGAGAAACGTACAGCTATTGAACACAGAAGCTAACAGGAGAGATGGCGGCGTCCCCCATCGGGCGTGGAGAAGTTCGGTGAGGGAGGGCTGGAAGGGGGGATGGCGGGGGACGTCTGCTCAGCTGGGACCGGGACTGCCTGCTGATGTTCCCACACAGCAGCTGGGAAGGAGCTGACCTCAGGTCCTCGGCTCTTATGTGGCGGAAGAGAACAAGTCCGCTAACGAGGGGCATTGTGGCCTGGTGCTTAAAAGCGAGGCTTGCAGAGTGAGAGGGCTTCGGTTCGGAATTCGAGCTGGGCCCCTGACGGGCTGGATTTGCCCTCGTTGGTTGAGCTACACTCCATGAGCCTCAGTTTCCCCAATTAGGACGGCATGCAGGGGAGAGAAGGGGGTACTGAAAGATATCTCCCTGGGGGTGGCTGCCTTGTCGGAAACAGTGTTTGCTGTGCGGTACCTGGGTGCCTGGAGGGGGGATGGAAACCTGTATGAAAGTCAAACACACACCTGCAGCACTTGAATCCCTCCTGCTCCAGAAACAGAGACAGAATTAAAATTCCAAAGATTTTCGCAAATCCAGCAACGATCAGATAAAACAGGGCCACAGCCGGCACAAGACATGCCTGTTTGGAAACACGTGGATAGTTGAGATTAAAAACAGCCTTTGCAGAGTTCTGGCGAAATAGGTCACCAACAGAGAAGGCGGTTTCTCGTGGAACCTAACCCTTCATTTTACCCTGAGAGCGACATTGTTTTTCTCTGTTTTAATAACACCGGGGATCAGGTGACTAGCTGAGCACTGTGCATATTCTACGTGAGTGAAGATTTTCAAGTGGGTCCCTTTATAATCCTGAACAGAGGGGCTTGAACATGCAATGCAGGATGAAGCAAATATCAGTTAGAAGAAGAGAAGAAGGAAGAGCAGGTAGCTTAATCTTAAAACAACCTGGGAATTTTTAATAAAGACCCCAGAGGCCTGTTTGGGTTTTGTTTTGTTTTGTTTTTTAAGTTTTGTTTGAAGTTGTGCCAAAAGAATTCCAAGTATTTTGAGAGCCTTTTTCAGCTGTCATTCAGTACGCATGGGTAGGTGCTCCTAAGTCAGTGGCCCCTGAGTCTGTTCTTTGGATTTGTTAAAGCCATAAACAATGACTCCAGGGCCAGCCGGTGTGGCTCCGTGGGTTGGAGCGTCGTCCCGGGCACCGAAATGTTGAGGGTTCGATCCCCCGTCAGGACACACACCTGGACACTGGTTGGGGTGCATGTGAGAGGCGGCTTCTCGATGTTTCTCTTTCCCTCCCTTTGTCCCTCCTTTCCCCTCTCTCTGAAATCAATCAGCACAGGTGAGGATAAAAAAGAATTGTCTCAGGTAAGCAGCTAGCTATAAGATGGTTCTTTAGCCCCATCAGTCTCAAATGAAAAGCTGAACAACGCCCAGGCACTGAGTATAAAAAAAAAATACACATGGTGCTTTTAAAACAAACGTGTTGTACGTATTTCAACACCTGCATGGGGGCAAAAAGTTCTTATTCCGTAACGTCTTTGAAAAGAATCATTTTTCCCTCCCATGTTGCGCAAAACAGATGCTCTGCAAGCATATGAAAAAAAAAAACAAACCACTTTTCTTAATGAAAAAAATTCTGGCCCAGAGCCCAAAATAAGTTTGCAGACACCGCGGCCACGTCGTTCCCGAGCGAAACAGTTATTTGCTTGCTGTGGCCATTCTGTCTCCGTTTTATTTTTTCAGGCCGCTGTCGGAGGGGAGGGGAAGACAAATAACTACAAACTCTTCCAGCCAACTGCCTTCCCGGCTTGGAGGAGAGCCAGGCCAGGGCTTTTGTGGGTTGCGAGAAGGCCAGAAGGCCGGCAGGCGCCCGGAGAATAAAGCGCTCCCTGTTTCAGGGAGAGCTGTGTGGCCCGCACGGGGACCCAGTTCGCAAAGCAGAGCAGACGGCGGCGCCCGGGGCAGCAGTCTCCTTCCTTCTCTGAGTCGTCCCAGCTGACGTCTCTGGAATCTCTGTTTATTTGTAGAGTGAATCAGCCAGTGCACAGGCGTGTATCCATCCGAGAGGGGGTGACTTGGAGGAGCCGGCGACAGCCTGGGTCCTGCCAGAAAGAGGTCCCTCGGACAAGCAGCCGCGTGAGGACCTCCACCTGGCCCAGCCCGCCACGGCCGGCATTCAGGTAATGCGCTTCTGTCTGGTGGCTTGCAGGTCCCGTGCACCAGCACAGGGAGACGCTGGGTGGCAAGCCATGACTTCGGGTCCTGCGCCCTTTGGCCGGGACAAAGAAGAAATTGCCATCCAAAAAAAAAAAGGGGAAATGTACCAAAGGGATTCTCCCTGGGGAATGCGCAGGCATACTGCCCAGCGGGGATGGAAAGGGGGCTCCGCTTGGCTTTTAGAGATGGTATAGCATGCGGGCTGGATTTCACACAGACGCTGGAGTCGGGAACCCAGCCTGGGTTTGGGAACAGAACCAGCAGCCACGGCGACGCCAGGCTGGCTGCCCCTGGGGCTGGAGGACAGCCTGATCCTGGAGAGTTCCTTCTGCCCTTGGAACAGACCCCAAGGCTAAGTTACTGGTGCCACTTGCTCGCTGGAAATACTTTCTTCCTCTTTTTAGAATGTTTCCTTCAACGGAGGTGTAATTGACAGATAATGGGGTGTGACTTAAGGTTTTGCAACATCCTGGTAACAGTATCATCAGCAAACGCCTCGTGATGTCACAGAATTACCCTGAATTGATTCGCGTTGAGAGCAATTACAGTGTAGCCTGTTAGTCACGTGGACGCCAGGAACAGTGTTGCTGATGATAATGCCCATGCTTGCGGCGTGACATCTGCAGACCTCAGTCATCTGCCGCTTGCAACTTTGTATCCTTAAGCCTCAGCCCCCTGCCCCCCACCCTTCCAGCCCCTGGAGGCCGCTGCTCTGTTTTCTGTTCCTTGTCTCTGTTTTTCTTACGGAAAATTTTATCTACCCCAACAAGAGCGAACGTGAAGCACCATTGTTAACGGCTAAAACGCTGAGCTCAGTGCAGTGGTGTCATCGTTGGCTCTGTCTAAATAAATGGAATCGATTATTTAAGACGTAGGCCAGTGATGGGTTGTCACTACGCCTCATGTGACTTTCCATCCACAGGGGTGCAGCTTACACTCACACACTCAACTCAAACGCACGCATAACCAGCCTTGTGCCCTACAGAAGTCAGGTGCAGTTCATAAAATGCTTTCTCTCTCTCTCTCTCTTTTTTTGGCTTATGTTTTTATTGTTGACACTATTGCAGACGTCCCTCATTTTCCTCCGCTTTGCCCACCTCTACCCAGCCCCCGCCCCCCTTCCCTGTGATCACACCACACTGCTCCGTGTCCGCGGGCCAGGCGTGCGTTCTCTTCGGCTGCTCCCTTCCTGTTCTCTCCCCCAGTTGCCTCCCCACCCCTCTGACAGCTGTCAGTCTGTCCCTGTGTCTGTGCCTGTGTCTCTACTTTCTTCCTCCGCTTATTTTGTTGATTAGACTCCACAGATGAGTGAAATCCCAGGGCACTTGTCTTGCACAGCCTGGCTTATTGCGCTGAGCCTAATGCTCCCCAGGTTCATCCGCGCTGTCGCAGAAGGTAACATCTGTTTCTTTTTCACGGCCACATAGTATCCCATTCTGCCCCTGGCCTCCAGCTGTTTTATCCATGTACACCTTCCATATAGACGTTCCCATCATTTCATTTTGCGTTCTTCTTCCTTTCACACCGGCTCCCTCTACGTGAGGGATCAGAAACCAAAGCCAGGACAAGCCTGGCGTATTTTTGTGAGTAAAGTTTGATCGTCAAACGCCAACACCCAATCCCTGGCGTGTTGTCCAACACGGCTCTCTATGCACACAACAGCTCAAAAGGAGCCGGCGTGACCCTCCACGCAGAAAAGCCCGAAACAGGTGTCACCTGGCCCTTGGTGCACACGTCCTACCTTCTTCACAGCGTGTTTGGCCTTTTCAAACCCTTCCCACAAGACACAGCACTGTTTTCTCAGTGTTCCCTCGTGGCTTTGGGGGTGGACTGACCGTAGCAGAGACCGGCAACGTCCACCTTTCTGCACTTACGGATGAGTTCATTTTCCGCTGCCGCTGAGGACGGATGTCTCTCCTCCTTACAGGAAATAAAACGCAGGAGAGACCATGTTACCTGTGGAACGTTCTTGGTAAGGTGGGACTGTGTGTGGTGATGAATCTCCCATCCCCGCGTCCGCGTGTCCTCCGGGGGCCGCCTCGGAGTGCACCCGGGACAACGGGTCTTCCTCCATCAGCAATTCATCTCGGGTCTCAGAACTGGGGCGTGAGACTCACCATTCATAGAAGCACCCCTGGGGCCCCTTACCTGGGGGGGTGCAGGGCACCTCCAGAAGGACCTCGGTTCCCCACCTTCCCCATCCAAGTAGGCGTGGAGGTCTGGGAGCTTCCTCGGCGGACCGTGGCATCCGGGCCCAGCTGGCCTCAGGCCTCCTCTGACTTTTCGATCCTTCCTCTCCCACGGGCTGGCTGGGCACCTGCTTTTCCAAGCGGTCCATCAGGCACCTTCATTTTATAACCCCGGGCATTGGAGGACTGTCGTGCCAGTGTGTATGTTTTCACCTAAAAAAAAAAAGAGCAACCAAATGCCTGAGAGATATATTCAGCATCTGCGGCAGTGGGATGGTGACGTCAGGGTCCCCTAAAGTAGAGACACCCGTGCTCCGCGCACAGAAGTCCGTGGCTGAGACAGAAAAGCGGCATTCCACGCGGTTTTCCCAGCTTGTTTTTCAGGAGCTGGCTGGCTGTGGGCATCGCCATCCTGGGCTGCAGGCCCTCCGTCGCGAGGGGCATCTCCAGCTCCCGCCCCAACATCCTGCTTCTCATGGCGGATGACCTTGGCATCGGGGACGTCGGCTGCTACGGCAACGACACAATCAGGCAAGAAGGAGAGAATCACCCAGAAGTGAGCAGCACGAGGCCTCTCAGCCTGCATGTGGGCAATTGGGATGCTGAGTTCTGTACACGGCAATTTAGCGTCCCGATACTGCCGCCGCCTCAGCCCGCGACATCCCCGCTCCAAACCCACCTCACGTAGCAGTCACCTTTCCATTTTCTAAATACGATGGCCATCGCCACACCCCGCGGTGGCCGATGTTCTTAAAGCCGCCGTGGCCTGTAAGCCAAAGACCAAAGCTCTGTCTCTCTGGCGCCTCCATCCATCCCACCAAACACACCCCGTCGTGCGTGATTCCAACGCCACCCCACGAACATCTCTAATTCAGACAGACGACGTAGCTCATGGTCACCTCCGGACGTGACGCGCCCATCTGGCACGGCGACTCTGTCCCCCTCACAATGAGCTCGCCCCCTCGGTCACCTTCTGGCTGTCCTTGGAGGCCAGCACGAAGCTGTGTGTGACCCTCACCCTCACACACCACTTCCACGTGTTGGTCCCACAAGGCGGGGTTTCCCCACTAAGACCGTGCGTCCCAAGTCAGAACCCTGGAAGGACCCTGCCTTCCAGATTCCCCGGGGTATCTGTTTTGGTTGCAGAACCTGAGTGCATAACTGTGAATCAAGTCAATAAGTTTCTTTTGTGTTTTTTTGTATTTTGTTTGTTAATCCTCACTCAAGGGCAGGCTCAGAGGGGACAAGAGGGAGAGAATATCGGTGGGAGACAGCAACATCGATCGGTTGCCTCCCGTGTACCAGGGGGCCAAATCCACAACCCGGGCACTCGCCCTGACAGAGAATCAAACCTGTACCCTTTCGGTTTACGGACAGTGTTCAAGCCACTGAGCCACCCAGCCAGGGCAACCCGATGACTTTGTTTGAAGGTTCAGGAGGCGAAATGCCTCACCACTGCCTTTGGTCATTCTTAGGAACCCCTGGGTGTATCCAGTAATGACCGGGAGACGTTTGTGAGAAAAGCTGTGCTGTCGTTGGTTAAAGAACAAACCGAGTTATGTTTTTCTCCGTAGGACTCCAAACATCGACCGCCTCGCCGAGGAAGGCGTGCAGCTCACCCAGCACCTCGCTGCCGCCTCAGTTTGCACCCCGAGCCGGGCCGCCTTCCTCACGGGCAGGTACCCTCTCCGATCAGGTGCGTCCCCTCCTGTGTCTGCTCACGGGCCAGGCTGCCTGTAGCTCCTCTCGTTCACTTATTAGAGTCCGGATCCTCCGGGGCAGTGGAACAGTACGGCCCAAGCCCCCAGGTTTTGTTTTAATCATCACGGAAAGATATATTTTACTGATTTTAGAGAGAGAAAGAAGCAGAGAGGGGGGCGGAGACATAGAAGGAGAGAGACAGACAGACAAAGGGATGGAGACAGAGAGACAGAGAGAGAAGGAGACAGAAGCATCAATGGGAGAGATACATCAACCAGCACACTCCCCGAGTGCGGATGGAACCCACAGCCCAGGTAGGTGCCCTGACCAGGGATCAAACCTGTGACCTTTTTTCGTGTACGGGGCAATGCTCCAATCCACTGAGCCACTGGGCCAGGGCAAGTGTGCCCTACTTTTATCATGGTGTTTTTGTTCAGATTTTATTCATTTATTTTTAGAGAGAAGGGAAGGGAGGGAGAAAGAGAAGGAGAGAAACATCCATGTGTGGTTGCCTCTCGTGCGCCCCCTACTGGGGACCTCGCCCACAACCCAGGCATGTGCCCTGACTGGGAATCGAACAGGCAACCCTTTGGTTCACAGGCTGGAGCTTAATCCACTGACCCACACTGGCCAAAGTATCGTGATATTGAACTGACTAATTTATAGAGCTTCATAGCTAACGAGGGACATGGACAGGGATTGGCCCATCTGGTGGCTTCCTGTGATGTGGGTGACCAACCAGGGAAGGAGTTGACAAAGGTTTTCTGTGAAGGGCTAGACAGTACATACTTTTGGCTCTCGGGCTGTGAGGACTCACCTCTGTCCTAGCGGGAACACCTGTGCAGACACAGCGCTCACCAGTGGGCGCGGCTGTCTCCAGGGAGACTTTCTGTACGGATCGGAAATGAGAACATCACCTCCTTCCACACGTTACGAAATGTACTTCTGGCATTTAAATTTTTCCCCATCATTTGAACATGTATGCTCTTCTCAACACATTAGAATCAGTTGGAGGGATCTTTCAACTGTCCCAATCACTAATTCCACCCCACGTCAACTATTGGATAAAATCACAATCTCTAGAGTCATAACCAGGTGTCAGAATATTTGCAAGCTCCCGAATGATTCCAATGGGCACACACGTTTGAAAACCGGTAGACCCCATCAAGACTTTGATGAAATCACAAAACCATTTTTAAGTCTTTCTTGTTGACTTCATTCTCTTGTTATTTGTAATCTTCCCATACCAAACAATGAGTCTTCTCACCCACGTTTTCAGTGAGTTGATCATTTTCTTTGCTGCAGAAAATACGCCCCAGCACGGCAGAAGTACATTTCCAACCTAGTGTGCACTGGTGGAGATGTCCACCAAATATTCTACATTTAAAATTAATGGTAATGATTGAAAACGGCCCACCAAGAAATGATTGGATAAGGAACATGTTGTGCATATAGGCAACAGAATATTTCAGCCAAAAAGAGAATGCAATTCTACCACGTGCAACAACAAAGATGGCCCTGGAGGGTATTATCGTCAGTGAGCAGACAGAGAAAGACAAATACCGTGTGACTCTGCTTATCTGGGGAATCTAAAGAAGAACATTGAGAGGCAAACAACAGAGAAACAGACTCACACACACAGAGAACAGCTGATGGTGGCCAGAGGGGAGGCGTGTGGGCAGGGCTGGGTGGAAAAGGTGAAGGGATTGAGAAGTGCAGCTTGCTCGTCACACAATAGTCGCGGGGACCTCAAGTCCCGGGAACGGGGCCCACCACTTTGCCCTAACGGTGCATGGTGCCAGGCGGGCCCTGGAAAGACCAGGGGGATCACTTTGTCAGTTACATGTAACAAATGTGTAACTATTATACTCTACACTGGAAACTAATCTAAGATTGAATGGACACTGTCGCGGGCATGCACAGAATTAGTGGTTAAGTGTAACAATTAAAATAACAATGATCACAAGCAATGCTTCGTGGTGACCTTTCTCTGCCAACTGCTGAAAGGAATGGTCTCCAGCCGTGGGAGCCGCGTTCTGCAGTGGACCGGGGTCCCGGGCGGCCTTCCGACCAACGAGACTACTTTTGCAAAGATATTACAAGATCGAGGCTATGCCACTGGACTCATAGGTAGGTTCAGCTGCAAGTGCAAACGACATTCCTTTCGTATGGAGAGTATGTTTAACCGAAAAGGCTTGGGAGCCAGTGGGCTTTTCCCACTGGACAGCCAGTTTCGTGCCCACAGCATTGAGGTGATGACTCAGGTTGCTGGGTGTCGAGCAGATGCTGAGAAAACAGCACCCCAGTGAGGCCGTGCCAACTTGCTGACGCCCCATCATCCCAAACTTTAACTGCTTTTCTAATTTTACCCATTTTCCAACTATTCCCATAATGCTGTTTTCTTTCTTTTCTGAATAGAAATGTGACTACTTCGTCCTTCTTTCTCTGCGTCCATAAATAGCATTCTTACCCTTTTTTTTTTTTTGAAGATGTTATTGATTCATTTTTAGAGACAGGGGAAGGGAGGGAGAAACAGAAGGAGAGAAACTTCAATGTGTGGTTGAGTCTCGAGCGCCCCCTACTGGGGACCTGGCCTGCAACCCAGGCATGTGCCCTGACTGGGAATCGAACCGGCAACCCTTTGGTTTGCAAGCCCAAGCTCGATCCACGGAACCACACCAGCCAGGGCACATTCCTCATCTTTTGATAAGTCAACAAACTGTGTCACATATGCAATGAAATAAAATGAAGGACACCAGGCACATGCCTCCCGAGGGGGACGATAAGCCCGTGGTCACCCCAGCGTCCTTTTGGCCTTTCAGGGAAGTGGCACCTGGGTCTCAACTGCGAAACCTCTGACGACCACTGCCACCACCCCCTCAGGCACGGGTTCGACCACTTCTATGGGATGCCCTTCACCATGATGGCAGATTGTGCGTACTGGGTACTGTCGGAGAAGCGGGCGGGCCTGGAACGCCAGCTCAGTGTCTGCGGGCTATTCGTGGCCTTCGTTGCCCTGGCGCTCACAGCGGGCAAGTGCACCGGCCTCTTGACAGTCTCGTGGGCGCTGCCCATCTGCTCCACCATTGTGGCCACCTTGTTCTTTATGACCGTCTATTTCATCGGCGTGCTGATTGTTCACGCGGACTGCTTCCTGATGAGAAATCACAGCATCACCGAGCAGCCCATGAGGTTTTCGAGGACGGCGTCGCTCTTTCTCCAGGAGGTCTCGTCCTTCGTCGAAAGGTGAGCGCCAGAGGGTCCGCTTCATCTCGGGGCTGTGCTCCGTGATGAAAGCGTGTCCCAAGGTCTCCCTCTGCCCTGGGTAGGGAGTGAGATGCTGAAATGGTGTGGGGTCCAGGGAGGCGTTTTTGTCAACACGAGCCCTGGCTGACGCTCACTGCAGCGTCACTCCATGGTGTCCGTTCAAACAGGCACGGGTCCCGTGGACGTGAATGCTCTCCCCCTTTACTGAGGAAGGAATCCCATTCCCCCAGCCCCTGGTCACCATGGGCCGCATCGAACGAGCATAACCAGACGCGTCACCCCACAACTCTTTACAAAAAATGTCTAAATCTGTTTCAACTCCGTCCAACCAAGACTAAAGTGTTGTGAGGTTCACTTCAGCCTAGATTTCGATTTCCGTGAGGGAGGAAGTATGTCACGGGAACAGGGGTGTGATGACAAATGGCACCAAGCAGCCAGGAGGGTCTGTGCTTCCCAAGGGCGTTCCAATAAAGCGGAACCAACTCGCCGCGGTGAGCTTGTGACCGTGTTCTGGAACATTCTCTGAGAGGTCTTGATGGAATGCCTCCTATGTGTAAGGCACAAAGCTGACAGTTAGAAAAAAAGCTGACTAATTCAGACCGAGCTGTTCACCTTTGCGTCTACACTTTCAGAATTAGTATTAAAGTCTGTGGAACAAGAATTAAAATCTACGAGAGACATACATTAGATCATAGAATTCAGACAGGGAGAAGAGAAAAAGAAGTTCTGCCTATATAAGAGAGAATCAAATAGAAATTAATAACCTATTATTTTTTTAAGATTTAATTTATTTATGTTTTAGAGAGAGGGGAAGGGAAAGAGAAAGAGAGGGAGAGAACCTTCAATGTGTGGCTGCCTCTCATGCGCCCCCTACTGGGGACCTGACCCGCAACCCAGGCATGTGCCCTGACTGGGAATCGAACTGGTGACTCTTTGATTCGCAGGCCAGCCCTCAACCCACTGAGCCACACCCACCAGGGCCATAACCTATTATTTTTAAAGTGAGCTCTTCCACAACAATTTCACGCCCTAAACGTCGCCAGATACGCAACACCACTTACTCTGAGAGCTCAGGTTTGAGGTGGAAACGGGTCGCGCAATGATCGAATGAGACGAACGTCACATCACGGAGGCACAGCTGCGATCCCCCCTTTCAGCTGTCAGAAGGGGGTTGGGTTGAAATAATCATCATATTCGCGATGCGTCAATCCAGCGTCGATGTTCCAACAGACTTTGACAGGGAGAACCACCCCGTGAGAGACGCTCTAGCTCGAGGACGTCAGTCTCTGGGGGGTTTTTTTTGCCAAAAAAGGAATGAACTCTGGTCCTGCCGTGTTTATTTGTAGAAACAAGCAACGACCTTTCCTTCTGTTTGTGTCCTTCCTGCACGTCCACACCCCTCTCGTCACTACGGAGGCCTTCCTCGGGGGCAGCGTGCATGGGCTGTACGGTGACAACGTGCAAGAGATGGACTGGATGGTGGGTGAGTGCCTCTTTGCGGGGGAAGTGTGCAGCCTCCTCGTCCAGCAGACGGGAGGGAGACCAAGGATGAGGTGAGGCTCACGAAGGGTGGAGACAGAATACGCGGGCATTCTACCGTGATCCCGTGGACGGCTGAGGGTGTAAAGCATCACAAATCACACCTCCGTCTTCCCTGGTCTTCTCGTGCGGAGCGACGGAGGCGTGGGCTGAGAATGGTCAGAAGCTGCGGAATGCTCACCGTCAGACACTTTACGGGGAAATGTGTTTTTTTTTTAAATCTTCCATGCACATCCTCTTAGAGTAACATGCGGGATGTGGGTGAGAAACGGTGGAAGTTGGGAAATGTGTCCAAGCATTCATTTGACATCCTTTCTGTGGTAGGACTAACCCGTCCCGTTTCAGGAGACAGGCTCCTAGTCTTGCAAAGAATGAGTTTATTTTAGGAAACTCCATCCATCGTTGCCACGAGGGGCCCTTGGGTGGCAAAGATAGAGAAATCTCTGCAAAATATTGGCTATTTTATAAGGTGCATGCCATGCTTTCTTTTTAAATTGAATTCACAATGCCACACTTGGGGGGGGGGGTCCGAAAGGCAAGTGATTTGCTGTAACAGAGTCTTCTACTTTGCCCGGCTCAGACGCACCCCTTCTTTGCAGGGCAGATCCTGGACACTTTGGATGAAGAGGGTCTGGCCAACAGTACTCTCGTTTATTTTACATCGGATCACGGGGGGTCCTTGGAGGCTCAACTGGGACGCCACCAGTATGGAGGCTGGAACGGGGTTTACAAAGGTAAGGCTCACAGACCCCCCCCCATTCCTCGTCTGTGGTCTTTGCTGCCATCCCCAGCCCTTCCACGGAAAGGGGGCTATGTACCTTAAGAGACGCAACGAATACGGGTAAGAACTTTGCATCTCTCCTGCAGGCAGAAGGGACAACTTGCTCTCTTGAGATTTGATTCTTGTTTGCACTATTCACTGGTTTTCAGTCCGCTCTCAGAATTGTACAACCACCTCACTCCTTAATTACTGAATATGTTCACTGCCTTAAAAAGAAACTCGGGCGCCCGTTTATAATTGTTCCTCATTTTTCCTGGTGCCCAGCTCTGCCAACTACTACCTCCTTCTCTCTCTCTCTCTGTGTTCCCATTCTAAACATTTTATGTCAATGAAATTATTCAACGTGTAGTCCTTTGCAGCGGACTCGTTTTCCTCAGCATAATGTTTCCTAGATCCATCAATATCGCACCATGCACTTCGCTTGGTTCCTTTTTCATGGCCAAGTAATACTTCATTGGGCAAAGAGACCACACTTCCTGTATCCGTCCAGCTGCTAATAAGCTCAGGTTTGAATCTCGTATCCAGGTAATGCATTCAGGGAGTGTGTGGTGGCCATAATATATATTGAAATTCAGAATCTATTGATTATAAAGACATTATTGGACAGGGAATTCCTTGTTGTCCATGGCTGACATGGATCGACAGAATAGAAAGCCTATAAAATCTGCCAGGGAGCAATTGCATCAGACAGAGAGACACAGAGCCAGACAGAGAGGGAGAGCAGGAGTTTAAAAACCAGCCGAAAGGTTCGATCAGGCAGGGTGAGCAGCCACAGCTGATTCAACCACTCTCTCTTCTCTTCCTCTGTGACCGCAGGCGGCAAAGGCATGGGCGGCTGGGAAGGCGGGATCCGGGTCCCCGGCATTTTCCGCTGGCCCGGAGTGCTGCCCGCCGGCCGGGTGGTCTCTGAGCCCACGAGCCTCATGGACGTCTTCCCCACCGTGGTCCAGCTGGGGGGCGGCGAGGTGCCCCGGGACAGGTACGGAGCCTCCCAGGGAAAGCAATTCACGTTTGCCTCGAGAAAACAGCGATGTGTAATGTGGCTTCTGTTGGCAGAGGGTGAAGTACTGTGTGAAATCAGTACCTGGGGAGAGAGGCCAGGCCTCTCTCCTTGCCTGCCGGGGTCACCTGTCCACTTCATTTCATGCAAAAAACACTCTTCTCGTCTTCTCCCGGCTGTTAACAGGGGCCCATTTTATTGTAAGGGCCACCGTCCGGGAAAAATCTCACAACCCACCATAGGAAGGTAGTTTCAGTTCAGTGTAGTACAGAGATTTTAGGTGATTTCAATTTGTCTTGTCTTAAAATGTGTAGGAAATCTGCCCTGGCTGGTGTGGCTCAGTGGATTGAGCAATGGCCTGCGAAAAAATGGGTCGGCAGTTCGATTCCCAGTCAGGGCACATGCCTGGGTTGTGGGCCAGGTCCCCAGTAGGGGGCGCACGAGAGGCAACCACACACTGATGTTTCTCTCCGTCTCTTTCTCCTTCCCTCCCCCTCTCTCTAAAAATAAATAAAGAAAATATTTTAAATATATATATATAGAAAATTTCAGGGAGAAATAGCAAGGGAATAAAATGATTTCATAACTTTAACAGCCTAAAGGTGAATACATAATTAAATTATGCAATACATATCTAATAGAAATAATTATATATATATTATTTCTATATGCTTATGTATTATTATTCATGTATATTATATATTTTATATATTTATATATTTAAAAATCTTTGTGCACAGACAAAAAAGTAATGGCTTATTCAAGGGTGGGCAAAGGTAGGTTTGTGGTTGTGAGTACATGAAACACAGAGTTTATTCTGGTGTTATTATTAATTATTGTATTTTTATACGATCAACTGGAAACCTACTTTTGTCCACTGCTGTATAGAGACAATTAGCTTTGGAGTTTTTTTTTGGGGGGGGGGTTGGTTTTTACAAAACTCAATTTTGTCGCTTCCCTGCCTGTGGTAACTACCTCCTTAGTAAAAACCGCTGGGACCTGAATTCTTGGGTCAAGCAGTGTGGTTGTCTACAGGTAAATCTCTGTATATCTATCGTGTTCGGTAGTTTTCTGGGCACCGCTCCCAGCCATACGTGAGTGTCTGCCACTTCAGGACGAACAGAGCTAACATCAGCTTGAGTTCTGTAGGTGTTTGTACAACTTAGTGCTCACGTGTGCAAATGCTGCGTGTGTGAGAAGGCACAGACACTTACGGCCGTGTCAGGGTGTCCGTGCGTTCCCGCCGGAGAGCTCGAAGACTTCAAACCTTCGCTTGACACTCTCTTGCTTCATGTCTCTAGTTGCTGGGTTTTTCTTTTTTTAATTGGCAGTTACTTTTAAAATATGTTGATAGAATTTTATCTGTTTTAAAAAGTAAAAATGTCTCTCATGTATACTGCAAATGTGTTTCACTACACAATGAATTGAGCCATATATCGTTGATTCGTAATAAACATACACATCGGTGTGTTTAGAAATACGCATATTTGCAGGGGAAATTACATATGTACACACATTTTGATTATACTATATATCAAATACATAATATATAAGGAAAGAATAGAAATAGAGGTGATGGAATATTGCGTGTAAGAATATTGCATAAATATATAACAGATTAAAGCTGTATTGCATTGAACGACATTCCCCCGCGTGGGAAGTGGGTAGCCCCGTGCCGTAAGCAAATTATTTTTAGTAAACTTGTAACGTGTAAGGGGTCATTCATCAAGTCACAAAACACAGAGACACGTGTTCCATCCCACAGCAAGGGACCACATCACAGAGAAGGAAAAGGCACAGGACTGTGGCTGTTCGTGAGCACCAGTGGGTCTGTCTTCTCCCCTGACAAGGGTGAGAGAGGGGGATCGGCAGCCACGGGGCGGACCCGGCCCTGAGACACTGGAAGAAGGGAAGGGGAAGGAGGAAGTGAGAGCAGAGGGCCGTGCACAGAACACAGTGCTTCCGAGCCTTGCAGAAACACACACCGATTCTAGAAGGACTGCAAACCCAAGTCAGCATCGAAGAACAAAAAGGTGTCCCAAAGACAGGGTGGCTGATTGCTGGATTTGCTGTGAGGTCAGATTGATTCCGCATCCTGCTTCGTGCAGGGTGATCGACGGCCGCGACCTGCTGCCCCTCTTGCTGGGCACCGCCGGGCACTCAGACCACGAGTTCCTGCTGCACTACTGTGAGGCGTTCCTGCACGCGGCTCGCTGGCACCAACGGGACCGTGAGTAGGCTGCCGGACCGCGAGCCCTTGCCTTCTGTCCTCGGCCGTCCGCTTCTGCACTGCGGTCACTCTCCACCCGCTCCTCCTTCTGCTCCCCCGTAGGATTTTCCTCCTGTTTCCAGCAACACACGTCCGGCCATGCCTTCTCGGAAGGCAGTCCGTGATTTTGTATACACACTCACACACCCACATGTGTGGTCGAGTCTGTCTCTAACCTTGCCCGTCTGTTCTTCCCACCCACAGGGCTGTGCACGCGTCTTTCGCAGCTTAGCCGAGTGGCGTGATTTCATCTTTGTGGTAACAATTGTAACATCGTAACCTAAGCTGCAACGTGCTCACCCAACACTTTTCACGCTGCGGAATGTTCTGGGCTACGGGGACCCATGATCTTTTCCGAAGAACTGTAAAATTATTTGCAAGCTTTTTAAAAATCCCGTGAGAATATACATGGCTGTTGCCTACAATGCATCATTGAACTTGGGGGAAACTGGTATCTTTCCAAGATCAACTTTCCCCAACTGGAAGCAGGTTACATCTCTCCAGTTATTATTCACAAAGTATCCATTTCCCCAGGCAGTTTATTCTCTTACCCAGGAATGTGACTGTGTTTTTGTTGCCACACTGTTTCTGCTTCCACTTTCCACCATCCACCTAACAGGAGTTGACAAACGTTTTCTGTTTTTAGGAATCGTTTTTAAAATATCCAGCTCTGGGATTTACTTACTAACTGTATTTTATTTTTTAATATTTTATGTATTTATTCATTTTAGAGGCAGGGGAAGGGAGGGAGAGACACATCCATGGGAGAGAAAAACATTGATCATTGATTGGTTGTCTCTTGTACGCTGCCCAACTGGGGACCGAACCCACAACCCAGGCACGTGCCCTGAGTGGGGATTGAACTCATAACCTTTCGCTTTGTAGGGCGACGCCCGACCCACTGAGCCACATAATTCAGGGCCTGTTTTTTAATGTTATAAATGATTAATTTCTGCCTCTGATAATCAAATCTCACCTCTTTGAGTTCCTCCTTTTTTCTTCATTTGCATTGGTCTCTCAGCCTGCCTTTCCTGGACAGCCTCCTCTTCCCTGCATTTGCTTGACAAACTTGATTTTATTGATTCTTTTCTTTTTGCAGGGTTTGGGGAGGTCTGTGTCCCTTTTGCTGTTGAACCCACATTTATTCCTCCCTTCCTTCCTTCCTTCCTCAGAAGGATTCTTGAGACATTTCCGTTAGTCGTAACCAAGACCGTAAGACTATTTCTTGGAATCTCCCTTATTTACGGAAGTTAGCAACGATTATTCTTTTATCTTCCTCCTTTCCATCCATCCTCTTCAATATCATTATAGTTCTTATAGCTACATCTTTAAAATCACATATTATCACCTCCTCTTTCAGCGTATTCTAACAACTTTCACTCAGTTGGGTAATATTCCACCTGATTCAATAATTCAGTGTAGGTTTTTTATGCCTCATGGCACAGGTAACCGGGGTCAGCATTTGCTCTTTTTTCTTTAGTCTTTGGTTCCCCGTTCCCAACCTCGCATGCCTTGTCCACTGGCCAAAATTTTAAGTGTTTTTCAAGGTAGGTATATGAAGATGGGAGTCCTGCGGCCCCACCTGGCCTTCCCGGGCCCCATCTCTATCCTGCCTGTATCGACCACTTCCTGCCCTGCGGGAAGCCTTCCCGGGACCACCCACTGCCCACCGGTCAGACCCAGTCCAAACCCCTCCTGGGAGAGGAAGGAGCCCCTCCCCACCTCCGAGAATCAGCGCTGACGAAAGGAGCGCTGAGTCGTCTGCAGACTCCAGCTGAGCTCTGTGATTCTTGGACAGACAGACAGACAGACAGGCTCAGCCAGGTCCTGCTTAGGGGCCTCTGTCCCAGCCGTCCTGTCTCGGAATACAGTTCCGGTGCTGAGTCACCCGATCACCCGCTCAGGGTCGACGTCCCTGGGAGTTTAGGAGGGAACGGCAGGGGTCCCGGGCGTGGGTGTGCTCAACCAAGAACACACCGGGCATCTCTATGTGGAGGGTTTTATCTCTTTGCCCGTATATGAATTTTCAGAAGGGGCAGACACGAACATCTAATCACCAACATTCACGTACCATGTCCAAGTGTCCACTTCCCACTGTTGTGTTACCATCACCCCCATCTCATTCCAGAATATTCTCATCATCCACAAAGTTAAGGCCATGCTCACAAGCAGTCTCTCCCCACCCTCCTGCCCCCCGCTTCTGGCAACCACTAACCCCCCGCCTGTCTCTGTGGATGGGCCAGCTCTGGGTGGTCTTATAAACAGAATAAGACCCCACGGGACCCTGGGTGGCTGGCGTTTCTCCCGGAGCTTCCTGCTTTCAAGCTGCATCCACGCTGCATGCTGAGTCAGAGCTTTGCTCCTGTTCCTGGCTGCGTACTATTCCAGTGTGGCCGGGCCCATTCTGTTCCCCGCCCACTCTCTGGTGTACACTCGCATTCCCTGTCCCTCCAACACCTTCCGCCATTCTTGTCTTTGACCAGGAGGAGCCATCTGGAAGGTCCACTACCAGACTCCCGTCTTCCACCCTGACGGCGCGGGAGCCTGCTACGGCAGAGGGGTGTGCCCGTGCTCCGGGGACGGGGTGGTCCGCCACAACCCACCTTTGCTGTTTGACCTCTCCCGAGACCCCTCGGAGGCTCACGCCCTCACACCGGACACAGAGCCCGCGTTCCACCGGGTGATGGAGCGAGTGGCTCAGGCCGTGGAGGACCACCGCCGGACGCTCAGCCCCGTCCCCCTGCAGCTGGACGCGCACCGCAACATCTGGAGTCCCTGGCTGCAGCCGTGCTGTGGGACGTTCCCGCTGTGCTGGTGTGACCGGGAAGGGGACGGGGATGGACAGACCCCGCCTGCCCGGGACCTCTGAGTTGCTGTGCCTCGATGTCTCCATTGGGGACAGAATGCAACGCCCCTGTGAGGTTCGGTCACGCGTGTCTATGGGGCCGACCAGGAGGGCCAATGCTAATAAGAAAGAGACAATAAATAAATATTTATTTATTCTGCTAAATAAAATACACCTTCGGGAGCTGTCCATCCAGACAATAGGCAATAACCAGCAAAGTCCCTCCTGCTACAGAGTCTCTGGACAAAGGACCCCAGCCCTCCCCCCGGGGAAAGCCTGTTCCATCCCCACAGAGAGCTCAAGTCCCAAACCAACAGGTTTCTTTATCATAGGGATGTGCAGACGCCAAGGCTGGCAAGGGGCCACGATGCGGACTGGCAGGGGCCGCATTCCGGAGCGGGGGTTTATCATTTCGGTGTGGGTGAGGACGCCGTGGTTTTCAGGCTGGAGCTGTTTCCGGGGGGTGTTCCCTGGTGAGCAGACGCCCCGGTGAGTCAGGGAAGCCCAGAATTCGGAAAGTGTGCTGGACACCCAAGGGTGGTCTTGTGTCTGCGTCCGTAGAAAGGACCCGAGACTGGGCGCCTTACACAACACACATTGTGTCTTCCCGTCCTGGAGGCTGGAGGCTGAGACGCAGGGGTGGGCAGGGGTGGCTCCCCCTGAGGCCTCTCTCCTGGGCGTGGGGACAGCTGTCTCCCCCTGTGTCCTCACACGGGCGTCCCTCTGGATGTGATGTGTCTGTGTCCCCAGCTCCTCTTCTTACAAGGACCCCAGTGCTATGGGATCAGGGCCACCCTAGGGACCCCCTTTTACCTTCACCCACTGTTTAAACACCCATCTCCAAATCCAGCACCATTCTGAGGTCTGGGGCGGGGGAGACTCCTGCATGTCAATTTGGGGAACATCATTCAGCCCCTAACACGTTCTCTGCTGGTGTCTGTGGCTTTCTCATCAGTTCTTTCTGTCCCCAGATGCACTAACAGTCACTCCTCACGGTTCTTCAAACCCAGGCTGCGAGAAGGTGCCCCACCCTCGAGCACCCTCCCCTGAAGCCACCCAACCCCAGCGGACTGACAGACGAACCCCAGCCTCCAGGAAAGGAGGTGCTCACCACTGCCAACCAGAGCCACCTGCGCCTCTGGCTAATTCTACCTACGGTCGATTCCTCTTTGGGGTCAAGAAAGAAAAGACAGTCCAGCAAACACCCTAGTACCCCCAGCTCTGTGCCCACCACTAGGTATCAGAAACGGAGCCAGCACTTCCCGCCAGCTCTGGCCTGTCCAAGGTCAGCTGGGCCTGGTCACTGCCTTGCCCCCACCTATCTCTGCCCTCGACCCTGGTGGCTCTGACGCCCCTGGAGACCCTACATTCTTAAAGTGAATTCAGACCCATGGGATCAAAATGACCCTTCCTCCCCATCCACACAACCTCCCCCCAACAGACCTTCCCGGGGTTCCAGCTCCCACCACCCTCTCTCTGTTGGCCATTCCTAAACGCTCCTGACAACCCCAAGCGTCCCCGAGCTCCCTTCTCTGCACACTTTGGGCACATCCTGACCCCTTTGGTGAAATTCATGTAGAATTTCACCAAAGTGTCCCTCCCACCTCCGTTCTCAGCTCCATCTGACTCCACACTGCGAGTCCAACAAACCCTCCCAGGGCCCTGAGGGAGGCGGCGGAGCCCCCACCCTCCCCCCCAACTTTCGGTGAACACCGATACTCAAATGCAGAACTGACTGGCAAAGGTGAAGACGTCACTGGTGACGTCCGCGCAGCTCAGGGCGGCCGGGACCCGAATAGGACAGCCAGGGAGACCCCCGTGGGTGACTGACAGTCCGGCTGGGCTAGATGGCATTGAACACACAAACCCTTGGTCGCACAGTAGAAATCTGGGATCCAGGACCGCGGGAAAGTGAATTTGCATCCTGGATGCTTGATTTCACCGGGAAACCTACGATACCCTTCCTCCGATGAAGACGAGGCGGTTCGGTCCTCAAGGCAGAGGTGTGGGCCGTTGGGGAGTCACCGTGCCCAACCCCAGCCCAGCTCGGATTGGTCAGCTCCTCCTTCGCCCCGGTCTCCCGGGGTGACCAAAAGAACCTGCAGGACCCAGGAAAACCTGTTTCAAAGATTAGTTGCCCGGAGGCCCAGGAGATCAAGCAGATTAGGGAGGCGGGGGCCACACCCCGCATATTTTACAGCTCCGGGGGCGGGACTCGGGCGCAGACGGCTCCGGGCAAGGTCCAGGGCGTCTAGCTCGCGCTCCGCCACGGGACAGATGGTGCCGAAGGGCCGCGCCACAGCCGCCGCCAGGTGCGCGGGACCCCGGGACGCAGCGCCCCCTGGGGCCTGGAGCTGGGGGCGCAGGGTGGAGGGGCAGGGGAGTCCATGGTGAGCGTGGATCCCCGGGAAAAAGCAGCTGCGTTTGTGCCTAAAAGCGATCAAGACACTAGAGGCCCGTTTTGACCCGGACCGAGTACAAAATACGTGGGGCGGCGACAAAGCCCCGCCCTCGGGGTTAGGAGGAGAACAAAGAGCAAGGCCGGGCTGGGCCCTCCCCCACTTTCTAAGGCACGCCCTCGCGGCCCCCTCCTAGCGCCCCGGGAGCGCGCTGCCTGACCTCCCTATAACACTAGCCCCCCACCCTGACCCATCCCCCACCCCTGCAACACTAAGATGCGCGCGGTCCCCCTCCCGGCAACCCACAAGCCTCCCCGAGACGCCCACCTCTCTGGCCACGCCCGGGCCCGCCCCTGTCCGGATCCCTCCGGAGCAAGGCCGTCTCTCTCCGAGCCTCCACGAGCCGTCGCACCCGGGCGCAATGGTGGGGTTCGCACAGCACCCGAGGAACCCAGGCGCTCGGGGCCTCCGGACACGCTGGAGCGTACAGCCCAGGTCCGGGAATCCCGAGCAGGGCCACCCGGTCGCCAAGTCCCTCCGGGTTAGAGGGCGGGAAGAGCCCAGGGCCCGCCCCGTGCGCTCCGAGTCCCTTTACGCAGGGTAGCCTGCGCGCTTCGGGAGCGCGCGGTTACGCGCGTTTCAAAGCCGTGCCGTATCTCCGGGTCTTGTCTGGGGTGCTTTTAATCTCACTTTATCCTTTTAATATGTAAGTGGCCCTCCGCCACGACCCTCCCGGCCGCCTGCATCATGGCGCACCCGGAACTCGGGACACCCAGCCTCTCCGCACGGACGAAGGGAGGCGCCAACCCTGAAGGCGCGTACTCACCCTCCTAACCCGCCCTTTACTGAGGCTTCTGCGGTGCAGTTACGCAGTGGTGGGAATCAGGGGTCTGGATTCAAAAACAAAACTAAGTTTGGCACAGCGGGCTTGTTTGGGTTCCCTGCGGTGCGTGTCGTTCTGCAAGCAATTACGACAAAAGGAAGCCAACCGTACATGCAATCCCTTGCTAAATCCTAAATTAGGGGAAAAAGCACACGCCTGCCCAGGGAGCCGCTTTGCAAGGGTGACTTTTCCTTCCAAAGTGGAGACGCTCACGCCTGCCGTTTGCGTTTCTCTGCAGGGCCTGCTGGCCGGCTCTCCTCACTGTGTGTTTGCTTCTGAGGACTTGCGACTTGAAAACAGCCTTTAAACCAAATATTCTACTGATAATGGCGGACGATCTTGGCATCGGGGATCTTGGTTGCTATGGGAACCACACTCTGAGGTACAACGTGCTGCTGGTGGTCCTGGTGGGGTCTCTGAGGGGGCGTGCCCATCTGGCAGAGGATGCTTTTAAAATCTGCCGGGTGAAAGTAGGAAATTCCTGAGTGTATCAGATCTCGACGGTGAAAAAATTAGTTTTCCAGAGGAAAATAGTGCCCTTTTCCAACAATATGGAACAGCGGGGGGTGGGTATATGTTTCCTTTGGCTGCCTTAGCAACAGACCACGCAGGGGTGCACTGTCCTGGAACCGGACCTCTGAGGTCCAGGTGTCCAGGGGCTGGTGGCCGCATCCCTCCGGTCTCTGCCTCCGTCTCCACGTGGCTTCTCCTCTGGGTCTGCGTCTCCTCTTCTGTCTCTTCCCAGGACACTGTCATTGGACGCAGGGCCACCCTGACCCAGGACGACCTCCTCTGAGATCCTCCCCTCATCCCACCTGCAAACACCCTATTCCAAGGAAGGACCCTTCCAAATGCTTTCCAATGCAAGGACCTGCTGAAGCCGGGTGCCCTTCCCCTTCCTGACAGTGACATGGGTGTGGTTTTCTCAGGACGCCCAACATCGACCGGCTGGCGGAGGAAGGCGTGAGGCTCACCCAGCACCTGGCGGCCGCCCCACTCTGCACCCCGAGCAGGGCCGCCTTCCTGACCGGGAGACACTCTTTCCGATCAGGTGGGTGTCGGGGGGAATAACCAAAGAAAGGCACATCTGTGTCCACTCATTTTATTTTTTTAAGACTGTATGTATGTATTTTTAGAGAGAGAGAAGGGAAGGGAGAAAGAGAGGGAGATTCCTGTTGGTGGCTGGAATATCGATCAGTTGCTTCCCATCTGCACCCCTTCCTGGCACCGAACCTGCAACCCAGGCAGGGGCCCTGACCAGGAATCGAACCCGCAACCTCTTGCTTTAAGGGATGACGCCCAACCAACTGAGCCACACTGGCCAGGGCTCGTGGATTTGTTTTTTAACAATCAGGCCGTGATGGCTGAGATACAAGGGAAATGGTAGAAACACAGTTTGCCCTTTAGTGTCTCGTAATGGCCTAATTGCTGTGGTTTACGGAGTCGTGAGAAAAGTCACGATACGTGGAGATTCAGAAGGCTGAAAGTCTCGTGGTAGCTGACAGGGATGTTTTCTTTCTTTAAATATTGGCATCAAGCCCTGGTCGGGTGGCCCAGTTGCCTGGGAGTGTTGTGCTGTACACCAAAAGACATAGATGGTGGCTGGGTGGATAGACATGATGGATGGATGGATGGATACATAGAGAGATGGCAGATGGATGGATGGATACATAGACATGATGGATGGATGGATACATAGAGAGATGGTGGATGGATGGATACATAGAGAGATGGTGGATGGATGGATGGATACATAGACATGATGGATGGATGGATACATAGAGAGATGGTAGATGGATGGATGGATACATAGAGAGATGGTAGATGGATGGATGGATACATAGACATGATGGATGGATGGATACATAGAGAGATGGTGGATGGATGGATGCGTGGATACATAGAGAGATGGTAGATGGATGGATGGATGGATACATAGATAGACATGATGGATGGATGGATACATAGATAGACATGATGGATGGATGGATGGATACATAGAGAAATGGTAGATGGATGGATGGATACATAGACATGATGGATGGATGGATGGATGGATACATAGAGAGATGGTAGATGGATGCGTGGATACATAGAGAGATGGTGGATGGATGGATACATAGATGGTAGATGGATGGATGGATACACAGATAGATGGTAAAAGGATAGATAGATAAATCGGTAGGTGTTGGATGGATGGGTGGGTAGATAAATACGTGGATGGACGGAAAAATAAAAAGAGCTGATGGATGGATGGATGGACAGATTAGCTGAGTGACATGGGGACTCGGACTCGCTACCTCAGCACTCCTGATTTTCGGGGCCGGGGCATTCTCTTGGTAAGTCTGCCCCGCACACTCCAGGGTGTTTCCAAGCACAAGATGCTGTTCGTACCCCGCCCCCCACACTGTGACAACCGAAACCAATTCCAGGCCCCTTGGAGTGCCCCCTGAAGGGGCGTGCACACCCGCCCCCAGTGGAGAGCGTCCACAGCCGCCGGCAGACCCCAAACGCCTCCCCTCTGCTCTGCTCCTCAGGCATGGACGCCAGCGACGGGTACCGGGCCCTTCAGTGGAACGGGGGCTCGGGCGGGCTCCCCCAGAACGAAACCACGTTTGCGAGGATCCTGCAGCAGGAAGGTTACGCCACAGGCCTCATAGGTACTCGAGGTGCTCTTGAAGAGCCGTGGTTACGGGAACCCCTCCCTGTTCTTCCGAGGGGAAACGGTCATGGGTCAGAACCAACACTCGGCGCCGGGCCTGTGCAGATTCTCTTGGGTCGTCTCCGGTGCTGGAGTTTCTCACGTACAAGGAACTTTACTTCAGAATCTTGGTGGACTCCACCTCTTCTTCTCCCCGGACTTGCCCATCTCCTTGTCTCCTGCTGTGCTCTTTCAAATCTCTATCATTCCCTTCTCTTTTAAATGTCTGCTGTACTCATCTCCCATTGCAAACTTGGCTGCTTCATGCCTTTGTCGTCATCGGAACCTCTAAGTTGACCTGACAAGGCGCTCGGTGTCTGACATAGGACGTAGGTGTTTTGCGCTGAGCTTTTTTTGCTTCTGTCTCCAGGAAAATGGCACCAGGGCGTGAACTGTGCCGCCCGTGGGGACCACTGCCACCACCCTCTCAACCACGGATTTGACTACTTCTACGGCATGCCCTTCACCCTGGTGAATGACTGCCAGCCAGGCCGGCCGCCCGAAGTGGACGCCGCCCTGAGAGCAAAGCTGTGGCGTTACACCCAGTGGGCGGCCTGGGGGGTCCTGACGGCCGCCGCGGCCAGGGCCTGCGGGCTCATCTCCGTTCCCTGGAGGGCCGTGCTGGCAGCGGCCAGCCTCCTCCTCCTGTTCTTCGTCTCCTGGTTCTCCAGCTTTGGGTTCGTGCGGCGATGGAACTGCATCCTGATGAGGAACCATGACGTGACCGAGCAGCCCATGGTTTTGGAAAGGACAACCAGTGTGCTGCTGAAGGAAGCCGTGTCCTACATTGAAAGGTAATTTAACCACCAGGTTAAAATTTTTTTCTTTGTTTTCAACGTATTTTTCAAGTACAGTTGACATTCCGTATTAGTTTTAGGAGCACAGAATCATGGTTACACTTTTATATGACCAACAAAGTGGTTCCTCCTGATACTTCCCGTCCCCACCTGGCGCCCTACACAATTATTACAGCATTAGTGACTCTGTTCCCTGTGCTGGAGTCTGCATCCCTGTGACTGTTCTGTCACTATCACCTGTACTTCTGAATCCGTCCACCTTTTTCAATCAGCTCCTCATCTCCCCACCGTCTGACAATCATCAGTGTGTTCTCTGCATCTTGGAGTTTGTTTCGGTTTTGTTTGCTTAATTCTTTTCTTTTTTACATTCCACATATAAGTGCAACCATGTGGTGTTTGTGTTTCTCTGTCTGACTTATTTCACTGAGCGTAATACCCTGTAGCTCTACCCAGGCTGTCTCAAAAGGTAAGCGGCCATTCTTTTTCACGGCCGAGTAATATTCCATTGTGCGAATGAGCCACATCTTCTGTGCTCACTCATCTGTGGATGGGCACCTGTGCTGTTGCCACACCTGGCTGTAACACTGCAGTGAATACAGACGTGTCTTTGTCTTTTTCAATTCGGGTTTCGAGTTTCTTCAGAGAAACACCCACAGGCGGACTTGGTAGGCTGTAAGGCAGTTCCGTTTTTGGTTTTCTGAGGACATGCCGTACTGTTTTCCACAGGGGCTGCCCCAGTCTGCATTCCCACCCACAGTGCACTGGGGTTCCCCTTTCTCCACGGCCTCACCAGCACCTGTTGCTTGTGGACTTGTTGATGCTGGCCGTTCTGAGTGCTGTGAAGTGGTACCTCATGGTGGTTTCAATGTGCATTTTTATCATGGTTAGTGACATTGAGCATCCTTTCATGCGTCTCTTGCCCATCTCAACCCGTCACCTTTCAAAGACAAGAGGAGCTCTCAGAGCATCTGCGTCCCTGTATCCCCTTTGGGATTTTGTAAGCCCACCATTGGTGCAGACGGGCTTGAGGAATTCAACCCTTCCTGTGGACTGGTTCCCCAAACTCCAGTCTCCGCTGTGACCCCACGGGCCCCAGAGCGTTGACACAGAGGCCGTTGCATCTGAAGGGCGTTTTTCTCCTCCCAGTAACAAGCACAGGCCGTTCCTCCTGTTTGTGTCTCTGCTGCACTCACACATCCCCCTGGTCACCACAAACGAGTTTCTGGGGAGGAGTCAGCACGGCTTATACGGCGACAACGTGGAAGAGATGGACTGGCTTGTCGGTGAGTCGAGGCCCGATGGCACTCGCCCTTGGCCTCCCCGGGGCAGAGTGCCAACACCTCGGCCGTTTCACCCTGCAGTAGAATCGGAGAAAAGGCAGGGCAGTGAGCAACTTGCCCCGCATCGCCATTTGCCCCGCTGCTTTGGTATCTTGGGATGTCTTGGTCTCCTTTTGACCAAAAATCACCCTGCCACAAAGTGCATTACTTAAAGCCAGCCAGAGGGATTATGGAAAGTGAAACATAAGGCCCTCTTTCGGGATAACGGGCCAAAATCGCTTTCTTTCTATGGCCTCAAGAAACCAATGAGGTTGTAGACTCTTAACAAATTGTGGGCATTGAAATCATCGCTATAAATGACATTGTTCACGTCAAAATGAAAGGGTTTCGAAGGGCGGGGCAACCGGAGCCCACACAGGGTCCCCATGAGCAGACAAAGGGGTGGCATTTACAAGTGATGCTCTTTTATGTAACTTTTCCCGAAACATTCTGTTTTTCCATAAAGGTAAAATTCTCAGTGCGCTTGAAGAAAACGGTTTGAAAAACAGGACATTCACGTACTTTACCTCGGATCATGGAGGGCATCTGGAGGCGAGGGATGAAGCACTCGGCCAGCTGGGCGGATGGGACGGAATATACAGAGGTAAGACCGATGGACATTAGGGCTCAAGCATAAATAGGTGGCCAAGCAAGTCAGTCTGAACAGTGAAGGCTGGACATAACGTGGAAGGCAAAGAGTGAATTCAAGGGCTATTTTTTTGAGCATCTCTGACAGACCATGTTCTAGTTTGACGAAACGGAGAGATAAGAATACACACCCTTCCCATAAAGGCCTGACATATTTATAGAAGAGACAGATGTAGCCCTGGCTGGTGTGGCTCAGTGCATTGAGCACAGGACTGTGTGCAAACCAGGGGGCCGCCAGTTCGATTCCCAGTCAGGGCACAAGCCTGGGTCGTGGGCTGGGTCCCCAGTAGGGGGCGCTCGAGAGCCAACCACACATTCATGTTTCCCTCTCTCCCTTGCTTCCCCTCTCTAAAAATAAATAAATAAAATCTTTTTTTAAAATAAGAAGAAAAAGAGAGAGATGTAGAACTAAATAATTAAGATAAAATCACAATAAAGCTCATTGTAAATGAAAGGTGACATCGCAACTCTAACCCCAGCTGTGTGCCTGCTTTTCTTCCAATAGATCATATCAGATTTAGGGTATAATTCGCTTACATGGGTATGTTTGTATTTTTTTTAAAGTCTGGTACGGTCCCTTGCGTTATTTAGGGATTTGATATTTCTGAAGTGTTCTACTTCCTAAAGTACATTTGGAACCCCCCCCCCCCCCCCCCCCCCCGCAAATCAGGACTGGTGTTGCTTCTAAAGTCATTCAAACAGCAGCCAAAAGTTGAGTCGCCCGACACGCACGCCCAGCTGAGGCTGGACAAGGTGACGTTTCAACGCTTTGCCGGTGTCAGCTCTCAGGCTGTGAACACCATCCATTTCCTGCCACGTGTTTATATCTTCACGCCTTCTGGTGGTAGGTTACCTGTTTAAAGCAGCCTCACGTGGGAAGAGAAGTTCTGTCTGGTGTCCCTAAGCTCAAGGACGCTGGGGTGTGCCTTACGGAGATGAGCTTCATTCACGCACAGGGGACAGTGTCGGAGGCTGTGAGTTCAGCGTTGATGAATGAGCCACACCCAAGCAGTCAGGGGTCTTTAGGCAGAAACGCCAGAAAGCCAAGGTTTAACTTGTGGGCTGGTGTGAATATAGTGACCACAGGCTCTCAGGCACCTTTCCCCATCTTAACCCAAACACCAATAGTCCCGTAATTTATACTTCAGTGTTGGAGGTGACTTTCTAGAACATACGTACTGGAAATAATAAGAATTGACTATGTACGGACCTATAACGTCTTGGGAAGTTCCCACATGTAATTGTGTTTGTGGTAGGCAGAATTCTAACAGTGGTCCCTCCAAAACGTCCCTCCCTGTGCCCTGGTATCTGGGACCATGACCAGATATGAATGCCAAGGTCACTTTCTGCAACATAACACAGGTGACAATTACACAGGGAGATTATCTGGGTGGGTGAGCCTGGCCTCATCCCATCCATCCATCCACCCATTCTTCCATCCATCTACTCATCCATCCATCCTTCCACCCAACCTTCCATCCCTCCATCCACCCAACCTTCCATCAATCCATCTACTCATCCATCCATCCACCCATCCATCCATCCATCCACCCATCCACCCATCCACCCATCCATCCATCCATCCATCCAACCACCCAACCTTCCATCTATCCATCTATCCATCCATCCATCCATCCTTCCACCCAACCTTCCATCCATCCATCCATCCATCCATCCATCCATCCATCCATCCACCCAACCTTCCATCCATCCATCCACCCATCCATCCATCCATCTATCCATCCACCCAACTTTCCATCCATCCATCCATCTACTCATCCATCTGTCCTTCCACCCAACCTTCCATCCATCCATCCATCCACCCATTCTTCCATCCATCTACTCATCCACCCATCTATCCATCTATCCAACCTTCCATCCACCTGTGCATCCACCCAGACTCTTGGTTCTGTTTCCCTGGAGAACCCAAGCAAAAGGAGTCAGACAGTCTTAAAACATGAGCGCTTGACCAGCTGTTGATGCCTCAAAGGTGGGGGTCACCTGAACAGGTGAGTGTGACCCTCTGAGCATGGGAATGGGAACCTCAGTTCTGCACCCACAGCAAACATGTTTTTCCAACAACCTGAGTGAACGTCAAGGTGAATTTCTCCCTCTGATGCTTTACCTCAGAGCCCAGACAGCCGACACCTAGATTTCAGACGTGTGGGGCCCAGAACAGCACCCAGCACACTTCCTGGCACCTAGTAGACACCTAGTAGACAGCCGTGGCACCTAACAGACAGCCGCTGAGTTTGTAGTGACTGGTTAGGCGGCCGTAGGCAACTACAGCAATAGCATTGCAATGAAGACACCCATAAGAAGCATTTAGTGGTTGGGATTCTGTTTAAAATTCTCCCACTGTAATATGCTAGCTTGCATTTCCGTACCTGGAGGTCCTAAGGAGTGTGAGCACGTGGTTCACTGTTATGTGTATGTTAGGAAGAAATAGTAGTCGTCTAGTGCTTCATCACTATTAGTATTTCAGCAAGAGGCAGACGGGGACCCCACCCAGTACCACAGCTCTCTGGCAGGGGTTCGTCTTGCAGACAAAGGACCTGGAGAGTGAGGGTAAGAAAGCAGGGCGGCGGGTATGCTGAGGTGTTTGGAGAAGAGGAGAAAGTAGGCTCCCAGGTCCAGTGCCCTCTCCTTCCAGGAAAAAAAGGAAGAAGAAAGAGCAAGACCACTAACTTGGTGTTTGTATGAAACCCCACTAATGATTCTGAAGTGACACATTCCATGTCCTGTTTGTTGAGGGGATCACAAAGGCACCCCAAATTTCAGGGGGAAGGGATATGGACTCCACCTACCGGGGAAGGGGCATCACAAGGTTCTGGAACAATCCCTGTGGCCAGTTTTGGGAAACAGGAGCTGCCCCGTGGGCAGCTAGGCACGGGGTTGGGGGGAGTGTGGAGACAGACACACAGACGTGTGGGTGTCTGGATTGGGCAGTCTCCTGGGGAGTCCTCACGGTTTGTTTGCTTTCAGGCGGCAAAGGCATGGGCGGCTGGGAAGGCGGGATCCGGGTCCCCGGAATATTCCGCTGGCCCGGGGTGCTGCCCGCTGGCCGGGTGGTCTCTGAGCCCACGAGTCTCATGGACGTCTTCCCCACCGTGGTCCAGCTGGGGGGCGGCGAGGTGCCCCAGGACAGGTACGTGAGCGGACAGCCTGCTCCCTGATTCCAGACATCATCCACATTTTGGGGGGGAAACCAACAATATGAGAACAGTACAAGAATCCTCACATCCTCCAATGTAGGGGACAGCTTAGCGTAAAGTAACCCAACTCAGGCAAGCTTAAGGTTAAAATAAACTATTGGGTCAAGCTACCTGTTCTGCAGTTTCGGTAAACTTTCAGACCTCTGCTTAATGGGGCGGAGATGAATGAACTCGTTAGAAAGTGACCCATGGAGACATCGCCCCATCACTTTCTGAAATGCCGTTTTGCCCACGTGTAGTTGAAGCTATGATAATATGTAAAAATGAGTTCTCACCTCGACATTAGCACTTTGGCAAAGAATCACTCTCACACGAGAGAAAAAAGTAGACATCAATATATATTTTCTTAATCGTCACCCAAGGACAGGCTTAGAGAGGAAGGGAGAGAGAGAGAAAGAGAAAGAAACATTGATTAGTCACCTCCTGTATGCGCCCAGAAAGACCCATTGATTAGTCACCTCCTGTATGCGCCCAGAAAGACCCATTGATTAGTCACCTCCTGTATGCGCCCAGAAAGACACATTGATTGGTCACCTCCTGTATGCGCCCAGAAAGACACATTGATTGGTCACCTCCTGTATGCGCCCAGAAAGACACATTGATTGGTCACCTCCTGTATGCGCCCAGAAAGACCCATTGATTAGTCACCTCCTGTATGCGCCCAGGAAGACACATTGATTAGTCACCTCCTGTATGCGCCCAGAAAGACACATTGATTAGTCACCTCCTGTATGCGCCCAGAAAGACCCATTGATTAGTCACCTCCTGTACACGCCCAGACTGGGGATCGAACCAACAACCTAGGTGTGTGCCCTGACCAGGAATCGAGCCTGCAACTTTTTTGGTGCAAAGGACAACGATCCAATCAACTGATATCTGGCCAAGGCTAGAAATGAACATTTTGATCATAATTTCATTTTGTTCCAATAGAAGGACCGAAGAAATACGCTTGTGTAAGTGTTGATAATGTCAAGTACCCTTTCCCCAAGCTCCCCTCACAGAAAAACATATTTTTAGTTTGATTATTCGTTGAGAGAAAGAAGCAAAGCTCTAGGTGGGTGGCCGGAATATGGGAGGGTGTGTGTTTGTGTATCAAGCAAGACTTCTTTTAAGAAACTCCCACACGCAATCACAGAAGCCCACAAACTGAAGTCCTAGGTCAGGTCAGCAGGCTGGAAACAGGCGGAATTTGTATATTAGTCTGGGGGCTGAAGTCCACCTTTTCCCAGAAGCCTCAGTCTTTGCTCTGGACAGCCTTCGACTGATTGGATGCGGCCCACCATCCTTCTCCAGGCGGTCATACTCCATGAAGGGTCCACGGGTTGTCGACAGCAGGCCACGGCCGCAGAATGCCTTCATCATAACTCGCAAACTAAGGTGTCCCCAAACGCCTAGCCCAGCAGGCACACAAAGTGAGCCCTCCCCCCCGAATCTGGGTGCAGGGAAAAATAAAACAGTTGCTCCAAGGGCTTCTCTGTGGTCAGAAAAAGCCCCACTTTCCCGCGTTCCACCCAGGTTAAGGCGTCTTCATAGTTACACTGTGTTTCTAAGGAAGGACCTAGAGGCCACGGGCCCATCCAGTTATACAGGTGACAACGTATCTCGGAGTCTGTCGGGATTGAAAAGGTTTCTGCAACCTCAGCGCTTGAGCCGGGGGCCTGGGCGAGGCAGCTGGACTTGGAGAAGGCTTTGTGTTAACCTCCGAGGTCAAATCGGGTGTGTGTGTGTGTGTGTGTGTGTGTGCGTTCTCTTCACCCAATGCTGCGTAACGAGCGTCCCTGAAACGTGGTGACTTCGAGGCTCAGTGGGGCAATACGTGCCTTGCTGGCACGCTGGCAAACTGGTCACAGCTCGGGGAGACACCTTGAACCTGCCCCCCCCCCCCGTCGCTGCCAGCTGGAGTTTGTTCCCAGGGGCAAAGCACGGCCCTGCTGGCCTCGAGGGCTCATTCCTTCCTCCGGTCTCTGCACTGACTCAGGGTGATCGATGGCCGCAGCCTGCTGGCCTTGCTGCGAGGAGCTGCTGAGCACTCGGCCCACGAGTTCCTGTTTCACTACTGCGGGCAGTATCTGCACGCCGCACGCTGGCACGAGAAGGAGCGTGAGTACACGCCCGCCCGACACCGTAGGGGGCCGCGGGGACCCAGGGTTCTCCGGGGAAAGGGGTTGGGTGGGGGACGCACAGGGGGATGGGAGGATGTATGCATGCATGAACACAGACACAGGTACATGCATGGACACACGGACACGTGCAATGTGACAGCTCAATGTCACCAGTCACCTTGCTTTCTCCTCCCTTTCTGTTTCTGTCACACGGGAGTTTGATGACGACACCCCCGTGCCGGTACGTGGGCCGCGTGTCTGCTCTCCATGGATCCCCGCGGCCCTGACCACGGCCCGTTTGCCTCCAGGTGGACGGCTATGGAAGGTGCACTACCTGACTCCGCAGTTCCACCCCGAGGGAGCGGGGGCCTGCTACGGCCGAGGTGTGTGCCCCTGCTCTGGGGCCGGCGTGACCCAGCACAGCCCGCCGCTGCTCTTTGACCTCTCCAGCGACCCTGCGGAGGCACGGCCCCTGTCGCCCGCCTCCGAGCCCCGGTTCCACGAGGTGATCGCCACGGTGGGCCAGGCCGTACGGAGGCACAGGGTGACGCTGAGCCCAGTGCCCCCCCAGTTCTCCCTGAGCCACATTCTCTGGAAGCCGTGGCTGCAGCCCTGCTGTGGGACCTTCCCATTCTGCTCCTGCAGCCAGGACGGAGACCACAGGGACACGTGACCTCCCGGGGGCAGGGGGAGCCGCCCTCGGGAATGTACCCCCAGCCCGCGCTGGCAGGACTCGGAGAAAGGGGAGCCCTCCTGCACTGGAGGTGGGGGTGCAGGCGGTGTGGGGCTTCCTCAGAAAACTAAACATGGAACTAAGTGCCTTCTGACCCGGTGATCCCACTTCTAGAAATAAATCCTCAGATTCCCAAAACACCGGTGAGAAAGAACGTGGGCACCCTTATGTTCTTAGCAGCAGAGTTATTCATGGTTGCCAAGCCCTGCAGACAACCTGAGCGTCCCTCGGTGGGCGCGTGGGCAAAGAAGGTGTTATTTCTATACACTATGCAGGCAATAGGATATTATTCGCCCACGAGAAGGAAGGGTACCTAAAGAGCAAAATAAATGATAACGTGAAGGAAGTGTAGACTATAAAATTTCAGGAAGTGCAGCCCCTTTAAAATGGAGCCTGAGCGGCCGGCCCCGAGGTGCTGCCTTATACATCTCGTGCCTCCAGCCTGTGGGCGTTGAAACAGGGCAAAGTCAGCTCTGCACGGGGCCCAAAGCCACCCTGCGTCCCACAGAGCTGTCTGCAAAGGTGACAGGAAGGCAGACGGGGCAACCCAGGTATGTGCCCTGACTGGGAATCGACCTGGCGACCCTTTGGTTTGCAGGCTGTGCTCAATCCACTGAGCCACACCAGCCAGGACAGTGTTTCTGTCTTTTTTTAAAAAAGGATTCTGCCTGTAAGTGAAATCCTACGGTATTTGTGTTTCTCTCTCTGACTTATTTGACTGAGCATAATACTCTCTAGGTCCATCCATCTTGTCACAAATGGTAAGATTTGGGTGGCGTGGTTTCTTTGTGGCTGAGTGATATTCCATTGCGTGAATGTGCCACATCTTCATTATTCCGCCACTCGTGGACACCAAGATGTAAGTTCTTGGTGCCCAGTAACGACCAACAGCCACACGACCGAATTCCCAGACGGAGCCCAAGAAAACTAAAGACAAGCAGGTGCTACACCCGTTCCCAGCACTGTACTAAAAGCTCATGGGTCACCTCCCTTTTCTCCTCACCACGTGGGCGGACACTAGGTGTCCCTCCCCTGCAAGGCACAAGTAGGGGGCAGTAGGTGCAGCTGTGCCTTCCACAGCCAAGGACACCCAAGGGAGACCCAGGTGAGGCTCATCTGGGGCGCTGATTGGGCTGCTGCCCGCGCTCTCTACCGCCCCCACAGGTGGCTCTCGGTATTGCCTCTCCCCCACACTAACCTCCCCATGCCACGTGCTCACGGCACCCCCATCACTCCGTGGAAGCAATGCAGGTGCCATCCTCTCACTAGAAGACACCCTAGCTGTCCCCTCCCAGCACAGAAAATACCAACTACTCCCCTATTTTCATATCAGAGGTCAGCTTAGTGTCCGATTCTAGGAGCGCACCTGGACATGCTTCCAGACAGGGGGCAGGATGTTCTTCACACAAGGAGAGAAGGTCAATGGATGTCCGCTTAGGGTCAGAGGGACAGGTATTGCAATGGGTGCAAACGAGGGGCACCAGGCTCCACTCAGGTGAGCTGCTGACGGGGGCCGCGCACAACCACCGTTCCACACAGAACCTGCGGTACTGCTCCGTGGCCACGCTCCCCGCGCCCTCGGCAGCCTCCCTACACGGTGCACAGACCTTGATTCGCTACGTGGCCTGCGTACGGGCACGATGCTGAGGCAGGGCACACTGGCAGCTGCCAATAGCGCCCGCCGCAGGAGGCGCACACAAGATTGGCCCTTCCCAGGTGCTCTGCACTAAATTCCGGTGGCCTTTCTTTCATCATTCCACCCCCCAAATGGCCCGTGTGAGTGAAAAAATAAGGAAGCAGTATGCAAAACGACAAGTTCAACGTCTGCAGAGGCCGGGTAGCTAAGGCACGCGGGCTGAATCGGTCCAGGAAGGGGCCATGAAGAAGGCGTTCCCAGAAGGAGGTGAGGGTGTGTGTCCAGCCAGGTAAAGGAGCGCTTGCCAGGTAGATGACTCGTACCATCTCTGGAGCAATGAACTCCTGTGCAACCTTAAAAACTTGGAAAACACTCCAATATTTTAACAGGTTCTGTTCTTGTTGAATTTTGAATTTATTTTAAAAACGTTTCCAGGGACAGCGTACATTGAATACTATTTCGTCTTAGTTTTCACATGGATAGCATAGTGTTCTGACAACCATATACACTACAAACTGATCCTCCCAATATTTCCAGCACCCACGTGGCACGAAGCATAGTTTTTATAGTATTAGGGACTATATTCCCTGTGTTGGACTTCACTTCAGCAATTCCACTTCTGGGTATATATCTAAAGAAGCCCTACTGTTCTGAAGGAATACACACACCCCTATGTTCATTGCAGCATTATTGGAAACAGCTAAAATTTGGAAGCAGCTCAAGTGTCCATCAGTAGAGGAGTAGATGGAACAGCTTTGGTACATATATACACAATGGAATATTACTCAACCATGAAAAAGGAAATCTTACCAGCTTGAGAGCATAAATGGACCTAGAGGGTATTACGCTCAGTGAAATACTTCAAAGAGAAACACCATATGATTTCACTTATATGCAGAAGCTACAGAACAATATAAACGGGCCAACAAGAAGAGAAAATGAACTTAAATTCGTCACGCGCAGCATTGTGAAGGTCTCGGTGCTAACGTTCACTCATAGGTGCACAGGCACACTAGCTGACTCCCTACGTGGTATTCTCTTAATTTTCCCCTGAACATAGGACTGTCATGTTTCACTTCCTGATTCTCTGCTCATTATTTTGCTATAAAGTCAACTGGAGTTTTCTTGAACTACGATTAGCCCTTTTTTTTTTTTTTTTGCTATTAAACTCATAAGAAAATGGCTTGTCTGCAAAGCACGTTTCACACACTGGGTGTATCTGGAGCTGCACCATTGCGTTTCAACAGGCGTACTTTCTGCCACGAATCATAGTCCAGTTTTTGTTTCTTTGGATGGTGGGAAGAGTTGGTATAGAAGCTGGTCAGCTTTTAACCAACCCAAAGGCACTGTTGTGCTGTGAACTCTAAACAACACAGCTCTGTAAAATCAGGATAATTGGCCTGCTTTGCCACCCGCAGCACGGGTGGCCGAGAGCAATGCATTCCGCCTCAGCTTGCTTGCGATTCCACCCAGAAATTCCCAGCCCGCGACTGTCCATGGGCAAGTACGTACCAGGCAATAGTGTCAGCGGGCTTCAGCCAAGGCAGTTAGAGAAAGAAAAGTTCTACCCTTTCTTGCTGTAAAGCTACACATCACACATCTTAACCCACCTGGCCAAATCAATGTACCTGGAAATCCTCTTCCTGCCCGTGCTCCTCCTTTCTGCCCCCCCAAAGTAAGCATTTCTAGAACAAGAAAACGGTTTAAAAAAAATCCTTTCTTTTTACCAAAGTGTTAGGAATAGTGCAGGTTGAATCCCATCTCTCAGGGACTGAGCTTGTATCAATTCTGTCGTCCTGACATTGTGTGGTCCAGACTCTGGCCCTGGAATTATTCAGAACCGTCTTATACTTCTTACATGCATGCCATTCAGAGGTCATCAAAATGTCCTTGAACTTCTCCTGCCCTGTAGTGGGACATGTCCCAGTGCCTCCCATGTACGGAGACCTCAGTGAGCTTTGGGAGGGATGGGTAAGTGGGTGGATGGATGCACGAGTGGGTGAATTGATAGACGGGTGGGTGGATGGATTAGTAGTTAGGTAAATGGGCAGATGAATGGTTATGAATGATGGATGGGTGGGTGGGTGGATGGATGCACGAGTGGGTGAATTGATAGATGGGTGGGTGGATGGATTAGTAGTTAGGTAAATGGGCGGATGCATGGTTATGAATGATGGATGGGTGGGTGGGTGGATGGATGCACGAGTGGGTGAATTGATAGATGGGTGGGTGGATGGATTAGTAGTTAGGTAAATGGGCAGATGAATGGTTATGAATGATGGATGGGTGGGTGGGTGGATGGATATTGCATTGATGATGGATGGATGAATGGACCAATGTAGGAATGAATAAATGGATATATTGGTGGGTAACTAAGTTGGTGAATGGATGGATGGATGGGTGGATGAGCGCTTGGATGGATGATAGATGAATGGATGAATAATGGATAGATAAATGGAAGGTGGATGGATGGATGGATGGATGGATGGATGGGTGGTAGATGAAGCCAAATGCTACAAAAAAGGCAGCTTCCCTAGTCTACGTACCTTACTTATTACCAGCGATGTTGGAAACCTCTGCGGTAATTTAAATGTACTACAGAAAAAGGCAGGCAAGCCACATTCCTTCACTGTGTGGAATACCAACTTTTCTTCTGCTCTCTCAGAACGCACACAAGCACACACCGGAAGGGAGACCGAGTTGCTGTCTCGAAATTTCAATCAAGTGCGTTAGCAGCTGTCTAGCAAGATGAGGATGCAAAAACAGACCTGCGTGTTGAACGCGGTCCGTCGGCCTGTGGACCACGACACCACTGCCCACCAACACGAATTCTCTTCTCCGGAGTGGCCGAACCCGACTCCGATATTCCTCATTCACACTGCTTCCCTCTCCCATGTGCTGGCTCAGGCTTCCCTTTCTCCTGCCCCAGCACCACAGCACACAGCAGCCACACTCTTTCCGTGGGACGCATTCACGGCATTATTCGGACGGTGGGCCACCGCCCACCCCACACACCTCAGGCTGTGTCCCTACGGCTGTTCTCAATAACGCTTTCCCTGACTATCCTTCTCCCGAAAGAGCCGAGGTGATATGGCTTGCAGAACAGCGAGGCTGTTTGGAACTGAGGTAGCAACAGCCAGCACGGAGCTGTTCAGGATGAACACGGTGGCAGCCCGCGAAATGAGCGTCCACATCGCCTCCCCCGACGCTGTGATCACCACGAACAAGTTCTCCGCAGACATCCCGTGCGGTACGCAAGCCCTTGCTTCTTGCACAGAAGCCGGCAGACCAGCTCAGGAGAGGTCACAGCTCCCTGGCCAGCTGGGGTCTGTCTCCCAAACACCTCTGGCATTTCCCACGTCGGGGGTCTGTGGATGGCACTCTGAGGCCCCGTCGGGTTTCACGGAACGGGAGCAAGAGCTGCAATACACTTGGCAAAGTCCAAACGGGACTCCAGCTTGAGACATTGAGCGTTTACCAAGTCCTCGGAGGATGTTCGAGTCTGGGGGCTCCCGAGCAGGCACGGAATGCGTGTCACCGCGGGTATGTGCTTAGGAGCTGAAGAAGATGTGTTGACGGGGAGGTCTATTCAGGATGAACAGGTGGCAGCTGTCCGCAGCCCCGTCAGGCGGGACGGTGGTCCAGGGCCCACCACGAGTTTCTCCCGGCTGCTCTTGCTGACAAAGGGACACCGTACAGGTCTCTGAAGGAAGCCAGGTACGGCTGGGTGGCTTGGGTCAGCAGGGCGCTTCGGTCTGGGTTTTTTGTCTTGGAGAGGCACTCAAGTTGGGCAACCATCATCGGCCGCCCTAAAGAGAGGCACCTGGTGGGACCGGGTCTCCCTGTGGAAGGACAGAAGGAAGCATTCACGCAGCAGGCCCTTCGATGGCCCGGGCTACTGCAGAAAGCGGTCCAGCTTCTCCTGAATTCGGGCAAATGCGTCCCTGCCCATGTAGTCGATATGGCCTTCTTCCCATTTGCGCCGTTCCTCCTCGGGGCTCAGTTCCCTGGCCTTCTCTTCGATGGAAATCTCGGAAAGCGAGACGGCCAAGCCGACCTGGGGAACACAGTACAACAGGAGACAGGTTGGGAACCACCCACACGCAGCCCGATCTACCCACGCCCATCAGTTCTCAGAGGCGGGTATTAGATTCCCGGGGCCTACGTTTTTCTAAGTATTATGAAATGTAATTGCACATGTGTTTGGCTTTTGTTAAGAATTGTTTTTCGCCCTGGCTGGTGTGGCTCAGTGGGTTGAGCACCAGCCTGCAAACCAAAGAGTCACCGGTTTGATTCCCAGTCAGGGCACATGCGTAGGTTGTGGGCCAGATCCCCAGCAGGGGGCGCATGAGAGGCAACCACACATTGCTGTTTCTCTCCCTCTTTCTCCCTCCCTTCCTCTCTCTCTAAAAATAATTTTTTTAATCTTTATTTAAAAAATCCTGCTTTGGATCACCGTATATAATCAGACAATCAAGCAAATCTCACCCTTCGAACTATGAAAAATGAAGAAAACATTCACTTTACGTCAATAAAGCGTATCATATTTTGGACTTACTGCCAACCCTAATTAAGTAGGAACTTCAGTAGTGCCCTCTTTGCAACGGCAGGGTTGCTACGTCCCTCAGGAGAGACTGAATGGTTACACAAGGGAGCGAACGCACACACACTCACCTTGCTCCTATCAGGCGCTCCGATGAAAACAGTACACATGTGTGCTCTAAATGTTCGTCACCCAGGATTATAAAGAGACTTTCTAAAACGTGCACGTGTCGATGACAAATAATAATTGACACACGCACAGACACAAACAGACTCAGGTGCTCTGTGAGGCTACCGGACGCCCACGACCTAAATCGGCATCCCTGTCTCCGGTTATTTGCCACAGTGGCTTTAAAGTGTCTTCACAGAGGGTCTGCTCTCCATTTTCCCCTCCCAAACTCTGTTCCAACGCAGCCATCTAGTCCATCAAGTAAAACGCCAGCGCGAAGTCTTTTCCAGAATCGCTCCCAACTCAACCCCTCGCACACGTGGGCTCAGGGAGTTCCTGCTCATCAAAACGTTTAGGAATTAATGGGACTCGTCCCTCCCAATCCTCCCTGGCTCTCGGTACAAAACGGTGGTGACTGCATCGTCCACGGAGCAAGACGCCCGGAATGTCCAAGAAAAAAAAATGCCCTGACTTTCTACAACAGCATCACACGAAATCCCAAACTGGGGTCATCTGCCACATGGTGAACACGCAACGCAAGAGAAAGAATGTCAACGCAACCCAGTTGAGCAAACCGGTAACCGATCTGTCCTTCTGTGTCCTGGGGTTCACCACGCCCACGTCACCAGATCGCTTTGAGGGCCATCCCCTGGGAGTGGCCGGGCAGGCCTGCAGCTCAGCTGGAAGAGCCCGGAAGCATCTAAGGTTTCTCCCAGACCACTCTCAGGTGTCCTGCCCCGCGTCTCTACAGCTGGCTCATCGTGCGTAAGCTCAGAAACGGTAATGAACTCCCCTGAGCTCCCACACCTACCACGCCGCTGAGCCCTCCAAGACGGATGTGCCCAACGAGGCCAGTCCCCAGCCACGGTACCCACTCACAGCTCTGCATCCAGGGCTCGGAGCCACAAAATCGAGATTCAAGGGCTGGAGATGATGAAAGAGAAAACCCCCACGGGACACGTTCACCAGCACCCTCTCAGAAGAAACCCCAGCACCAAGAGCTCAGATGCCAAATCTGAACAGCGCCCTTGGCATTGTACTAGACGGACAAGAAAAGAGGGCAAAAAAGCGTTCACGCTGTCTGCCAGGCTTGACTCTGGGGAATGCTTCATGCAAACGACACTATGCACCCTGTCGCTGGTCTTTCCCCAAACAGACGTTGCTAGAGAGTGAATACTCAGTGTCTTCCTTCAATCTCCCAGGCGGACAGCTGACCTCTGTGGTGATGACATTGGGCGGAGGGGCCTGGGGGAGGTGATAAGGGTGGAGCTTCATAATGGGATCAGGGTCCCTTATAAAAGACACCGCACAATGCTCCGTCACCCCTTCCACCAGGTGAGGACACAGCGAGGAGACAGCCGTCTATGAACCAGAAAAGGGATCATCACCAGACACTGAGTCTGCTGCAGCCTTGATCTTGGACTTCCCACCTCCAGAAGGGTGGGACCTCAATATGTATTCCTTGACAGCCACCCAGGCTCCGACATTTTTGACACAACCGCTCGAATAGACGAAGACACGCATTCAGTACACGCTTCCGACACCCAGCTACAAAGCTACAGCTCCTATGACTTAAAGAGCAAATTGTGTTATTAAATCATTGTTGAAAAAAATATCAGCAGTGGCTCTCATTAAATGCATGCACGGAGAGAGGGAAGTTTATGAAGACATCACAGGTGTGAGGAAGGGTGAGGAAGGGTGAGGAAGGACTCTTATTCATCCTTAAAGAAGAAATTGCCGCATGCTTGGTTTGGACCAAGGATTCACCCCTAATTCTCCAGCTTTTAGAGAAGGAATCACTTCTGACCACGGATCTGTGAGTGTTGATTTCCAAGCTTGCTCTCTCTACAAGAAAACACAGCATCGCTCCTTAACTTCAATGAACTTCTGCCAGACAGCTTTGGAAGGGAGATAGGGTGTGATTATTCAGGACAGGAGAGAAACGGAGCCAGCCACCAGGCCAACGCTGGAGAGAAGACACCTGGACCAGAGGCCCGGGAGAGGCGGGCAGACTCTAGATTTCAACAAAGTGTGGCTGGAAATCGAGGTCACATAGCAGACAGCACCCAGCAGCAGGAGCCCTGAGTAAGCAAAGGACTGAATTGTCACCTCCAATGCATCCTGAGGGCTGGGGTCCCCGGGGACGTCCGCTGGGGGCTCCGGGCTTAGTTCTACAGGTGCCTCTGATGGGCCACCTCCTGTGTGAGCCGCTGGATGCTGGAGACATAACAGGAACCGTTAGTCTGGGGTGGGTCTCAGAGAACTGCCGTGTAAACCAAACTGGCAGAAAACTCTTCCCGGTGAGAACGAGAGATGATGAACAGGTCCCACGGGCGGCCTTTCTGCTCTGTCTACAAGGGCTGAGATCCCGGCTTCTCTCGAGCACAGGCATGCCTGACACAGGATGGGAGGCTATGAGTTTGGGGGGCCGGGATCGACAGCAACTGTCAGAGACAAGTTCCGTTGGCTCCCAGCGAGTGCCTACGGGACAGTTTGCTAAGACAGCCTGTCCGCCAGAGGAAGGAACTCTCTCTCCTTGCGATGTTCCATGGACAGGTCATTTTTAACTAAGAAGAGTCTGTCTGGCTTCAACCTTCAGAGGACACAGATAAAAGAAGGTAGATTTAGGAAAACAGCCAGGGACATCGATCCTTGTGAAATACGATCCATGTCAAGCCTGGTTCTGGAGTCCTACTGATTTTTCTTTTCTAACGAAGGGATACGGATCTGCCACACTGATGCTCTGCTTTCTTTTCTAACTCTTCCCAAACATGGAAGAGAAAGGCCGAATGGCCCGGGACACACGGGAAGGGTGCGGTGGGTATCTGAGAAGAAAAACAGCTGCCTTCTGCACCTGCACAGTGAAGAGACTAATCTCAATACCTTGTTGCCCTGGCTGGGGTGGCTCAGTGGACTGAGCGCAGCCTGTGAACCAAAGGGTCACCGGTTCGATTCCCAGTCAGGGCACATGTCTGGGTTGCAGGCCAGGTCCCCAGTAGGGGGCGCACAAGAGGCAACCACACATGATGTTTCTCTCCCGCTCTTTTTCTTTCCCTTCCCCTCTGTCTAAAAATTTTTAAAAAGAAAGAAAGGTCACAGGATGCAGACGAAAACCACAGGGCATATTCCTTCACAGTCGGAGGACACAGACAGGCTGAGATGACAAGACCGCCCCCAGACAGACGGGCACCCGTGAGTGTTTACAGGTGGGGTACCGAGGGGCCTGGGGTCTGTGTGATGTCGGTGGAGCCGGGGCAAGGTGCTGAGACCAGGTCGGACGTCACTCCCATGGAAGCCTCGGCATCAGGCTCGCTTATCATCTGTTATAAGAAAAATAACAAAAGCACGTTAGCCAAGCCTTCAGGCAAAGGGGTGCAGCTTCCCTGAAGACACCCTGCTATTTCTCCTCCTCCAGGAAGAAAACTGGGGAAGACAAGGAAGACATGGAGGGCAGAGTGCCGGGTTAGCATCTTTGTTTGGGGCGCACACAGGACACCGCTTCCTGATGTCCCCCTGGTGGGGGAGACACAGCACAGGGGACGAATTCTTACCCCCGGCGCTGACAGCACACACATCCACTCACTGAAAGCACGCGGAGGACCCTGACACAGCCGTCTGCTCCAGCAGCGTGAGGAGAAGAGGAAGGACATGTGGACACCAGACGGATTTAAGTCTGGGCTCGTCCAGGATGCACGGCATTGCATGGGTGTGGGGCCTGTCTGCTCTGTGGTGGTATAAATGGGTTTCCTTGTTGCCCTCACCTCCCTGCTCCTGGATTCAGGCTGCGGCTTCCTGACGTCGGAAGCCGGCTTTCAAGTGATTCGGAGAACACAGTGTGTGTGTGCACGAGAGAGAGAGAGAGAGAGAGAGAGAGAGAGAGAGAGAGAGAGAGAGAGAGCAGGCAAAGGAGGCAAAATGTAAACACCTAACACAGGTGGGCGAAGGACATATACATACAGCTGTCCGTTACGTTACTTTTCCACCGTCTTGTTGGACGTTTTTCCAAACAGAAAAGTGTTAGAAGGAAGACAAGAATGTAACCACCGTTTGGTGCAAATTCAGCCTCTGGGGTAAGTGTGGCCAGTTCTGGGAGCCCACGTGTAAGGCGAGGGACTTTTGCAAACTGCACTCACTGTTCGGGGACTAGCGGTGTCCCTGCTTCATCCCCCTACGCAGCAGCGGCCTCAAGTTCAGGGTCCTCTTGAGAGAAAAGACTCAGGGACCAGGGAGGGTGCAGAGGATTCTTGGCTCAGAGGACAAAGGAGCTCAGACTCGGAAAGAGTCTGAGTCGGGGAAGAGAAAAGCCGGTGACAATGTCACGAAGCCAGATTCCTCGGGGAAGGAACATAAAATTGGCACAGAGACTCAAACGCAGGACCCGAACAGATACATGTAGAAGGAAATGAAAAAGAAGCCCCTCTCTGCACCATGGGCTACAATCTTGTGAAAGCTCGTGCTGCCGAAGGGGGTGGGAAGCTTCAATGCAAGAAGATGTTCGAGAAAGTGGGGCATCTGCATTTTCAGCAATTGGCGAAGCCACTTGGTTCCTATGAAGTTGCCCACCGAAATCAGCTAAACAGACTTGACCAACTACAGACACAAAATATAGAAGAAGCATGTGTATGGAATAAGGGCATCTGGCATCTGGTTTCACCTGGAGCCCACCGAGAACTACAGCTGGGAACCCGGTCAGACATTTCTGCAGCGGGGACCCCACAACGCTGAGGTGTACGCACAGGGGCCCTCCAAACACCACGAGGTCTTCCTAGGGATCCCCCGAGACAGGGACCAGAAATAGACCAGCTGCACAGCAATGAGAAAAACCGCATTTCACGCCAGCTCTGCCCGCGATGGGCAGACCACCTCTAGGGAAACTTCTTGCCCAAAACTAAACTAAAATAAAATAAACGCTCGCTGAATGAGGACAATGTGGTTCAGAGCTTCCAACTCCCACTGCAGTTCTGGGATTCTTCGATGGCCAGAAAGCATCAACGTAGGTTTTTTTTTTTATTTTTAGAATTTTATCAGAATACAGGAAGTGAGGAGTGAACATTGGAACCTCTGAGTAAGCATTTAAAACACAAAGTAACGGGAATGATAGGTAAATAGAGGCTGCAGAGGAATAAATAAAACTACATAATGAATCCAAAGAAAAACGAGAAAAGAGAGGAAGAAATATCCTTAAAACACGTAATAATGGAAAGCAAACCAAGAGACAGATTTAGCCATAAATATACCAGTAATTGCGTAAAATGGCAACAAAGTATCCAAGGGAAAGCCAGAAGTATTTGAGTGGATAAAAAGAAAAAGAAAACCCCATCCTAAGTTTGTTAAAAAGTAACATCCTAGGGCGTGGTGGGGTGAAAATAGAGACGACTGTACTTGGAAACAACAATAAAGAAGAAAAAGAAAAAAAGTAACATCTTAAACATAAGAACACAAGACAGATTGAGAGAAAAAATATATACAGAATAAGATATACCTAATGAATATTAACCAAAACAAAGCTTTAAGGCAATAAACTTCAGTCGAAATATTCTGTGACGATAAGATCAGTCTGCGAAGAACATACAGCAACTTTAAATTTGTTTGGCCAGTGGGTTTACTGAGGTATAATACGCATCCTATAAACTGACCACAGCTAAATCACACCATTCAGCACATTTTGAGGTACCCACGTGAGTGAACATCTATTTTTCCCTTAAAGTTTCCTCTGTTCTGTGTCCCGCTTTCCTGCGCCATCCCCCCGCCCCCCCGCAAAAACCACTCATCTGTCTCTCGCTGAAGATAACGTTGAACTTTCTATAATGTTACAGGAATGGAATCCTACGGGATGTAGTCATTGTCGGTTGCTTTGTGCCATGACTCCGCAGAACTGGCAAAGCCCGTTACTCATCTCCCTCGTGCTAATTAAACCCCCACCGAGAGACACCCCCATGCTCCTTGGGTCACGCACCCCTCTGAGAACACCCTCGGCACCATCTACTCAAGTTTTATCACTCACTTCATGTGGTTAAGGGTAAACGTGGGCATGCCCTGACCCAGCAGCCCCAGCGTGGGGACAAGCCCTCCAGAAATAGCTGCACAGGACAAGGAGAAGCCCACCAGCTGGCCCCTGGTGGTGATGTCGGGGTTAGTCCACACCCCAAAGAGTGCACCAACAGAAGGACTCACCCACAAATGGTGCCTGCACACGATTTGTGACATGCACCCCGAGAGAACGCACCAACTAGGGCTTCACTCAGCAAGATACAGGCACGTCATTAATATGCCCATTGAAAGAGACCAGGCTGGCCCTGGCTGGTGTGGCTCAGTGAATTGAGTGCTGGCCTCAGAATGAAAGGGTTCCCCGGTTCAATTCCCAGGCAGGGCACATGCCTGGGTTGCTGGTCAGGTCCCCAGTAGGGGGCGCATGAGAGGCAACCACACACTGACGTTTCTCTCCTTCTCGTCCTCCCTCCCTTCCTCTCTCTCTAAAAATAAATATACATTAAAAACAAGAAAAGTAAAAAAAAATAGACCCGACTCACAACTCTGCTGCAGGATTGAATTTCGTTGGCGGCGCTGAGGGGTGCACCCTAGTGAGTGATACTAGTTAATAAGACAACAGCTCCCGTTTCAGGCCCGGTTTCCCAGCGCTGCCTGGACCCCGTGTCCTCAGGACTAGAAAATTCCTGCACATGCCCAGAAGGCTCGGCAGCTCCGGGAACTTACAGAACAGGCCACACCAGACCACAACCCCCACCGCACCCTGCACCCACAGATAACATCGCTGCCAGCTGCAGCCTGTACAGCGGCAACCGAAACCTTGCTCCACAGTGGCCCCAACCGCCTAGACAAAGCTCCAAGCCCCCAGCCCTCGGGGCTGCCGCACCTGGGCGCACCAAGCCCCTCTCCCCTCCCGGAGTGAGAACCCACACTCTCCTCTCCGCCCCCTCTCCTCCTTGGGAATCTTTCTCCAACAAAAAGCTTTATTAAAAGTAAGACGCAAAAATGAAATAAAAAAGCATATTGTGAATCAAGGGCGGGCGGGGAACGAAAAGCAACAAAGAAAAATGAAGAAGTAAAAAATATATATATTCCCCCATCCCCTCCCCTAGCCCTGCACTGGGTTAAAAAGTTTTTTTTTTAAAGTGGGGAGAAGGGGAAGAAGCCAGAGTCGTAATGCAACAAGCGGCCAGTAGGTGGCAGCAGCATTGCATCATTAATTCCAAAGAGGCCCAGGAGCAGAAAGGACGAAATACTGAATATATCTCAGATCCTGTAAAAGCGTCTGGCCTGCATCGGTTTTACAGACTCCTCATAAAATATCCAAGCGACAGACATGTTTAAAAGCCCCCCGCCCTCACCCTCCTTCTTCACAGGACGCGTAGAGGGAGGGGGACCCGGGGGTAGCGGAATGCAGCGGCGGGGGAAGCAGGAAGTGTAAAGTAGTTTTTCCCGTATTCTGTCTTTTCGTCCACGTTTTAAGTATCTGTGTCCTGCCTGCAAGTGGGGCTCTCAGCTGCAGTCTCTGCTTCCTTCTCTAAAAGTGTTTACTTCACGTCCTGGCTTTCACTACCCCTGACCCTCTCTGGGCTCCGTGGGGGTCGGGGGGAGCAGGGTCCCTATCCTCCCCATTTAGTGGGATTTGCTTTGCAAAAAAAGCCCCCAAAGTGCTCTGCTCCCCCTCACCCCCAGCGCCTTCGGGGACCAGAGGCACGCCTTCCCCCTCCCCAACCCCTCCTGGGGTCACCGAACATTTTACAAGACAAGTCCCGAGCCAGCTTGCTTTTCAAGATGAGAAGGAGCCGCGATGGACACCTGAGCAGCTCAGGCCGGCCAGCGAGGCGGTCTTGCCCACGCAGACACCACACGGGAGGGTCCGAAATGAGAGCTTCTGAGAGCAAAGCCGGCCATGGCGGCAAGCAGGCATTGGCCTAGGGCAGAATCTTCCCTGACCAACGTCCTGTGTATTGTCTTTTTGCACCTGTGACAATAACACACCTTTGGAATGTCAGATAATGTCCCTTTGCCCCAAACCCCGGGGCCCAAGCTGAGACCACACATCCCCTCATTGCTATTGATAGCATGTTAATTGTTTAGTGCTAACTAGCCTGTGCCCGCCTGTGGGTACAAAGTGCGTGTCTACCATTTTACCTGTTATCCAATCGCAGAGGTGTCCCCACCTTGCTTCCTCCCACCTCCCTAATCAATCACTCACGGGTTTCATGCAATCCCCTTAGGCCTTTTCCCTGACTGTAACGTATAAAAACAAGGCGCAAAACTGCCATTTTCCAAAGTGTTTTCTCACACCGTCAAGGTCTTGCTTCCCAGCCATGGGCATCGGATTGGCTCCCATAAACTGATAAAAACTCTTAGATGTCTGGACCTTTCTTAAAAGGCCCATTTCTGCCTTCTGATTCCCACCGAGGGACTCCCACCTCAAAGCTCTGCTCTCCCCTGAAAACAGAACACTGATCGAAGTCACGAGTGTATCGCAAATGGTTTTCTGACGGATATTGGTGGTCTGCTCTTTGCTCTGCCCTGGCTCGGTCTGGTTTTTCTTCAACGTGTCCTTGCAGGCCTGGCTCCTAGCTGGGGAAGAGAGAGCAACTCTATACACAGCACAGGAGCTCAACCCCACATTCTTCGCATTCCTGGAGCTTCGACTTGCCCTATATTTAACTCCCAGCAGGCATTCCTGGGGCCAGACCCTGGGGGGCGGCGGAGGCGGTAGGGAGAAGAAATGAAAAACTAGAAAAAAAAAAGTTCGTTTCCTACCACCTCCGTCTCCCCTGTCCAAACGGGAGGGTCTTTCCTAATGGTGCGGCATGCGCTGAAATCACAACTCACAATCGATTAAAGTGCAAAGTTGCCTGAGCAAAATTGATTCCATATGCTTGTCAAGTACCGGGTGCCTTCCACAGGACCAACTGCTACAATGTAAACGCCGGGTGTTTGTAATCAGCAAGAAACAGACTTTGGAGAAGTATCTGAAACCCTGAGGCACACAGGACCTTCCTTCCACCCTGTCCCCAAAGCTATGCCCCCACCCGCCATGACCTCCTAACAGTTTTAGCAAGAATCTAAGGGACTTTGAACGTGAGGACTGAAAACGAGAAATCTTTCAACAGCACACATTCATCCAGTGTGTCTGCTCAGAAATCAGGGTGGAGAAGCAGCCGCCGCAGTGAACGTTTTGTTTTGCAAACGGGGTGTGCCTTTCCTTGTCCGAGGACAGAAATCTACAGCCTCCGTGGAAAAGGCAGGTGGGAGGAGATTAACCTGCGCGTGTCCTGTTCAAATTGGGGCTTTGGCCCGACCTTCCCACACGCAGGGCTGCTGACCAGCCGGGAGCCCAAAGCGTCCCCTTGCCAACCGCAAAGTTTCGGGGCTCCCCCATACCGAGATCAGAAGGAACACCTGTGCTTAGGTGTGTGTGTGAGATTCCTGGAACGAGTGGCCACACCCTGGGGACCCGAAGAGCTCCGCAAGTCAGACGCCCCAACCCTCGCGGGTCTCCCCGGGGTAACACCCAGGGGTCAGCAGCATTGTGGTCCTCGTGCAGGCTCCTGCAGCTGACTGGTCACCTCACCTTTTCCAGCGTCCGCAGCCAACAAAGCCACCAGCCTGGCGCCTACCCTCAGCTACCCTGGTCCCACCGCCTTCCTGCGCCCTCACCTCTCCCTCTTCCGAGCAGCCTTGGGATGGTACCGACCGCCACCTGGGCCATCGGGATCACCTCCCCCCGTCCCTGGTCCTTTGCTTCTTTCAAATGTACATTTCAGTGACAGGTGATGTGATAAGCAACGCCTCTCAGGTGTGCAACATAGAGATGACGCATCTGTCTCCCTCACAGACGATCAGCCAGCACAGGGCCCTGCAAAGCCCCTGTCCCCATGCAGGGGAGCATTTCTCGTTCGGCGGATGGGGACGCAGATATCTTGGGGCGCCCACTGCGGGATCTGCCACCGTCTCCAACTGCACAAAGCATCTGCAGCTTTGCCAGACCGCACGAGGGGACCCCATGTCTGATTGCCCACCACACCTGAGTGCGTGGCGTGCAGGTACTCACGTCTTCCGAATGGCCTCTTTCAGGTGAGGGTGGGGCCTCACTCACTACCAGGGGTGGCTCCACTGGGTCTTCACCAGGCCAAGGCGGGCTGGCCCCCGCCACGGAGTTTGCACACTGCGCTTCGGCACCAGGTGCCACGGGCGCACACGGCCCCTCCGTGCCGCCGACACAAGCCTGCACGGAAAATGGGGCACACTTAGTAGGCGGGTCTGACCTGTTTTCAACTCTCGGGCGGCCAAGACCCACCCCATTCTCTGTGCGGCCAGCGCTACCACCTGTTCAACGTAAGCTCACCCCAGGAACGCTGCCGTTGTGGAAGGCACCCCCAAAACCCACATGTAACCTGAGCAGGCCTCATCCACAGCCAGGAGCTCTGAAAGGAAGAGCATGAGATGCCACCCTCTGGCCGTCGATGCAGGGTAGCCCCACGGCTGAAGGACTCCTGGCAATGAGACCACTCACAAAGTCACCCGTGACGAAACACACAGGTGCCAGGTGGCCCCTGAGAAAGAAAGCCGCTGCCTCCCAGGTGACAAGGGCCCCCCAGCACACCTGTGAGCGGTGCAGACTGCACCTCTCCATGCTGTTCAAGCACAGCCCTCGGCCCACAGTGCCCAGCCGAAAACACAGACAAAAACGCATTCCTATTCACCCACGACCCAGCAGCAGAGAAAGGGCCCGTTCTGCTGGAAAAGCAGCCGGGAGATGCGCCACACAGGAAAACCGTAGGCCACCCCCCGCCCCGGCCCACGGGGAATTCTCTGCGAGTTCTCAAGCTATACATTTAGTTTCCGATACTCGTGTTCAGTAAATTTACAATAAAACAAATGCCCCTCTACCGGGAAGTCTGCTGGTTAAAAATTCATCAGGGGACATATTCCAGCGACCGAATTTCAAACGGCCTTTTGCCAGGTAAATGCATCCACCTTGGCAGCAGACTCTTCACGATCTAGAGCATGCAGGGTTGGCAATATATATATTATTTTTTCCCACCAAATAGGTGTCAACAAGTTTTAAAACTCCTCCTCATGAGCTCCCTTTGATTGCCATTTCAATGATGCCTCCTCGAACGACATGAGAATCAGTCACCTTTAGCCACTTATCCTTTGATGAAGCAGCTAATTTAAATAATTCATTTTTTCTGCATTATTCATGCACCAGTCCTGTACAAGGCTGCAGCATCTCTGCTCAATTAAGAGTCACTATTTTGAGTCCCAAAAGGTCACCTCTGCCTTTATTATCCTTCTGTCTGAAATACACTCTGGGGAGAGAGAAAGGGGCCACATTTGCCGGAAATACACTAGGTGTTGATGGTGGAGAGTTTCTGTCCGTTCCCAACTCTTGCTTTAGTTTTCAAAAGGTAATTTGATTTTTATTTTTTTCCCCTCACCCGAGGATGTGCTTTAAGAGACAGGAGAGGGAGGTAGAGAGAGAGGGAGAAAAATAGCCATCTGTTGCTTCCCATATGTGTCCGAACTGGGAATCGAACCTGCAACCTTTTGGAGAACGAGACAATGTTCCAACTGACTGAGCCACACTGGCCAGGGCTAGATACTTTTTAAATTAAAGGATAGTTGACATACAATGTTATGCCATTTTTCAGTGTACAGCACAGTGATTCAACATGGGTGTCCCTCACAGTGTAACCGTTATGATAACTGCAGGCGTCATCTGCCCGTGTGCAACATTGTTACAATATTCCTGACTCCACTCGCAACTGTTGCATTCCAGGGCACCGGCTGCCCGCCCTTACTGTGTGTGTGGCTGCCGCGTGCTCCTCCGCGTCCCGCACGCTTCCGTACAGAGGCAGGATGCTGCGGTGGAAGATGTCCCACCAGAGGTTGAGAAAGGACAGCTGGTACTGGTGGGCCGACTCGGACCCCTCCGCCGACACCGAGCCGGTCTGCGGGTTGTACTTGTAGTGCCACGGCTTGGCGGACCCCAGGAAGTGCACCACCTTTGCGCCAGAGCCGAACCTGAGGAGGAAACACACAGAGGTTCCCCGAGGGCCCCCAAGCAGACACGCACGAAAAGCCACCAACAGCCACGGGGCTCGTCCAAGACAGGTCTTACAGCTCATGGACTGAGTGGAATCACCACGACGTCCCCTCGCAGTTATTCAAGCAAAACCCAGAAGTGATGGCTTAAAGATAATGTTTTGGGGTTATTTCTTTATTATTTCTTCTTTTATTTTTAAAACATGATGGACGCTGGGAGCATTTCAGTTTGCAAATACCGGGAAATGTAACTGTAACCCATGGGGAACATCCCCCAAACTGGAAACAGTAAATGAAGGGTTTTATAAACACAGATGCTATAGGAGGCAAGCTCTTCATCTTCTCAAAACAACAGGGGCAGAGCCAACGGTGAGTTTTGTAGTTCAGAAGGCAAGCTGCCCCTCAAAAGGACTGGCTTCTTTAACAAGTTTATCAGTTTCTCCCTGCTCAGCCTTTTTTTATTATATCCATTATCACCATGGCCAACACCCAGGGACATTTTTCTTTGTTTATTTTTTCCTTCGGTTAGTTATTTCTTATGGTTTTTTTTTTCATTCCATTTCCTCCAGCTCCTCCCCTGTGACAACCATTAGCTTGTTCTCTGTGTCTGAATTTGTTGCTATTTTTTTTTTGCTTGTTTGTTTATTTCTTTTTGAGATTCCGCATGTAAGTGGAATCATACGGTATTTGTCTTTCTCTGGCTGGCTTATTTCACTGGGCATATTACCCTCTAGGTCCAGGCATTACCTTTATTGGTACAGAGGGTAAGAGTTCCTTCCTTTTTCATGGCTGAGTAATATTCCATTGTATGTATGTACCGCATGTTCTTTACCCACTTGTCTTACTGATGCCCAGCAGCTTGCTTCCACATCTTGGCTACTTTAAATAATACGCCCGTGAACATACGGTGCACACGTCTTTTCAAAACAGTGCTTTTGTTTCCTGCGCACAAACATCCAGAAGTGGAAATGCTAGCTTGTATGACAGCTCCACTTTTAACCGTTTGAGGAACCTCCCTGCGGTTTTCCACAGTGGCTGCACCGGGCTGCGTTCCCACCCAAGGTTCCCCCCAGCACCTTAATAAACACCTTTTTCCCCCTGTAATTGCCTTCCGATGAAATGGCAATACCACGTTTGCTCTGCATCTGCCTGCCTTCCCCGTGTGCTTTGTACGTTAAAAAGGGTCCAAGGTTTTCACGCCCAAAGCACGCCTGCTCCCTGGCGGGGGTTGTTGCTCATGTGTGCCCCACACTGACTCACGTGCCAGATTCTTTTCAGATTCCCCATGTTCCCTTACGACGAGGTGGCCCGCCGCAGCTGAGCTCAACCGCCTTGGCCCCAGGACTGCCTGCCGTTCTTAAAAATCACGGAGGACCAACAGCTGTGTCCTGGAGGACTCCATCCAGACAGATGCACCACACCAGAAAGGGAACCCACACAATTATTTGTGTCACTTGTCTCCGTAGAGGTGCACAGGAGCTACGCGGAACCCCCAGGGGTTCCCCGGGCAACGCTTTGGGAACCGAGGACACAGGGGTGGGGGGTGGGAGGCAGGCACTCACTGTTTGAAGGCGGGGCTGTAGGTGTACGCCGAGTTGCTGCTCAGGTTATAGATGAAAGGCAGGTGCTTGTGGATGTCTGCAGTCGGCCAGCTGCTGAAGAAACTGTTCAGCACGCCTTGGTCGGCCCCTAACAGACACGCACGGACGTTAACGGGTGCGGGACCCAGGCATTCGACGCAGGGCAGGGCGGGTCTGAAGGGCACTCAAGGTCGGCACCTCCATGTCCCTGCTTCCGCCTGCTGAAGCGTGACCATGGTCTCCAGGGAGGGCTCTAACCCTTGGCGTTCATTTGTTAATACCATTCATACTCTGAAGCAAATACCACGAACCCGTACCACTAATAGCAAACCACTATTTTAACAATGCACATTCTCTCCAAAATTCTCCTCCGATCGGCCAAAGGACTAACAACAAAATTGCCAACCGTCTTCAAAATTCCCCACTCCACCCACGACAAATTCTATCTTGTAGTGACGATGCTTTTCCCACCCTTTTCGTGAATTCCTCCTTCTTATCGATATGCCATATTTTTTTCCACTACCAAAGCTCTAGCAATTTTGCTGTCTGTTAATGCCCCTTCAGTCAAATGGTGGGCTCCTGGAGGGCTCGACTGAATTCTCCCCTTTCATTCCACAGCAAAGGGTGGCCAGCTGAAGTCTGCACCACTTTTTATAAATAAAGTTTTATTGAGACACAGCCACGCACATTTGGTGGCTAGTTTCAGTGGGCAAGTGCGGACTTAAATATTTCCAACAGACGTCGCTAAACTATGTGCAACCTGGCCCCGTGGAGAAAGGTTTGCCGACCTCTTCTGCACGATCGGGAGTGGGGGGTCACTCCTTCTACGGACACAAGATATGTTCGGTGGGTTTCGCCACCTACCGTCAAAGCTGCCGTGCTCCGTGGCGTGCCTCAGCAGCAGGCTGTGCGTCTCCAGGGACGGCTGGAAGACGAAGACCCCGCTGTTGAAGCAATCCGGCCAGCCGGGGTCGGGGGCCGCTGACAACTCGTGCCTCTCAAAGAGCTCGTCCACGTTGGACAGCACCTGGCGGAAGGGAACGCGGGGACCTGTAGCCACGTGCCTCTCGGCTGCGGTTTGCAGCTGACAGATGCAGGGGAGGCTGGAGGATGGGCCAGACACTGTCGGGTGACGGGGGAAACAACCTGCACCTGAGTGACTTTTTTCTCTTAACCCTGTACAGTCCTGTGCGCCTAACATTTTGGCCAGTGAGGGACGCAGAATGTGACGATGGTCCCACAGAACTGGAAAATCCCTATCCTGTAGTGACATTGTACTCTCTGCAAAGGCATACAATGTGACATGTCACACACCATACCACATACGTGTTGGGGGTGATGCTGTGTTAACAAACCTGTCACCAGATGGATAAAACAAAAACAAAAACAAAAACAAACAGTAAGACATAGACTTATGCCCCGTGCACAATACTTGATACAGGCAAAAATGTTCCTGGTTTATGTATTTACTGTGCTACATTTTGACACTTAATTTAAAGTACATTGTTTCTCCTTCTGAAAAAACAAATTTGCTGGGAAACGGTATGCCCCACCACGAAGGGGTGGAGAGGACCGTGAGTCTCAGAGTGCTCTCCGTTTACCCCAAGTGATGGGGATACCGGTGTCTCTACAAGTAAATTAGTTTCTGAAGGTTCCACATGGTGTCCAGAACACTAACTGGGTAGCCTCTCCAGTGTGCTCAGTAAGACGGCGGACACTCAGCAACGGAAAGCTTTGTACGTGAATATAATGTAATCAGCTGCATTTGAGAGCTTGGCCACTAATGGTAGTTCCATGCAGCCCCTCTCGGCTTCCTCGATTGCGCTGCATTCGGGGAAAGAATTACTCTGCTTGTGTCTTTGTTCTCCTTTTCCTTTGGGCCTCCCTGCGTGTGCAGAGAACTACTTCTTCACCACCGCCTCAGAGTGACCGTACTCACCAGGGTGTCCGCGTCCAGGAACACACACTTGCTGTAGTGCGTGAGCGTCCAGCAGTGGAGCTTGGTCAGGGTGACGCCAAGCTCAGGCCTCCTGAGGAAGGCCAGGTGGACGTAGTCTGCGCTGTCTATCAGGTCCACGCTGACCACCTCATCGAACACCTCGGAGAGGATAAGCCTGGGAAAGACATTTGCCGAATACCAGGAGGACTGGATAGCGTTGAACTGGGAATATGTGCCTTCAACAGGACACCCCGCTGCTGCTCACTAACAGGGAATAGGAGTCTGAATCCCTCCCTCCACACTCTGTGCAGCCTTGGTAGCCTGGCTTTCTTTTTATTGTTTAATCCTCGCCCAAGGAGACACTCATTCATTTCAGGAAGAGAGAAAGGGAGAGAGAGACAGAGAAGCATCCATGTGAGAAGCATCGATCGGCTGCCTCGCCTATGCCTCCCGACTGGGGATCGAACCTGCAACGTTTTGGTGTACGGGATGATGCTCCATCCCACTGAGCCACCAGCTCAGGGCCTGGCTTTGTTTTCTTCCCATGGATGCCTTAGAGTTTTGCACACTTTTTCGCTCATGCTCAAAAAGCATGCAAACTTGAACAGCCTGGACAAACTGTTCAGAACTGTCTTAAGAGAGATTGAGTTGCGTTAGCGCTTAGGAAGGCACCTCTGTTTGCAGAATGGGTGGCAGTGAGCAGGTAGCAACCGACCGATGTTCGCTGCAATGTCTGCCAGTGTTTGCTTTCCGTATTCAGAACACAAGTTGTTAGTTGCGTATACATTGGAGAGTCAAATGGGGAAAGACCGTTTACCCTTTCTCAAAACGAAATGTGCCTCTCTTTCATGTATTGATTTTTGCTTAAATATTATTATTTCACCACAGCCTACAACATCTTGTGAGGATGAAAAATTAAGGAAGAGGTAGAAAAAGGCTAACAGCATGTCAAAAGGATATAAGGAACCAACCAGGAAGCTCCCAGTGGCCACAGCTGAAAGAATTTGATCAACAGCACCAATTAGGAGCCCGATATGGAAAATCAATATTCATGGGTCTGTACTGATATCAAAATTAAATGAGTAAGTAAATAAGGGAGAAGGGCAGGTATTCTTTACAGAAACATTCCAACTAATAAATGTCGAAGGAAGGAAGGAAACAGAAACTTACCAGCACTGCGGCAAACACCACAGTAATAACTTTTGCGGTCAAGATTCAGCGATGGACATTGAAAACCCACCGGTAAAGATTTTTGAGGAGAAACAGCGTGTTTAAAATGGGGTTTTAATCCATCCCCCTTGTTTACAATCATTGATATGTGTGAATTGAATCCTACAGGTTTGGTTACTTTTTCCTTTTAAAATTTATGATACTTTTGTCCTGGCTGGTGTGGCTCCGTGGACTGAGCACTGGCCTGCAGACCAAAGGTTGGCTGGTTCGATTCCCAGTCAGGGCACATGCCTGGGTTATGGGCCAGGTCCCCAGTAGGGGGTGCATGAGAGGCAACCACACATGATGTTTCTCTCCCTCCCTTCCCCCTCTTTCTAAAAATAAATAAATAAAATCTTTACAAAAATTTGATCATACTTTCTTCTTCTCTGTAATCCTTCCCCACCTCTCATTGTGAGACTTGTATTTTTTCTCTCCCTTTCCATGCATTTTATGTTAATGCCTTGAGAGTCATAAGTTTCGTCCTTCAGTGGCTCCCTCAAAGCTCCCCCAAATCATTTGGACCATCCCTGCAGGGACACACACTTCCTGAAACCGTGCTGCTTCCAACTAGGGTGCTGGCCGCCTGCCCTCGCCTCCTCCTCCACTCAGCGGGGGGAGCAAAATGCACACACTCCTAACCCCACGTGGCCCCAGAGGGCATCAAAGGCTCTCCACACACCCTACTCTCAGCCCACAAGCTTCAGGAAGTGGGTGCCTTGTCTGGGGTCCAGGAGGCAACCCCAAACCTCACCCTTCACATCACTAACTCCCATGGTTCTCTGCGTTCTTGCAGCCAGCCCACTTCCAGAGAGTTCGCTTTATGAGGAGCAAAGAAAGTAACATTCTATTGTCTCTTTCTGCCTCTTCAAAGGGACAGCTAAACCGAGGTGCCTTTGGTCAGCTGGTAGCACGCAGAAGGAATCCATGGGGCCCTGAGTGAATGAACGCCATTTACGAAAATCGGGCAGCACCTTCCCGTGCTTCCCTCCAAGTGGGGACCGTCCCGCACTCTGGGGTGACACGTTATCACTCTGTGGTAACTGGGCTGACGGGCTCGGGCATCTGTGCACATGATCGGATGAACGTGGACATGCAACGTCCTTATAGATCTCAGGATGATGCCATCATGGTCACCCCACAATTTCAAGCCACGCCATAGCAAGCCAGACCCCCAACCCCCGACGCTGACTTAGGTCTCGCCATGAGCCCTCAGCGGGTCCCGGGAAACAAGAGCCACGAGGGCAGGAAATAGCTTCTCTCTTGTTCGTGTCTCCCAGCACTTCCCTCTGCAGACGCTGAGTCCACCGCCTTGCGCGGTGACCACTTCGCCTGGCCGTGCGTTGTACCCGCTACGTCCCCTCCACCTTAGAATCTCCCCTGTCCTTCCTCAGACCCTCAATAGCCAAAGACCTCAGGACAACGCACTGGCTGTCACTGTGGGTGGTAAGTGGCAATGTGGAGCATTGAGAAACGATGACACCAGAGGAAACGGGAATCTTAGGTCTACCACTCCTACCCAAGGGGTCTTGGGAAAAAGGGGGGAAGACCAAAGCAACCCCAACACCCAACCCAAGAGGAGTCGAGAGCAGGCAATGAGTGAGCATGTGCAGGGAGTTCACAGTAGTGCCAAATGAACGTCCACCATCCACGTGGCCAGCACGCTGACCCAGCACTTCCAGCTCTGAGGAACCCAAGAATCTGGTCACCATGACAAACCTGTTGTTGATGCCTGCCGGGTTGCTACACCTGCCGTCCCTGGCCGAGCTCCCTGCATCCAGCCTTTCTCCTCACACCAATCAGGAGAGACACGGACCCGAGCTTTGTAGCTGCACTTGTGGTCAGCCAACCAGACACGTATGGGGAGCAGCCCAACCCAAGGACACGTGCGCAGGGGGATGCAGAGGTCTATTCTACGCGCTGGAAAACTCTGTGGAGCCCAGCGGGAAAGGAGGATGCACAGGCCTGAATCTTTCATGTAGTTCGTGGGGGCTGCTTCCCGAGCTCCCTGCGACCCCGAACGGACTTCCACATTTCCACTGTTGAAACAGCGAGCGCTCAGCACACACACTATCCTGTGTACGTGCTCCGACGTGGGGCGTACACCTGGATGGAGTCCTCTACTTGAATAATGCTTGAGGGTCCTTTCGGTAGAGGGTGAGGGTCCTTTAAGAGTCTTGATACGTATCTACAACATCGATCCTTCGTGCATGCCTGCATCCGCCCACCCATCCATCACCAATCCACCCATTCCATCCCGGCCAGTGGGCCAGGACCGCGGACAACGTCTGGGTGACCTTCCCTCTACAGGAGCAGCCAGCTGGGCACAGGTGTGTCTCCCAGTCTTACCTGAGCAGCCGAGACACCTGAGGCGTGACCAACACCACCAGCTTCCGGGTCGCCCTCTGGTTCCTCAGGGACTGGCCCAGAACCAGCGCCCCCTGGCAGTAGACATCATTGGTGGCCAGCGTGACGAATGCCTGGTCCGCCACTGTGGACACAGAGGACAAAGCCAGCAGTTACTTTCCGGGCACATCGCGTGGGACGGCGCCGGTGACGGGCGCGCCCCTTCCTCACTGAAGCTTCACGACTCACATACAGTGGCTGCTCAGTGCTCTCCAGTGTTCGCTGGTAAGAGTTCATGTATGAACTTCCATGTAAACACACCCACACCCACACTCGGGGAATACGAAGGAACCGTAGGCGTGAGGCTAAGTCAACCGGACTACAGCGAAAACTTCCGAGCTCTGGCCAAGTAGCTCGGTTGGTTACAATGACATATGCATACAGGGAGGTTGGGGGTTCGATCCCTGATGGGGCACATGGAAGAATCAACCCGTGAATGCATCAATCAACCCATCAGGCGTAAGTAAGTGAAACAACCATTGATCTCTCTCTCTCCCTCTTCCTCTCTCTCAAATCAATATATAAAAATAAACAAAATAAGTGCCCTGCGGCTAAGATAATGTGCATATACACTGCTACGGCTCTTTCTTTCCTTTCGCATCGAAGCCTCAAGAGTTCACCTCCGATATTTGAATCGTCCAAGGAAACGAAGAAGAAGATGCTGCAAGAACTGGACTATCTGATTTCCGATGAGGCTTCCCCCTGCCCAACTCGAAAGGATGGTGCTCTGTGATCTTTAAACCCTGCACAAACCCGTCCTTGGAAACACGGCAACCCCGAGGTATAGGAAGCCGAGGAGAGGAGGGGGAAGGAAAATACATTGTTTCCTTCACCAAAACTTCTCCGTTTCCTGTCTCCACAGGAGAGACTGGCCGGCACAGAGCACATGTAATCCACAGCAATGTTTTAACTCCAAGTGCACACTCGGGGCGTCAGCCGGTACAGGGACTCGCGAACACCGGATTCTGGGCCCCCGGCAGCTGGTTACCAGGACAGAGGTGACAGCAGGAAGAGAAATCGGTGCCTGGTGCAGGCGGCCGGGCGGTTGGATGACATTAAAATGCACAGCAGGCAGCACTCCCCGGAACACACAGAACTCAGTTGTCGAAGATCCGAGCGCCCCCCGCTGCAGGCCCCAGGCGCCTGGGGCCCGGCAGCCCTCGGAGCAGGCGGACAGACTCACGGACGGGCGAACTGTGACAAGCCGAGGCGGCTTCCGAGCTCTGTTTCCCTGCGGCTGACGCCTCGACAGGGACAGGCCATCAGAGTAAAATTCCCAAGCAAGCCTGTTCCAACAGGAGTCTGTCTGCATACTGTTGGTGGCTTGGGGTTTTGTTCGATTTTTTTTCTTTTTTCGCTTGAATTAAGACGTTATAAGCATTTCTGACATTTCCGCTGTGAGCGTCAAGTCTGCAACTCAAAACATTTCTAGCTATGACAATTTATGTATCATGTATTTATCCATGTACCTTCCGTCTATATATGTATGTGCTATTTATCACCTGCCTACCTATCACAGATCTTTCTATGTATCTACCACGCAGGATGCATCCATCCCCCATTTATCTAACAAGCATCATCTGTCTCTGCCTCCATGTAGCCGTTTACCTATCTGTCCCCTAAATAGGCAGCCGTGGACTTTTTTCAGCACCTGGCGGAAAACAGCACTGTGGTCCCTTTCTAGGAGAGCGCGGACCCGCGGTGGCCGAGGTGCTGGGGCAAAGACAAGGCCAAGGGCAGCGGGGAAGAGGTGCCACATCCCCCGGAAGGAGACAGACAGGGCTGGGTTATCCAGCAACTCAGCTGTCTGTGCTGACGATGGACCACGACTGCCCACGTTACGAATACAATGACGAGACCGCAGACCCAAGACTCAAAGGCACGCTCTTTAGCTTGGCCCCCAGGGGCTCGTACACAACGCCAGAAATCCATGACTAGGAGGAGCTCCATCCCAAATGCAAAGACAGATCAGTGCAGTTTCATCAAACGGAGGATGAAAATTATTGATATGGCCTTGCCTTGAAGACGGGGCCAATGACAGAGCAATTATCCAACTGTCCAAGGCCACTGCTTTGCCGGGACGCCTTTGCACCGGGCCTGGCACCGGGACGCAGCGTGGGAAGAAGGAAACAACCTTTCTCGTTGGGCTCCAAACCCAGGTGAAAAGGAAAAAAGACGAAAGAAAGATATGTTCCGTGGTGTCCGTGAGCTTCGTAACAAATCCGTGAGACATGTTTATTTCTCTGCGTGGCCTGGCCTCCACTCAAGGCATCTTCCAGCCGGCCCCTGCAATAACACCAGCAGCTTCCTCCTCGCCTCTGCCCTCCGCTGAAAGGTGGTTTTGTTTCCTGCAGCTGAGAACCTACGTGGCGTCTTGGGTACGGCACGTCCCGGGGCTGACAGAGGTGTGTCCACAGGTCCAGGGCTGAATGCCGCCATTCTGTGGGTCCCGCCGGCTTGGGGGGCAGCGTGGTTTTGCACTCCGGAGAGCTCCAGGTGCGCCGTGGAACAGAACCTCCTTTCTGCCCCCATGCTCTCAGGGAAACAGCCCTTCTTCCTCTGCCCCCCAAACGTCCCTTTCTACATCTAGACCGGAGGAACACCACACAGAAGCCGCTTGGAGACATATCACATTGCTCCCCTGGATCCAAAGCAACCTACTTTTAAAACAAAACAAAAAAAAAGCAAAAAACTGGTTGTACATGATCAGGTCTCAGCCAAGAGTGGGCCCGTCTCAAGGATGCAAACCGACCAATGTCACTCTCGGGTCCAAGTGCCAAGTGTAAGCCTCGGAAGTCAACTGTCCAAGTCCGACGTTCACAAAAATCCAAGGGCAGACACATAAAAATGAACTTGAGCCCTTGGGGACCAGACTTGGCCACAGACCCAAAGCCCTGCGCCCTCTGTCTGGAGTTGTCGGTCTGCGGAGCCTTTAACCGCAGATCTTTATCGGAATAACTACGTATGCGCGGGGGTCTGAACTCACAAGAACCCCAAGGCACTGCCTTCCCGGAGTTTGGGGGGCAGGAGCCCTCCCCATCCGTTTCCACTCCCTGAGAATCTGAGAGACTGCAACGCTTGGGCCAAGAAACTTGCCCACTGAAACCCCCAGAGCTCCTTTTTGCAGAAGGAGAATTGTGAACTCTGAATGCCCCGACCAGGCAGCAAAACGCCCCTCCCAACTGCTTGGAACGTGCACATCTCCGACCGCAACGGGCGCCGCCAGCCTCTCCAAACTTGGGAGGCGTTGGGGGAAGCAGACAATGGGAAACGAGGGGTTGGGGCTGGTTGTGGGGCAGCGCGGGGTTCTCCCCAGCGCAGAGTAATCTCTCGCGCGCCAGAAGGCAGGCTGAATGGAAGGGGCTTTCGCTCGTCCACTCACCCGGCATGGTCCGAGGCTCCGCGCGCCGTGGGCGCCGAGGGGCCGACGTGCGCCTGGACGCGCTGGGTGGACTCTCGCGCCCCCAGCCGGGCCTAGCAGCAGCAAAGTCTCCAGGGGACCCGCGCTGACTTCCAGGCCTGTGAGACACACCCGTAGATCAGCTGCAGCCCACTCCTAGCTCCGTGTCATCTGGCCTCCGCTGAACCCCGGCCGCCTCCGTGACCCCTGCACCCCACACCTCTTCCTCTGTCTGTCTGCCAGGCTCCCCTCACCCCTTATCCGTCCCGGAGCCATCCCTGTCTCCGCCTGGCGCTGCACTTCCTCCGGGCTCCCCAGTCCCGTACGGCCCGCTGCGTCCCGCCCCTCCGGCTCGCTCGGCACGCAGCGTCCCCCGGTTACCTCTTTCCGCTCGGGTCCACCTCTGCGCTCCCCGCCCCCGCACCTCACCGCCTCTCTGCACTCCGGCAGCCTCTGTGCGCTCGCCCCCTCCCGGGTCCCCAGCCGCGCCCACCAGGCTTCCACGCCCCCACACCACTGGGTCTCCAGCACCTTCTGCGCGCTCCCTCAGGCTGTAGCTCCGGGACGCTTGTGTCCCCAGCCCCACCACCTCCCCACCTCTCTCTGGCAGAGTGGCTCCACCAGCCCCGGGAGGCCCAGCGGACCGAGCACGGCGATTGGTCGCTCTCCGGAAGCACAGTCCCGCCTCTGCCCGGCCCCTCGGGCGCGGGTCTCCACCGCCCTGGCGCCCCCGCCCGCCGGGGCGATTCCAGCTGCCTGGGGGCCCCGCCCCAGCCCCGTCGCAGCCTCCTCCCAGTTGAATGCAGGAGTCCGCGATCTCTCCATTTGGACATTTAACCTTTAACCAGCCGGTCCTAAAGTAAATGTTTGCCATGAGCTCAAGGGCCTGGGCGCAAGGCCAGCGCGCAGTCCGCGTGGAGGCCACGGTGGACACCCGCCAGCCTGGGATCTGCATTCCATGATCTTGTTGAGGGAAGGAAAGAGGGGCGCACGGACGCGCGCGCGCAGCGCTGCGGGAGTGGCTAAATGCAGGAACAACGGCTGTTTGATGAAGTGAGTGAACGCATGATTCCACGCTTACAGGAGTCAGGGAATGGATGCGCGCCCATGTGGCTGGTGGGTTGAATGCGTGCATGCGGCGCTGTGCGCGTGAATGGGTGAGTGACAAATGCGTGGATGAAGGAGGAAGTAGGAGAATAAATCCTGAACAGTGAGTCCCTGGCCTAGAGCGCGGTGAGTGGAAGGCACAAATGCGTAAATGAGCCAAGGGGCTCACGCGTGCACCAGCGAGGGGAGGAATGCGTCAACGCATTCGCATATGCGTGAGTGAACGAATGAAGTACGTAAATGAATGAGTGCAGGCCTGTGTGAGCGAGTGAGGTGGGTGAATGAATGAATGAATGAGTGAATGTACCTGTGCCGGAGAGAGAAAACGGATTGAGAGGAAAATGAGTGTCCCGGAGCCTTTTGCGTTCTTGTTCCTCCTGATTCCACAAAGCCCCTGGAGCTGGAGATAAGGGCCTATCAGTGTTACCTTGGTGATGGTGGATTTCCATGGGGCCACCAACACCCAAGCCAACAGGTGACTGTCGGGCAGGCCGTGCGGCCCAGCCATTCCTGGGGAAATGTGTGCATCTACGTGGAAGCCCTCACTGCACCCAACTGTAGAGCTTCGTACAGGGCATGGGCCATATCAGCCAGCCACTAAGGGTTGTCCCGAGAAGTCCAGGCCTGATGTTCAAATGTTGGTGAGGAATTCAAGGCCACCGTCCAGAACTGGACAGACCAAGGTCTGCGGGGACAATGAGCAGAGGGACCTGATATTCCTGTGGTACAGGACAGAAGACCTGGGCTTCCCGCTTCCTGCTCTGCCAGTGTCACCAGGGGAGGGAAACGGGGGAGTCACATCCCCACGAAAACCAGCCAACGGCCCCAGCAGGGCCACCCTGGGTCACTTCTCGACCATCCGGGCAAACACCACCACCGACACAGTTTCCAAAGACCAGCGAGGTCTTTCTGTTATTATGAAAATGAATTTGGAAATGAAGAAGGAAAAGGAGAAGATAGATAATAGGTAGGTAGGTGGGTAGATGATAGATGCTAGAGAAATAATAAATAGATGATAGGTAAATAGATAATAGATAGATAATGATAGAGAGATGATAGGGAATGGGTGAATGGATGGATGAACGTCTGGATAAACAGGTGATGCAGGAACGGTCACACAGAGGTGAAGAAGGAGAAAGAGGGAGGGTAAAAGCCCTCTCATGCTGGGTCAGCGTTTCCCAGCCTCACGCCCTGAGGCGGGCCCTGGACGGTGTTAAACAGCCTCCCTGGTCCCCACCCACCAGATGCCAGAAGCCAGACCTCTCTCCCAGTTGCAACAACCTTAAATGTTTCCAGACATTGCCTGGTGGCCGCTGGGGACACAATTATGCTGCACTGAGAAACTGTCCTGTACAAGAGAGAGCCTGGGTAGGAGCCAGCTTGGGCTGAACCCAGGAGACACAGGAGGGAAGAGACGGGAGCATTCCAGCGTCCACGGCCGCCTGCGGCTCCTGCAAGGTCTGTCTCAGGGAACCATCGGAGGTGACATCCAGTGCACACCATCGGGGCTGTGTTCTCATGGCGGCGTCTCTCCCTCCAGTCCTTCCTTTGCTGGTTAGATGGCAGAGGGCCACCTCCCTCAAGCCAGCTGTCTCTGTGCTACTTGGCGGACACATCTCCAAGCTGAGCAGAAGCCTCTGGGCTCCTTTACACTCGCCACGCCTCCCCAGGAGCGGAAGTCAGGTCACGACTTCAGGCACACCCTGGGGACTTGTTTCTCAAGAGAGCTGAAGTCTTTGCTGTGCACAGTGTCTCTGGTCTCCACCTGCAAAAGGAGGGAGGGAGGGAGGGATAGGTGGGTGGATGGATACATGGACAGACAGATGGGTGGATGGATGGGTGAATGGATGGATGGATGGGTGGATGGGTACATGGACAGACGGATGGATGGATGGGTGGGTGGATGGATGGATGGGTGGATGGATAGATGCACAGACAGATGGACAGATGATTGGATGGATGGATAGGCAGGTGGACAGAGAGACAGACAGACAGTCCCCCATGTGAACACAGAATTTGTTGCCCTCACCAGCTGACGTTTGTGGCTGGTGACTCTCTGTGTGGGGCAGTTCCATGGTCTCCACCAGCCACGTGCCAGGAGCACCTGTCCCCCCAGTGTTGACAGGGTCTCCAAACGGGACAGACATCTGCGAAAGGAAGGGGGACTTCTGGAGCCCAGAGAGGATGGCGTGGTGAGTGCCCACATTCTGGACTTGGGGACAAATGGCGTGTCCTCGCTAGGTGGGGAGGAACATGTCAGCTGAAGCCCCGTGTTGAGACCTAGGCAGCCACACAGCCAGTCCCATCCGCCCCGCTGCGAAACCCGCTCCCTACGGTTTCCCAGTAACCAGAAGCTCTCCGAACGTTTGGGTCTCCATGGAACCTCAATACTCTCTCCAACTCTCCGGAAAACAGGAGATAACATCAGGGGGCGTATGGGGTTGAAAGAAGGAAGCTTTGTCCCCTGTCCCCCACCCATGTCCTTGCCTCCCACGCACTCCAGCTGGTCTGGCCAGCCGGTCACCCCAAGCTGTGTGTGGCTCCGAGCTCTCCCCCATCTTCCGTTTTCCAGGGAGCCCCAGGTCAGCCGTGATGTGGCTCCATCCATTTCCCCTCGGGCGTTCTGACAAACACACCTCTCAGCTCCCCTCCACCCCGAAATCAGGACACTGAGCCTGGGGGCTGGCACCGCGGGTTGTCCATTCCCCCTCGTGCAAGCTCACGCTGGAGAAGCCCTGTTTTGATGGTGGACATTTGGGCAAGGCGAGCAGGGGGCTGCGGACCTGGGACACTAGACTGGGGGGGGGGGAGTGGGCAGCAGCCAGAGGGAGGGGTGGGTGAACACAGCAGAACGTTTCAGCAGGGGGTTTAGGATGGGTGACCCGCTGCCTCTCTCTCCCAACACGAGAACCACAGACTCACAGTGTCTCCTTCACCCCACAGCTACCCCACCCTGCCACCCGCTGCGTACCAGAGCTCACAAAGCGGAGCCTGAGGGGTGGTCCATTTATAAACCAAGGAAACATCCTGCCGGGGGCGTCTCGGGGTTCCTGTGTTTGCTGGTCTCCAGGAAGCGTGGACACGGGCCACCTGGTGAGGTCCACCGGACATCTGGTAAGCAGAGGGGGCCGCTCCTCCGGGTTCCTGCAAACTGCCACATGAGTCTGCATCGTCCTGGACATCCACTCAGAGAAGATTTGTTCACACGCCAGGAATGATATTATTGGAAAGTTATAGGGCCTTTCTGGGGATGGACCTCAAACCGAGAATCCACAAAAGACATGCCGACCAATTGGATTGTGTAAGGGAAGTTTTTGCGATGGACGCCCTGGGAATTAACTTGAAAGAAAAGCAAAGAAGGAGAGAGAATGGGTACCATATACAGATACCTGTATATGTGTGTATGATGGAAAATTTATAGCCACATTGGACGCACTGACAACAATTAGCCTCGTGATATATAAACCACTAAAATGGTGAGCAACTTGATACAAAAATAAGCAAAGGATTTCTAGCACACGCTATTGGTTACCACTCAATCTCCATTTTTCTCTTGCTCATTTCTGACAGATGTAGGCTTTTCCGCCGGAAATCATGAGTTCTCACCTGATCAATTTTCGTCTGGGGCTATACAGTGCCTTGTGTATTAATGAGGACTGAGAGCTGGGGACTTGTGGAAGGAACTCTTTAGTTCCTTCCAAGACATCCAAGGGGAAATAATCCCAATCTGGCCTCTGGATGTTGGGATGGGGGCTGTGATGGCTGGAGCTACAGCAGCCGTTTTTTTACCATGAGTGACACCCATCCGTGCCCTGGGAAGAGAACCCACCCCCCGGAAGACACCCGTGAACCCTTAAATTACCTCACCCCAGACACCCCAATCTCCAGTAGGTCTCCTTGTGTGATACACGGGCTGTCTTCACGTTGCTCAAATCCCACCTCACCCCAGGACGTGAGACATGTCCTTCTGTTCTAAGATACCTCTATGCGATCATCAGTTTTTTTTATTTTCACTATAAGTTATATTATAAAAGGAACCTCGGAGATTTCCGCACGCAAACCACAAGCACAGCACTAAAGCTGCAAGAGCCATTATAATTGACAATTGGCCCTCCAAGTCTCTACTGTGGTTGTGTTCAATAACCAGGACACAGAGATTTATAACCATTTTTGCTCTTTTGGGTTTTTTTAAATGTTTATTGAACTTATTGGGGTGACATCGGTTTAATCTGTACAATTGTAAAATACCGCCCTGATATTGTATTGGGTGCTCACCACCCCAAGTCAAGTCTCCTTCCATCCCCATTTACCCCCCTTTACCCTCTTCTACCTCAATGATTAAGTTTCAAGTTCTTTTACAAACAGCTTTTGCTTTCAACTCTCTGTCTCTTTGGAGACCGAGCCCCCGACCTGCAATGGAAGCCCACACATTTGGGGCTTTGGGGGTTTTCTGTATGACTTCCCCATTGTCATGTGGTCATCACTGGTTCTCATAGTCACAGCCACGTCTAGAAGTCCTATGAACTTTCATCTGCGTGGAATCAAGCTACACCAATAGACCCGAATCACCCCCTTTGCTCTCTCCCCTGACATGTCTCTACAATACAAGCCAATAGCTGACAGCAGCTTTTGGTGCCAAAGGACATAGGTTTTCTGCCGCAGCGCAAAGAAAAAGTGTAAATGCAGCAAAGCCCAGTGGTGGCTGAAGCACCGCTGCCCCCAGCTTGTGGAAGACTAAAAGGCACACAAAAATCTCAGCACCGAACATCACTATTTCCGCCCCATCGTTTCCAAACAGACACTGAAACCATGAGGTGTCACGGGACCGATTCTCCGAGGTGCTTTTCCCACAAGCCAGTTTGCACTTAAGCCTCCCCACCCACACTTTCTGCAGGTGATACAAATGCTGTGTGCGGGGGAGCGGGAGGAGGGGAACAGGTGAGCGGCGTCTGCCGCCCATGCTGTCCGTCCCTCCTCCCGGCCTCACCTGTGACACTCAGCACTCAGGGTGTGTGACATCACTGAGGAACACAGCACCGGGCAAATTACCATCACCTTCCGGAGACCCCTGTTCACCCAGAAGCCCGTCACCACCCTGCCCAAGACCCTGAGCCATTTTGCCCACAGCGTGTGTTACGGCCCAGCCCCCGGGCACAAACATGAGGCGTGTGTCAATTGCACCAGGAGGTAGTGTGAGAGCTCAACACAGACACACACATCTGTGTCCAAGGGCACGATGCACCAAGACATCGGGCGCATTTGCACCAGCCGGTCCAGCGGTCGGATTTATCTGCAGAAGCAGCTGTAGCACACTCAGCGAGCGGTGGAGCGGGGACCGTGTGCTCAGCAGCTCATCGACGTCCAGCAGGAGAGGAGACGCGTGCAGGGAGGTGGACGATGCCAAGGACGAAGGAGACTTTCCGCAGGGGTGGGGAGCGGGGCTGTTGTCTACACTGCGGTTTTCCCAGGACACCCCGAAGTCCTCAGACGTTCTCCGGTACTGCAGGGCGAGATCGCAACGGAAATGTCTCAGCTCAGGAAGAGAAACTCTACAGAGTGATCCTCACACGCGATCCTCTCTCCGTGTTTTACAGTTTGCCGTTTGGGAAGCGTTTGTAAACGTCCCAGATGAATGGAGCAACTCTATGCCTGGCATTCAAGCTAATCTTTGCACAAGCTGCTACTGTTTCTATTTCATTTCATTCCCAGCTCTAGGAAACCTTTATTTGTATAAGCAGGAGGCAAGACTGCATGATGACTGAGATGAATAACTGGCTCTCCTGGCCCTATTTCCACCCTCTTCTCTCGGGCCCTCACGCGTGCAGCTGCCCAGAAAGTCAGGTCTTTGCACTAAATTCTGTTTCCCCCACAACCACACCGCACTGTCGGGGTTGGGTGTTCCCAAGACCCGGGCTGGCCCTCCAGGGATGGCTGGGTCAGTACCTCCCGTGCACCAGCAGAGGGAAGCCACAGGCAAGTTTTAGGATTTTGAAATTGCACAAACTGTAAGGGAACAACTAAACAGAAAAACAAGACCATCAAGATAGGTTTCTGCCGATAGCTTCGTCTTCCCACCCAGGATTGTGGGGTGGAGGCCCCCTCCTCAAGCCCCAGACAGCTTCGCACATGGGTGGTCTCCCAACCAAACGTCCAGAGACCTCAAGTTAAAATCTGAGCTGTTAATTTGTGCAATAAAATTCCCCACAACCCCCCACCCTGGGTCCCTCTCTTAGAGACACATTCAGAGCATTCAATGACCAGCAGCTGGCTAACCAGGAACACTTCTCCAATCCAGGGAGCCTGGACCACTCCTGGCTGCTGTGGCTCAGTGGATTGAGCACCGGCCTGCGAACCAAAGGGTCACCAGTTCAATTCCCAGTCAGGGCACATGCCTGGGTTGCAGGCCAGCTCCCCAGTAGGGGGCGCGTGAGAGCCAACCACACATTGATGTTTCTCTCCGTCTCTTTCTACTTTCCCTTCTCTCTAATAAATAAATAAATGTATAAATCTTAAAGGAAAAAAAAAAGATTGAGCATGTGAGAATGCATGCATCGGTTTCTCTCGTGTTGCTCCGTGTTTGTGACAAAATTCCAACTTGAGATCCCTTCCCGGGCCAAGAGGCTCTATGTGGACGGAACCAGAAATAACAGTGTTCCAGAAAGTATGTTTACCAGGCTTGAAAAATGGGGGGTGGGGGGGTGGAGAACATGGGAGTGGATCTTACCATTGGTTCTAAAGCAGTTTCTTCTCCGGTTGCGCTGGAAGTAGGTGGCTGCCGCCCCCACCAGGGTCACCACCACTACCGAGACGATGGGGGACACAATTTTCGCCACCGTGTTGCCTGTATGGGTTAAGAACAGCACACTGAGTGAGAACGGAAGGCAGCGGAAACCCGTCAGAGCAAGAAGCTTCAGCAAGGGACTAATGTCCGCCCCGAGTGGAGCTAATTCACTGCCGCATACCCACCCAGGACCCCCAAGGCTGCATGCACAAGACGCCCTGACCGTGTTTCTTAAAAAATGTGTTTGGTTGGATCTGTACCTTTTGGGACATAGAATGTTAACTCATGAAAAAGCAACGTTCCGCCCAAAAGGGAGCAGGCCACACTTCCCCCAAAGCCTGCTGGGGGTCTGGACAGCAGACGGTGAGGCCTTGAAATCCCGTTTCACGCAAAGCTCGGGATTCCTGCTCACAGAGCCAGGCTGGGGGGCCTCGGAGGGTCAGTCAACAGCCCCCGAAATGGCCGTCTCTGTTTCCTTCATTTAAAAATAATACTATAAATAAAGCCAGTTTGCAAAGGAGCCGCAGCTGCCGGCCCCAGGGAGCTATCTCTCACGTCACCTGATGCCTCCCTACTGTGGGCGTTGAAACAGGACAGAGTCACCTCTGCTCACGGCCAAAAGCCACCCTGTGTCCCAAAGAGCCACCTGCAAAGGTGACAGGAAGGCAGACGGGGTGACGAGTGGACGGATGAGCACAGGACTGAGAATGGAACATGCTGTTGAGAATCAGCGTCACGATGCCACGTCATCTGCGCCCACAGCCACGCCTCCCTGCTGTGGGTGTCCCTGTCCCCTCCCCCTTCTTGTTAGTGCTACCCCTGCGTCTGCTTATCATGGGGACCCCGTGTGGGCTCCTGTCTCGGTCAGCACTTCCCCAACAGCTGTTCTTATGAATCTCCATAAACGCAGCCGCCTCTCACTTCGAAAGGCCCTTGATTGTTACGGGAACAGCATCTAAGCTAACCATGCATGTCTCACAGCTGACCGGGTCAAGCTCCTGGCATGTGGTAGGGGACAGATCAATGGCCACTGCAGGAACGAGGCTCCCAGGCTGGCTGGAGTCCCGAGACCTGTCCCTCGTGCGATAACAATACCACACCCTGTCTCTTGTGGTTCAGACTCCCCCTCCCTGCATCCGCACCCTCTGCCACGTGATTTGGAGCCACTGCCCACTCGAGAGGTGGCGACCAGGCTTCATGCTCGCAATGTGGACTTGGGCCAACATAACACAGACATGCGGCTTTGTGGATTCAAAGTCCAGATACGCTTCCCTCCATTCTCCCTGTGAACAAGCCTGGGCTGGTCAGTCGGAGGGAAGTGGGCTGATTTTAGCCCAACGGCCGACTCCTATAATCCTGCTCCTAACAAATGCTTGTGTTTTAAGCCACTATGTTTTGGGATCTTTTGTGACACAGCAGAGCTTACTGATACACGTTTTGGGATCTTTTGTGACACAGCACAGCTCACTGATACACATTTCCCTCTCTGCTGTCCTGTACAGAACAATCACGTCAGTGATAATCGCCAAATAACCCTCAAAGACAACCTTTCTTCTCCACCTCTGCTTCCCACGTCCCGTCTGGGAACCACATGGGTCTTATCATCGGTCTCCCTGACTCTTAGGTGGCTCTGCGTGATGCACACTTCACGTGAGGGCCAGCGGTATCCCGTCTGCACACCTGGCCATTCTCTAGGCCCATCTGCCCATCACACTCCGCACCCTGGCCACACAAATTCCTGGTGTGCCAGGAGCAGAGCCAGCCTGACCTTGCTCACCGTGGTCCCTGACACCTCCATGTCCTGTCCTGGCTGCCCCTGACTCAACCTATAGACTGTGGCTTGGATGTAGTTTTTCCCAAGAGTTCTAAGCCCGCACCGCACCCCAACCTGGCGTGGGATTGGCTCTCTGTGTTGCTACAGGGCCGTGCGCATCTCATCCAACTCTGTGTCCGACCTGGATTTGTCTCTCAGGCGTTACACCTCCCGCTTTCTACCTTAGGGTCCGTCTAAGAATACCAAACACCCAACCAATAGGAATCCAGAGACTCCACAGGCATGTCACGACTTCCGGTTGCAAAATCACTTTGGCCCCTTTCCCCCCATTTAGAATGGACATGTCACCGCCGCCTCCTCCTTGGGCGGGCGGCTTTCTTCTCATCTCCCAAGTAAATGTCTGTGACTAAGAGGCCGGGACCTGTCACCCAGCTGCCTTCATCTTGGACCTGCTGGCTGAGCACTTTGGGGGGTCTGCCAGGGCAGAATGACCATAGCTCCCCAAGAAAGCCCGTTGCTGCTCACACAGCGATGGGGCGCCTTGCAGCGTGACCTCTAGTCTCCATGTCCCTGCTCTGAGCTCCACACACCTGACCCACGGTGAAGGTGTTGTTCAGGAGCTCCCTGACAAAGAAAGCCACCAGGTGCTTATGAGTGTCGTTGGGTTGGAACAAGGACGCACGCCTACACCAGCCCTTCCCCCATGGGCAGGCGACGCTGTGCGCTTATCAAACACCGGGGGTGCGGCGACGTATTACCTTGCGGGTTGCCGTACGTGTTGTAGCTGTCTCCACCTGCAACAGCAAGAGCACAGGGTCACGCGTGCGCTTGGCCGCGCTCACGGGCACCCTTATTGCCGGCACCGCGCAGATGCTGGGGGGGCCGCCGTGCGCAAGCAGGCAAGAATGCACGTTCTCACGGGGCTCCCCGTGCGGCAGGAAAGGGGACACGCAGTCCACGGTAGGAACGCAGGGCGCAGACACGCCACGTCACAGGGACAACGAGGGCGGAGCACAAAGGGGCAGGGAAGACAGCTCTCAGTTCAAAGGTCAGGGAATGTGCACACCTGAGCACAGGTGTCCAACGCACACAAGCACACAGCCACGGGAACACACGGGCACACACACAAAGACACACATAGGCATGTGCCGGCGCAAACACATGTGCAGGACACGCATTAACATGTATGTAACCCTGTGTGCATGTGTGTGCACGCAAAAGCGACATGCATGCTCTGTGCAGACAACACACGTGTGCAAATCTATGCTCGCACATGTATACAACATGCAGCTCACGTATGTGCATGCAGCCCGTGCATGCTGTTCATGTCCCTTCAAGAAACTATGGCCTCATCCCATGCAAACCATCTCAGCCAGCAGTGGGGACAGGCGGGGACACCGAGGACAGAGCCGGGAGGTGGGTTAGGTAGCAAGCAGGTAGCCCAGCGCGAGCCAGGGAGCAAGCATCCCACCAGGGCCCGGGAGGGTGTTAGTCAGTGCCGCAGAGGCAGCGTCTGCCGGCACAGCTGGGAAGAGGGAGCCGCATTACCATACTTATATCCATCGGAGTTGGGTCTAGAGCGCCCACCTCCTGCAGGCAGAGAGAGAGAAGGCGTGAAGGGGAAGACAAGGCCCAGGAAGGCTGCCTGCCGTCCAGACGGGCAGCCCCAGGAGAAAGCCAGGAGCCCTGAGGCCGGAGGCAGGGAAAGGCCAGCAAGACTTCGAAGGGAATGGACAGTCCCGCGGGTGGGCTGGCCTCTCAGCAGAGAAGAGACAGGGCTGAGAGTGCCCCCCAAAGGAGAGAGCGCCCCCGAGACTACGTGCCACGTCCCCCACCAGGGCACCGTGACAGAGCTGTGTGCACCCAGGCTGTGCGAGCAGTTGGCAGACAAACTCCCAGCGTGGCCGGGGCGACACCAGGGCGGAAACCCTTCCCGAATCACCGTCACCACCAGTGACAAGGAAGACAGAGGTCCATACTTTTCCTGATGCCTGGGCACCAATGTTGGCAGCAGGATTTGGCATGTGTGAAAATGGGCACCACGCCCATTGTGTGGGTTTTAAACTGGACTCGTCTGCCTGCTTATTTCTACATGTCACGGGGCATTTCATAGACTGCCTACTCTATGTGCCCACTGGATGCTCTGGGGCTGAATTATGTCCACCCCCCAAATTCGTACGTTGGGGCTGTCACCCCAGAAGCTCAGAATAGGTGTGTGTTTGCAGATGGGTGTTCACACAGCTGAGGAGGGTTAAATGGGGTTCCTACGGTGGCCCCGATCCCACAGGACTGGGGTCCTTATAAGAAGAGGAGATGGGGACGCAGACACACCCAGAGGGACGCCCGTGTGAGGACACAGGGGGGAGACGGCCATCCACACGCCCAGGAGAGAGGCCTCAGGGGGAGCCAGCCCTGCCCACCCCTGGGTCTCAGCCTCCAGCCTCCAGGACAGGGAGGAAGAAATGTCTGTCCTGTAAGCTGCCCCGTGTGGGGTCCTTTACTTTGTGAGCCCAAGGTCACCAGGACAGTTCCTAGGAGAGAAGCTTGGCCACTCCTCAAAAAAGAAGGGAAACATTGTGTGACCTCACCAGGCCACAGGACCGACTTGGGACACGCCCTCCTGGAGCGTCAGCCCAGGCCCCCGCCGGTGTCCCAGGGGAGGAGGGACCACGGCCAACAGTTGGGTGCCACCTGCGGTGAACAGCTGGGTGACTCAGTGCGCTCTCTGCGAACCAGACTTGTGACGCTCAGCCGCGCGCAGCTCGGGGCCACAAAACAGCCCCCGGGGCTGCAAGACCACCCGGATGAGTGCGCTGTGGGCCCCGCGGGAGCTGGTCCCCCCAAAACGCTACTGCGTACTGACAGGCCGACTCATTTTCTGGGAAAACGCGCCGAAACCGAGTCTGGGCCTCCTGTGGGGTGAGTCATTTCTCTTTAATCGATGAGTGTGATAGAAGAACAGGCTCCTCGATCTAATCTAATCAAAGAACCAAGCGCGCGCGCGCACAGCACCTGCGCGGACGCGGAGCTTTCAGAGCGCGCGCACGTGGAGTTGAACGCAGGTAACTAGCAACTCATCCGCGACCTTTCTTCCACCTTGTGGGGGCAGAATCCTGGGCTCGGGGCCACCTCGATGGGGACAAATGTCTAGCCCTTCAAGTGTAGATTGTTTGGGCATCACGCTTGCCTTTCTTTTTTGAAATCTCGCCACGGTCTCCAATTAAGAAGATTAACGCGACCGCAATCCAAGAAGGGCTTGCGTGCGTTGTAAAGCCTTTCTGGGGATACAAGCATCCACCCAAAATAGTCCCTCGATTACTTTTAGACGTCCGAAACGCTTAACAAATGGCAAACAGCAAATAATAATAATCATTCTTTAAAATGTGTCCCTAGATTAATAGGTGGATGAAGGCTGTCGAAAGGTATAAACTTGCAATTCTAAAAGAAGTACATCCCAGGACGTAATGTGCCGAGAGGAGACTATAGTCAATTCCATATTATTATGTTATGTTATGTTATGTTATGTTATGTTATGTTATATTTGTTATCACAACCCCGCACTATGTATTTCAAAGTTGCTAAGAGAGTACATCGTAAAAGTTCTCATCACGCACAAAAGATGGTAAATGTGAGGTGTTGCACGTTAGCTCGGCGGATTGTGCTGAGCATTTCCCAACCTATACAATTATCGAAGCCTTGTGCCGCGCCCCTGAAACTAAACAATGTATGTGTCAGTTCTGTGGGCATAAAAAGGTCAACCCCGTGGCGTTTTCCTTTCCCGGCTCGGGCGTTTCGCCGCCATTCTTGCCCTACGGAGTCGAGAGCGTCGGGACCTCCAGGCGCACTGCGCGTTCGGAGACCAAGCCGCGCGCCCAAGCCCCGCTTCGCCGCTTCTGTGCAAGGTACCCTCGGACCTGGGCGTCATCGCGCGCCCTAAAGTGTCCCTTCGCGCTTTGGAACACAGGAGCTGCGTAACAAGGAACGCCCCGGGTACGGCCCGCCCTCTCTCTGTTCCTCTCCACCTGGACGCAGGAGTGTGGGCGCCCGGAGCTCAGATGCAGGAGGGGCAGCGAGTCCACGCAGAGAAGCGTGAGAAGACAGGCCCAGCAGGGACAGACCCGGATGGAGGGGGGGGACCCCAGCTGGGAGCCCTGGATACCCTCCCCGCGCCCCACCCTCGCGCCCTGTGCTCACGGGGCCTCCGCGCTGAGCGTACCGTGCGATCCGTAGCCGTCGTGACCGGGGCGGTAGCCCCCTCCGCCGCCGCCGCCTCCGTAGCCATCGTGACTGGGGCGGTAGCCGCCTCCACCGCCGCCGCCTCCTGTAGAGAGAAGGTGGGGGGCGGTTTCAGCAGGTGAGAACAGCGAAGACACCCCCAAGAGTCACCCCAGGGAGCGCCCGGCAGCGAGGTCAGGAGCAGCGGTTACTGGGGGACTTTCCACGGGGTGTGTGTATATATAGAATATATAAAAGAATATAAAAGAATATATACTAATATGAAGCTATATCTACGCACACACCACTAGTATAAGCACATTAACACATATAAAGGCACATGGCCATATATCAATACGCAGGGTCCCGCAGCAGTAAGGGTTGCTCCGGTGAGGTTGCCGGGGTCGTAACCTCCGTGCCATAACTGACAGCTTGAATCTGAACATGTGGGTCACCTCAAATGCCCTACAGGGTGCTTCTGTGGGGTCTTGTCTGGTGGGGAATGCAATGCCTATGATTTTGTCGTGAAAGGTTGGGCCCTGAAAAAGCGGTGTTATTTGCTCTGGTGTTATTTCTATGATCCTATAGGCACACGTGTATGTACGTTACATGGTTTGCTTTCTGCTACTTGTGTTATTACGTGTGCAGGCGACGCAGGTGCCCGCTGACCTGCCACACTGTGCCCCAACAGGGCCCTCGGCCCCGGTGACCCCGGGAAGCTGCACATACCTGCCGGCGGCCTGGGCCTGGGCGGGTAGCGGCCATCGTCCCGGTCCCCGTCACTGAAGTAACCTGAGGGGGCAAAGACCCAGCCATTCCCACGGCGCTCTGCAGACAGCACGCCCAGAACCCAGGTTCGTGGGAGGCTCACAGGGGCGGGTGATGGGACCCTGTGGGGGGCCCCTTCCTGCACCCCCCCCACTTGTGGTGGGAACTTGGCTCTTGGAGATGAAGAGGGTCGTGACCGCGGCCTGCGGACACAGGTCGACGCCGTGCAGCTGGACGTCACAGAGTGTTTGGGGCCGTAGGAATGTGACGTCCGAACGGTGCTTTGGGAGAGCCAGGCACACAGCAGGCATATGTGATGCCCGGCACATTGGAGCTGCCCCAGCGCCCGAGACAAACGCACGCCCTACAACAACTGTGACTCCTCCGTTGTAATGGGTGGGGTTCGTCTGCATCTCACGACAAATACGGCAGGGGCCCGGGCCATGGGACCCCCAAGGGCTTATGCAGGGAGAAGCAAAACTCGACAGAACACGGGATGCACCGAGCGGGCACTGTGCTCAGTGAGGCACGCCCAACGGAGAAAGACAAGCACCGTACGTTCTCACACGCACGGGGAATCCCAGGTCTGGTGGGGAGCAGGTGGGACCCCTTGCAGAAGCACGCCGGGGTATTGCGAAGCAATGGGCTTTTCACCATCCCAGAGAGACCCCGAGACGATATGTTGTATCCAGTGCTTGTATAATGCACCCCAATAATCGTCCCCACTAACCTCCACCGTCGGGGTAGCCAGGCTGTGGGCGAGGCGGTGGTGGCTTTGGCCTTGGGTAAATATCTGTTGGAAAATACCAAGGACACTTTAGGACATAATTCAGCAACGAACAACCTACATGATATGAGGAGGTCCTCCCCCCAAAAAACAGAATTATTTTCCGGAGGGCGGGCCCCTTGTAGTCTGGGCTTCCCGCACTAGGTGAGAGTTCTAGGGACGCATCTGTATCAGTGAACCAGCTGGTGTTGTTGTGAGAGGCTGAGTTTGGCTTCAGTGGATTTTTTTTTTTTTTTGAAGATTCTTTCAACGCGTTTGCCCATTTCATAATGGGGGATTTACGAGTGCACCAGCCCACTCCGTGCTGAGTGTTCAGCAGCTTTTGACTGAAGGTGAGTCTTCACCTAAACGGAGCATGTCTTGTCTTTTTCCATCTATGATAACACCAGGCCCATGTCCCTCCCAGTTCTTCTTTTTTTTTTCCTTCTCAACAATCTATGGGAGCTGTGCCTGGCAAATGTTGGCAACAAGCCGGAAGCTGGGGAACAGTACTGTAAAGCACAGGAGGTAGGTGGGCGCTCTTCAACGAAAAAGCCACTTTTTCAGTGCCACGAAAAGGATGAGCAGCCTAGTGAGAAATCTATCCCAAGAACACACAATGGCCTCCAGCGTGTGCCCCAGCTACCAGGCAGCCGAGGAAAATAAAGACCTCTTGGCTCCCTCCTGGGGAAGAGAGAGAGAGGCCCTGGCCGCCCACAGGTTCAGGGCGGACTTTGCTTCGGAAGCGGCCCCAGGGGAACCCGTGGGAAACACAAGGCCAGGTTCCCGGAGCCCCAGCTGACATGAGTCTGAACGCTGAGCATCCTTACTTCCGCTGCTGTCGGGGTTTCCGGGCTGCGGGCGGTAGGGGGGCTTCGGCCTGGGATAGATGTCTGCGGGGCAAAGACATGGAGAGTTTAGAACAGAAGAGAAATCTCCTTCCACTTGTAAAACCAGCACGTGCTGGTGGCTACAGATTTCATGTTTTGTTCACAGTTGCCACTCACAGGTGACACATTAGCATCGACCGGCTGAGAATCACGTCATTCCCGGCACAGCACGCTCGACCCTAAACCTTCAGGATAAAGAACAAATGCACGCACACCCCAAACTCTCCGGATTTTTTTAGAAGCTAATTTTTGCGGCAAGCAGTTGGAGCGGGGACCTGTCACAAAGGTGGCCCGGGGCTCCAAGGCGGAATGCAGGAAAGACACACCTGGAATCGATGTCTCGGAGCCCTGATGGCCCCTGGCCTGCTAACAATACCGAATACTCTGCTTTTAACAGTACTCATTCTAAGAGGAAATTGTATTTCCCTCGACGAGCAGTTACATTTTTATTTTCAAAGTACTAACACCTGCCCCACTGGCTCCAGCTCTCCCCCTGAGAAAAGGCCCAAAAAGGCACTATGCTATCATTGGTCTGCTTGTTCTGGTATGTTATGTGAGCAGACCTGCCTTTCCCTGCGCCTCACCAGAGAAAATCCCCCCTGACAGACACCCTTCTATGTCACCAGAAAGCTTCACGTGCTTTCTGTTCCCTGCAGGCATTTAACCACAGTGAAGCTTCTGCCCGTGAGGATTGTGTGAGGCTCAGTTTGTCTGGGTCACGTGTCTTCCACCCGGACGGCAAGCACGCCAGCCCATGGACTCCCTCGCTTTGCAGCATGTGGTGACGTCTCTCACGGACGCAGACTTAACACCGTCAGACGCCCATGTCCACCGCCTCGGAGCCAATGGGACGGCTGCGTTTGTCCCCTCGGCGGCTGTTTCAATGTGTGTAGCTGCATCACAAATCTCAGTATCTATTAGGGCAATGAAAGTCCATATATATACACATATATTCATGTTTCAAAAGTTTCTTGGTTCTCCTTTGCTTATACAGGGCGATAGAAGCACTCACATTCTATGAAAAGAATTTTTTTTTAATGTCTATTGGAAACGCAGCTCTCAGGTGACTTAATACCTTTATAATGTCGATTCTCGCCACCCTTGGGTGAGGTCGATGTCTATTTCGTCAGGACTTCCCCAACGCATGCCACGAATTTTATAAGTTTGTCCATACTGGTCTCATGCCCTTTGTTCAGGTGGTTTTTTATAGACCTTACAGATTCTGTGGCTATTGCCGGTGGAATCTTTTTTTACAGTTACGATTTCAAGCAGGCTTCTCCAGGTGTGTGGAAATGTGACTCATTTTTGTATAGTGTCCTTATATGCGGCAACATTGTTGAATTGTGTTACTTGTTCTTACACTGTGTTTGTAGCTTATCTCCGGGATGAAGACAATTTAATAATAACAGTAACAACAACAGGAATGCTTGAGTGAAACCACATCCATAACCAAAACAAACAAACAAAAAAAACCCACACTCCATACAAAATGCTAAATTGTAAGAGGCATTTTCTTTAAAATCAGTAATAAGATGATGTTCTTAAGGTAGCTCCCAAAGCAGTCAGCATTAAAGGGAAGTGAGCTAAATTTATTTCTCTGCAATTCTGCTTCTCAAAATTTAAAAATAGCCCTGCCCAATGACCCAGCGGTCCCACTTCTGGGCATTTATCTGAAGGAAACAAACTTGCTCATTTAAAAAGCTATATGCAGCCGTGTGTTCATTGCCGCATTATTTACAAAAGCCAGGAGGTGGAAGCAACCCAACTGCCCATCACTAGGCAAATGCACAAAGAAGTTGCACTGAGTAGATGGGGCATTCGACAATTGTGCGCCCGAAACCTGTATCATTTTGTGAACCAATGACCCCCCCAAAAAAAATTCAGTGAAAAGAATGACAATGGCCGTAAAAGAAATAAATAGATTTTTAGAAGAAGCTCTGGTACGTGTGTGCAACGGCATATTACTCAGCCATAAAAGGGCTGGAGTTTTACTCCTTTTTCATGGCTGCGTAATATTCCACAGTGTGGCTGTGCTCACCTATTTACTCACTGGTGGACAGCTGGGTTGTCCCTATTTGGGGGCTATGGTACATGATGCTGCTATGGACTCATCCTTAACGCATTTTTGTCGGAGTCCCTATTTCATACCTAGAAATAAAATTGCTGGTACCCAGAGTAACTGTAGGTGGAAATTGTTAAATAACCTCTAAACTGTTTTGCACGGTGGCTGCCCCATCCTGCATTCCCACCAGCCATCCACACGGGTTACATTTGTCCCCCCGCCCCCCTCGCAAGAATGCGGTGGCGTCTCTCGCTGTGATTTTTCACATGCCGTGACTAGGGTTTGCTTCTGACACCTGCTGGCCAGCCATCAACAACACCCCCGGACACACAGCACATCGCACCCCTGTGAACCTCCTCACACGTCCCTTGAAACACACCCGCTCGAGGGCGGGGCCTCTGGTCCACCCGGCCCAGTCATCTCTCACCTGAGTTCGGCTTCTTGGTGGGCTCTGGGGATAGAGAGAGAAAACACACTCCATAAGCACGAGGGCAGACACGTGACTTGCTTTTAAGAAATGAACAAGGGAAGGCGCTCAACCTTAAGGAAACTGAACACAAATTCCATGTTTTGTTTCCAGGGGGGAAAAAGACCAAAGAAGACACCCCCAAACCGGGCACGCCTGTGCTAGATGCAGCTGCCAGGGGGTGGGGGCGAGGGCGACGCTTTCATGAGGAGCCAGCTCCGTGCGTTAGGAAGTATGTTTTAGCAAAGACTATGAGCAGGCGTGGGAGTGGGACTTCAGACACAGGCAGCCAAGAGCATCAGGGGCAGGCAGGTGGAGCCCTAGTACCACAGACACGAGCAAAGGCTGGTGGATCTGGCCACAGAGGTGGAAGAGGCAAAAACCAAATGTGGATCCGGCTTTCCAGCTTCCAGAAGGATGCTTCTTCCCTCATTTTGTTTTGCGCAGACCTTTATTCATTCAACAAACGCTGCCGGAGGGCTTGCTGGCCCCTGGACGTCAGTCCGTGAGACCCCCAGTCTCGGAAGGGACCGGGATGCTTCATGCTCAGTACTCGTGGGTGTGGGCGCAGCGCGCACGTGGCCCCGTGGCTGCGGGAGCCCGGCTGTGCCGGCAGGTGGACAGACAGGAACAGCAAGAGAAACCAGTTTGGGGAAGTTGCTCGGAGGAATGAGACACCACGGCTGAAGTCTTTGCAAGCAGACGAAACTGCGTGTTTGGAATCCTTCTGTGCACGGAGCCTCCTGTGTTCAAGGTCCGTCCACGCTGCAGCCTGAGTCAGAGCCTCGGTCCTGTTCATGGCTGCGTACTATTCCATGGCGTGGATGCTGTGTATCTCTTTATCAGGTCAGAGGGACTCGTGTTGTTTCCACCTGTCACAGCCTTTGTGTGGGTCCCTCCGACAATACAGCCCCGAGCCCACGTCCTTACTGTTGTCCTTCTCCATCCATCCAATCGCCCCCCGCCAACCGCACAGGCTCAAGTTCTCAGGACATCACTCAACTGTTCGCTTTCCTGAAACCTTCCCCGCTCGGCCGCCCAGACTGCGCCGCACGGCACCTCCGGGGGCGAGGTGTCTCCATGTCACTCTGCCTGTTGACGTTTCTCTATTGCCCTGACTTTACTCCTCACCCCACTCCTCTGCAGTTATTGGCAGCAAAGGCCTCGGTGAGCGGGGAAAATCAGGGTGGTGGGGTGTTCGTGTCTGGCTGCACTGATCCTCTTTCAGCTGGGGGTCTGGTCCTCACTTCCCTGTTCCACGGGGCCGAGTAAGCACAGGCTGCCCCCAAGGCCAGAAGCAGCCAAGCATGTGTCTCTTGGTTTTGTTTTTTTAAAGAAATCCACTGTTCCTGTGTGCTTGTGGGCGTCCCCTTTCCTTGCGTCAGCCACGCAGGTGCGAACACCTGAATCGCCAAGCTGGATGCTGAGCAGGGACGTGAGTGAGGCCCAGGAGCAGCTCTAAAGTTCAGGCTTTGTTTTCGCGTTGGGTAAAGAGGAGCTACGGAAGACGTCGGAGAGGCTGTAACTGCCTTTCACTTGTGCGAAATCTTGGGAGGGAGCCAGCAGGCGGCGGGGGCGCAGAAGTGATGGGGTGAGGCAAAGTTTTCACGCTCTGTGGGTGCAGGTTCCCACTCAGCGAAGGTCGTGGCCCTCGGTGGACAGTCCGCAAGGACAGCGGCACCTCTTTCCGACCCCCGCAGTGAAGCCACTTCTGCCGAGAGCCTGCGGGAGGTTGTCCCAGAGCCCCTCCAGGACGGAAGGAAGCTGGAGGGCATTTTCGTTGTAGTTTGCTGAGGCTCATACCAGGCTTCTCACCCACAAAACTGGAGCATAATAAAGGCGTGTGATTTTTAAAAAAATAAATGAAATGAAATGTCACTTAAAAAGTAAAAAGAGGACCCGCTGGGAGGAAGGAGGCGGGTTATGGGGCATCGGTCAGAGGCAGGACCTGGTCATCTATCTCGATCTCATGGGAAGTGCACAGGTGTCACTGCCCTGGGGATTCTGAAGCCCCCACCCGACCTCGCAGCGGGAGCCGGGGAGACAGGCACTTACCTGCGTTGTCGTCAAGAGCGTCGGCCAGGTCGAAGTCGCCTTGCCCTGTGGGGAACACACAGGATGTCAGTCACACCGGGAAGGGTGGCCGGGGTCCCTGCTTCCTTCTCCAGAAGCCACAGACCCCCCTTGGGGCAGAGGTCAGCCCCACCCCAAGCTAAGCAAAGTCCCCTGACCCTCCCGGTCTCAGGGCAAACTGATGTGGTATCTTTCCGGACAGGCTGGGGCCCCCTCACAGGAATATAATTCCATCACTGTCTTTTTTCTTTTGTTAAGTATTTACTTGTCAAGAAAGGGCAAGGGAGGGACAGAGAGAGGCAGAGAAACATCAATATGTGGTTGCCGCTCACGCGCCCCCTGCTGGGGACCTGGCCCACAACCCAGGCATGTGCCCTGACTGGGAATCGAACTGGCGACCCTTTGCTTTGCAGGCTGGTGCTCAACCCACTGAGCCACACCAGCCAGGGCTGCATAACTGTCTTAAAGCAGAGGACAAACATCGTTTTACCATCTCAGCTGCCTCTGCCTCCTGAGCAAACCACGGGGGCATTTAGTCAAACCTCAGAATCTGAGCATTTTGCAAATGTTATGAAGTGTAAAGCTATGCTGGCAGGCACGCTGTGGGGCGCTGGGGAGCAGAGGGTGAACCCCACAAACCCGCCCTCCTGTCCTACAGCAGGAAGACATACACGAAGCTATGGGTGAAACCCAGCAGGCACCAAAACACAGCCAGCAACACTGGTGGCTTGGGTGAGCAGGCCTGGAGGTCTTCCCGGAGGAGGTGACAAAGTGAGTTGTTGTAAAGGTTCTGGTTAACTCACCAGGAAAGTTTCTGTCCCCATTTTTAGCTCACGGGAAATAGGGTACGGCCGGGACTAGAGTCCGGGATGCCTTCCTTTATGGCTAAGACAGAACAGATGTTGCCCCTTAGCCCAACCCCATGCTGTTACTCATGCCCCAGGACTTCCTGGAGAGCCTGCCGAAACCACACCACCCCAGGCCCTCCTCCCAGTGCAGGGGGAGGGCTCTGAGATTCTGTTTACGTGTGGGTTTCTGAGTTGCAAAAAATAACCCGAGAAAGTGTGCCCCGTGGGAAGGCCACGAAACCAGGGACTGCCTTTCTAACTGGTTTGAGTCCAGGAAGGCTGGATGGGTCAACAGTCAGGTGGGACGTGGGGGGACACCGATGACAGGCACGGGCTTACTTTTGGGGTGAAATGTTCTGGAATTGGGTGGTGCTGGTGGTTGTCCAGCATCGGGAATTGATGTTAAAATGATTAACCTGATGCCCTTCATGCACGTGGCTTTCATCTCAATGAAAAACACATATATTTTTCATTGATGTTTTTATTAGAGATAGAAGAAGGGGAGAGAGAGAGAGAAAGAGAGAGAAACATCGATTTGTTGTTCCACTTATTCATGCGTCTTTGGTGGCTTCTTCTCTGCACGCTGACCAGGGATCGAACCCACAACCTTGGCATATGGGGGCCATGCTCCAACCAAGGGAGAAAAACAGCCAGGGCTGAAATATGTTCATTTTCCACGAGCTGAGGGTTGCAGACTGCACCGACCGCTTTCCCTGCCATTCGCCTCCCGCACCCTACAGGCCCCCAAATTACAGAGCCCAGATCTGAGAACCTTAGAGACCCCCCGGCGACCTGAGTCGCACCCTGAAGCCTGGAAGGAGGCCCCTCGGTGGGCGCGGGGTCTCCTGGAATCTGCCTACGTTGTGTGCGCCCCGGAGGGAGCTCTGCTGGGCCCTGCCTGGGGTCCGCTCAGCCTCTTGCACCATGCTGGCTGGGAGGCCGCATGCACAGGCCGTGGGGTTACCAGCGGAGGGCCCTCCGACCCCTGAGTGGGCGCGTCCCCGCACAGGAGCCTTCCGAGTGAGGTCCAGTCACCAGCTTGTTCCCTCGGTCATGGTCGTCCACGGTCTGGGGACAGAAGAGTCTGTGTGCCACCTGGCTGCCTGGGGCCCCTGCCTGCCTTCGGGGGCAGCCCCCAGGGGGTGGCTGACTGGAGACCCTTCATCTGCCCGGGCAGCTCAAAGGGGCCAATTCCCGGGCGAGGTCCCCAGCCGGCTCAGCTGGACTGACAGCATTGCAATCGCTCTTGACCGCTGTCCACAGGCTGCCAAAGTGGCTCGGCCAGCCCAGCGAGTGATGAACTGTGCCCTTCAGCCTCTGGGCTGGCCACGCCCCGGCTCCCAGAGCCGCCAACGCCTCTGCAGTGTCTGCCCTGCCCCCGCCTCTCCGAAATGCCCTTCCCCACACGGTGGGAGGGACCGGCGTGTTACCCCAAAGGGCCGTTCGGGGGAGGGAGGTCCATGCATCCAGGGGGATGTGGGACCCCTGACCGCCAGCCTCTGGGTGCAGGGGGTGCCTGTCCTGTCTCTGCACACAGCCTGCCCTCTGCGTCCCCTTCTCGGCTGCCTGCTTAGCCTTGGAGGTGCTTGGGATGCTTGGGAGGGGCGGGGACGGGGGCCAGGGCGAAGGAGGGCCCTAGATGGAGCTGCACCTGGTGGGTGTGAGTGCTCCCGTGCACAGAGGCGTGTGTGAGCATGACTCACGCGTGTGGGCGGGTGGCGGTTCCAACCACGTCGTTGCAAAACCCAGGCCACTGCGGCCTACGCCGGCAGCAGGCAGCAGACACGAAGCTGACCACGTCTTTGCAGATCCCTCCTGTGGCAGGCGTCCCCCGTCTCCGTCCTGGGGGCGCTGGCTCACGCGCAGTAGCTCTCACTATGCAGATGTTCTGCTCAGAACATGAGGCTGGGCGTGGAACATGACAGCTGCTTCTCATTTGCTTTTTGTGTGTGTTTTTATTTTTGCTTTTTTGCTTAGCTAGCTCCGTGGTGAGTCCAAGGCCCACGGCCTCGGCTCCGGAAACACCGGGGAGGAAGCGGCCTCCGCGTGCCGGGGTTTCAGAATGGGTGTTCCCCCTCCAACGCCAGAGTGCGTTACCACGGAAGCTCTTTGAAGACAGACCGCACCCCCCCCCACACACAGGACCCCATCAGCCTCAGCCTCTGCATGATTTCTAACAAGCCGTTATTTATGATGTGACAGCCATTCTGTGCCAGGCGACGCATTCGAACTCACTTGAAACTCACTCTCTGGCTGCTCGAATGCAAGACACACCGGGTATCACCCTACAAACACCCGAGTTGACATCCCTGTGCAGAAAGCGGATGCCCCGCCAGCCCAGTGGAGCATCGTGGTAAATGTTCCAAAGGCCCGTGGAAATCTAGCAGTTACGGAAATGCCGAGATGATTGGAGAGAAGTCGAATTGTAATTGCATCCATCAAAGAAACCAACCAACCAACCAACAAAAGACCACGTCGGTCTTTTATCCCGGACAGGCTGTGAGCATGTCCAGGGCTGTTCTTCCAGGAATAATAATAACAATAATAATATTGACAATCGTCCAAGAGGGAGTTTTGCCTGATAGCTGCTCAGTTAAAACAGACCAGACAACCCAGCAGAAGTCTCCCTCCCAGCTCCCGGGAAGCCCTGAGTGAGTGACTCAGGATCTAAAGGACCCGGGGAGCCCCAGGCCAGCTCTGACAAAGGAGACAAAGAAGACACAGACCCCACACCATTGAGAGGCCTCAGGCCAATGCCTGCCAAGGACAGCAGGAGTCACACCCCGCTGAGCTGAAGCCCCGTCCAGGGCACATCCCATTCCTAGGCACACAGACAGGCCCTTAGAGTTTGTTCTTCCTGCGGAGACAAAGGTGCCTTCACAACAGCTGTCTTTCACAACAGCTGTCTTTCGGGGTTTTTTGTCTGTTTTTTTCCTCCCCAGAGTGCAACTTTTTTTTTTTTTTTGAACAGGTGACAGAAGAGATTTACTCAGAAAGGCCAAAGCCCTCCTCCTCGTCCTTTCCTCACATAGGATTTTAGTTCTGTCCCCCGAAAAGGTGGCTGCATCGAAAGGCAACCTGCAGGCTCAGGCTGACTCGTGACCTTAAGTCACTATGACGTGTGTGTCCTTGACTTTGTCCACAGAAGAAAGCAGGGCTTCCCCGGAAACACATCGGGGCTGTTTTTAGGCAAATCTTCATGTTCCCTTTTGAGTCTGACTCAATACATAAATTTTTTAAAATGCTCAGCAGGCATGTACAGTAGTTTCTTCCTGGCACGGCGTGACTCACGGCGCACAGAAAAATCAACCATCTGCCTAGGTGCACGGTCCCGGGTGTCGGAGACCGTGAGCAGGAGGCCAGCAGGGGACACGGTGCCTGGCGGGGTTGGGTGCGTCACCCCCACCAAGCTCCTGTGGCCTCACTGAATCCCCACCGCACCTGGAGCAGCCTTGCGACTAAATCCCCTCTGGTCCTGACTTTCTCACAAGGTTTCCATCTTCAGGAGGAGAGCGAGTGTTCTTTAGCTCACCTGGGTTCACACCGTCCACACCTCAGAACACACGCCCACGGAATGAATGACCGCCATCCGTGGAGCTGAGAGCAGACACCAGAGTGCACAGGCGGCCCTCCCACCCAACCCCCGAGGCTCACGCTTCCTTCTCGCCTTCAGCCACCTCCTCCGAGCAGGCGGGCGGCTCCCCAGAAGCCCGACCCCGTTGTCCCAGGTCCTGGGGTCACAACAGGCTTGCTAGGGGATTTCAGATCTAAACCGTCTGCACCAGCAAGGTTCTCCCAGAAGGTAAGTACTCGCTCCCAAAGGAGTGAGAAGCGACCACTCATCCATCTGTTTTCAAACGGAGACAGGAGAGAAATGCCCCTGGGCGTTGCATGAAGTGGGATTGGACGGCGTTTCCCAAAGCCGCCTCTCCATAGGGCCCTGGGTCCGGGGGTCCCTCGGCCTGTGGCTGATGCTCAGTCGCTGAAATGCACGCTCTGCTGGGCACCCCCACACGGTGGCACTTCTTCCAGCGCCTATGAGGTGTGTGCGCCTCCCCGGGTGGGGCAAGAACTTTGAATTTGCCCGGTTTGACCATGACAAAGCCCCACAGATAGGGGAGCTGCTACAATAGACATTTCTTCCTCCCCGTCCTCCAGGCAGGGGTGGGCAGGGCTGGCTCCCTGCTGCGCCTCTCTCCTGGGCGTGTGGACGGCCCTCATCCCCCCGTGTCCTCACATGGGCATCCCTCTGGCTGTGTCTGTGTCCCCATCTCCTCTTCTTACAAGGACCCCATTCCTGTGGGATCAGGGCCACCCTAGTGACCCCACTTTACCGTCCCCGCCTCCCTAAAGGCCTTATCTCCATACACAGCCCCATCCTGAGGTCCTCAGGGTTAAGATATCAGCCTGTGAATGGGGGTGGCCGCTCCACCGATAACAGACCTAGAGACGGAGGTTGCCCCACCCCTCAAAGAAGACAGCGTTGGACACTCCAGTGGAGTCTCAGGGAGGCAGTGCCCCACCCCAGGGGTCAGGAGGAAAAGGAGGAGCTCTTTGAAGACAGACCGCACCCCCCACACACACACACAGGACCCCATCAGCCTCAGGTTTGGGGCCTCTGAAGCCCTCAAAGACCCACACCTGCCAATCACCCTGGAATGCGGCCACCTGCAGATTCTGGCTGAACAGGTCTGGGTGAGGCCGCCTGCCTTTCTCCCCAGCTCCCAGGGGTGTGGGTGCTGCTGGTCCCGGACCCCACTGTGGAAGTTCATGGTGGGAGCCGGAATACTGTCCAGCTGACCGCACGGCCCAGGGTCCGGGAGGTCCTCACACCCAAAAGAATCGGAGTGCGGCCAGGAAGACGCCCCAGGCTGCTTCTCCCGTCAGACAGGAGGGGAGGCGGCCTTGGAGCCCGCCCTGCGCGGATGGACTCCACGAATGTTCAGCTGATGCTCGTGGGGTTCCTCGGAGCACCCCACCACGTAACCCCAGGACACAGGGAGAGAGGGGACTTGCACTCCGGGCCGGGACCAGTGGAGCACCATTGTGTTGGGAACAGCTCCCGAGCACGGGGCTTGAGCAGGGAAACACCTTCGCTGTGTTGCAAAAAGAAATCCCCTGCAGGTAGGACTTGGGTGGACGGCATGAGGAAGCACAGTGACAAGGGGGAGAACTTTGTCCTGGCTGGTAGCTCAGTTGGTTGGAGCACTGTCCCATGAGCCAAAAGGCCGGAGGTTTCAATTCCCAGTCAGGGCACGTATGGGAAGCAAGTAATCGTGATGTCTCTCTTTCACATTGCTATTTCTCTCTCTCCCCGTCTCCCTCCCTTCTTTTCTCTAAAATCACTCAACATTTAAAAAGGGGAAAAGAATGAGGGGCTCCTGGCACGGTGGGATCTTTGGCTTTTTTTCTGCGGTGAACGCACAGAAAGCTCACACCAGAGTTCCCCGCAGCTTCCAGGTGACGGCCTGGTGACCTAAAGCAATCTGCCGTCTGATTCGTCACAAAGGATGGAATGCGCTTTGCATTCTGGGGGTGCCACCACCTGTGGGGTACAGGAAGCCCACAAGCCTCGTGGCCGCGCTGTGGCCGCGCTGGCCACGCGGGGATAAAACTCTGGCACACACCGTTCTGGGGCTGGGTTTTCCCCTGTCCTGCTCTGGGCGAACGTGAAATCTGCCTTCTGACTTCTGCTTCTGTAAATTTGGGGACTAGCATTTGCCCGCAGAGATGTGGGTGATAGGGGGGTCTGGGTGGAGAGCCGGGTTGGTGGGAAGGGGGGGGCTGTGCAGCTAGGAACATGTCTGTCCCTAAACAACCCACCCCTTATGCCTCAACACGGACGACACGGGATAAACAGGAAACGGCATGATCCATCGGACGCCTGGATGCCATCTTCCAATTTCGAAGCCACCACACTCTGCCAAGTTCCCCGTATGCCTTTCCCGCTATCGGAACAGTGAAACAACAAAACAACAAAAAAGCAGATGGAATGGCTGTTCAAACCCTACACAGCTCCGTGAGTTCCTAAACTAGCTCCCCTCCGTTCCCAACAATCCCATTCCCTGAGAGAGAGCAGCCTGCCCATGGGCGTGGCATCTGGGGCGTAAACAACTCAGAAGTTTTAAATTTACAAGCAGGAGCCGTGACTTGCTCAAAAGCTTACATGTGTGAGCAGACTGCCTTTGAAGCACACCCTGTCTCGGGTGAAGCCGTCTGCCGCAGAACCAAGCTGTGTTTCAACGGCCTTTTTTTTTCTTTGATTTTTTTTTTTTTTTTTTTTTTTTTTTTTTTTTTTTTTTTTTTTTTTTTGCTCCGTGAAACCCATCGGCACCAACGTGTTCGATGAGCCCAAGGAAATTTAGAAATCCCAACGTATACTCCATTCTGCTGAGAGGGTCTTGCAAAGACCCTTGGCAAAGGCGAGAGACACACCCTCCTCCAAACCAGAAAACAGCCTTAGCTTCCAGGGGCCGCGGGGACATCAGCCCACACCCTACATTTCTACTTTCAGTTTCTGCAGCCACACGCCGTGCTGTGGTCCCCGTGCCCTGCCAGCCGTCACTCCTGGGTCTGCTTAGTAAAGCCCTTCCCCTTGCTCCTTCACACGCAGATTTTAAAGCAACCAACAGGCACCCCCACCCACACATCTCTGTGTGAGCCCGACGGTCTCTTACCTCGGGCGTGGATGAGGAAGCCCAGGGCGGTGATCCAGAAGAGTCCCCACTGCGTTTCCATGGCTTTGCCTCCAGAGGAAAGACCCCAAGGTGCCCCCCGCCCCCAAGGCACTGGGGAAATCAGTCCCCGCCGCCCACACGGCACGTGCGGCTGACTTCTGGCTCCCCAGTGAGGAAGGAAGAGAGAGATGATTTCCTCAGATGGAAAGTATGAAGCTGACTAGAATCCTGTGGCCCACATTACGTGCGCTTGCCACTCAGATGCCAAAGCCCAGACGGGGGACCCGCGGGACGAGAGCTAGCATGCTCCGCATCTCTCGTCGGGCCTCCCTGAGCCTCAAAGGCCCACCCTCGGGATGAGGCAGAGGCAGAAGCGGGCGTTCCCCGCGAGCCCATGGGCCCGCCCTCTGGCTGGCTCCACTCCCTGTGAGCGTGGGAGGTGGTGCGAGAAGAAATGTTTCAACCCTGAGCTCAGCATACACCACCCACGGGGCTTCCCCAGAATCCTGCTATGCGGGGACACCCGGCACCCTTGTTGGGTCCACGCGAGGGCACCTCACAGACCCCGTGTGACTCTCAGCTTCCGCCACGGGCAAGACCCTGGCCCTTCAGAAGGTCGCCCTGTCCCCGGCCTCAGGCAACTGGGGAGATGTCCGCACCCAGCTCCGATGTAAATCGAGGCAGCCGGAATCTGGGCTCCAGCCTTCACCCTCGCTGTGCTGCTGCGGGCGGGTCGCCAAAGTCAGCTCTCAAAACCTGTTACAACATTCAACGGGGCAAAAAAAAAAGGGAGGAAGGGATGCAGCCACCGGCCCAGGGATACCTGGAGCCCCCAGAGCTGGTGCAGGAAATGGAGATGACCGGCGGGTTCCAGTTTTGTGCTGAGAGGCCTGGGACGGGTAGACGGGAAGCGTGAAGGCCAGAGTGTGGTCCAGCACTTGGCACCAGGACCCTGTCCAGTGACCTAAGGGGGCACCCGCTCCCTAATTTCAGGACTGTTGTCCACACTGAAGACTCAAATTCCTTTACGCAGTAACGATGTGGCCAGTACTGACTTGTGTGAGGCGCGAAGGTTGCAGGGGCTACGAAGCTCACTCCCAGGGGCTACGGCTTCAGGGAATACACCATCGCTGTTTTGGGGGTGCATGTGTCCCCTCTACAAGGGTATGGCACAGTCCGAATGTCCAGGACCTCAGAACGGGCATTATTTGCAAACAGGGATTGAGTGAAGGATCAGAGAGGAGGTCGTCCTGGGTCAGGGTGGCCCTGCGTCCAATGACAGTGTCCTGAGAAGGGACAGAAGAGGAGACACAGACCCAGAGGAGAAGCCACGTGGAGATGGAGGCAGAGACGGGAGGGATGCGGCCACCAGCCCGGGGACGCCTGGGGCCCCCGGAGCTGGAAGAGGCAGGAAGGCCCCTCCCTGGAGCCTGTGGAGGGAGCACAGCCCTGGGACCCCTGGACCTCAGACGCCTGGTCTCCAGGACGGGGACAGGAGACTACACACATTTGTGGTCTGAAGCTCCCTGGTTTGTGGCCATTTCTTACCATGGTAACAGTAGCTTAATACAGCTTTTTTTTTTTTTTTAAACAACAATAACACACACACAAAAAAGAGAAAATGACAAGAGACCAAACACATTTCTGTTCTATCACAGAAGTGAGAATTCCCCACCGCGCCCCCCCCATGCCACGACATAAACACTATTAGACACGTTAATCCGTACAATGGAGCAGAATTACACACACACGACTTTTTATGAGGTTTTTTTTCCCCCTGCGAACAGGAGTAGGATAAGGACAAAAACTGTGTATTTTGACAAAGGTAGGAGCTGGAGCGAACGGCCACGGACCAAAGGAAGAGCCCCTGAGCGCAGTCCTGAGAGGTGACCGTGGTCATCCTAGTCTCTGTGACTGTCCACCAACCGCTCGGCTGGCTGCGGGGAAGGCGACCTGAGCGGAGGTTTCACAGGACGACCTGGTCTGCCCCACGGGAAAAGGCAGAAAGCCCTGAGCACCCAGGACCGCAGTCGGAAGCACGGTAGGCAGCTAGCCCAGTATTTACTGTTCCTTCCCAAGTCTCCCTGGAGAAGCCGTGCAGCCCAGGCACTGAGTCCAATTTCTTTCTTTCCCTTTTTTTTTTTTTGCCCCGAGTATCTCATTTATCTTGTGCCTGATTTATCCAAATACGCTCATCGATTCACCTTTCCAAGCTCCTCACGTCAAAGCAGTGGGGAAGAACAGAAAGCCGGTCTGTGCCAAAGGCGTTGGAGCCCTCTGAGAAAGGGAGTACGTGCCCAAGAAAACAAAATAAATAACTCTCAGTTTAGGAACAGTTTCTAACTCCCCGGAAAGGCTGCACCGAAGGCAGAGTGAGCCAAAAGGAGAAATGAGTCACAATGGGTCCGGGAGTTTTTTCTGGCCCCTGGAGTGTGTGTGTGTGCTGGCGGACATGCCGTATTTCACCGTGTATAATGTGCTTCCCAATGTAGTTATTTCTACTTATGAAGTGTAAATTTACTTCTGTGCCCATCAAAGACAGGACTATTATACTCATTATACCCGTGCTTTGTAATCATTATAGCCATGTGCAAGGCTCATCCTTAGTTCTTCCCTCAAACATTGGGGCAGAAGGGTGCACGTTATACACAGCAAAATACGGTAAGTCACAGTTTGGACCAGTAGGGAGAACACAGGTTATTCCATGAGTGGTTTGGGAATAATGGGATTATCCCTGGAAGAGTGAGGTGTGGAGAATTATATACACAGAGCAACCTCTTCTCCACGGCCCGTGCAAACATGGGTGCCTGCGGCCTCAAATGTCTTAATGCAAAAAAAAATAAAACTGCGAGAAATATGAGGTTTTTACAAAAATAAGTGTTAGTTCGTTTATTTTGTGTTTTAGATTGCACATATAAGGGAGATTATATGGTATTTGCTTGCTCTGGCTCATTTCACTGAGCACAACGCCCTCTAGCTGCAGCTATGGGGGTTGCACATGGTAAGATTTTGTTCTTGTTTATGACTGAGTAATATTCCTGTGTGTGTGTGTGTATAGCTTTATACACAAATACTGTAGCTTTTTATTCAGTTGTGTGTGTATATAAATATATAATCCAGTAATATACAATCACTATTATATCATATAATAATTCATAGATATACAGTTTAATAACACAAAATCATTAATATATTTTAATAAATATATAATTTGATACTATAATATTTCTATACACACACACACCACAGCTTTTTTATTCACTTGTCTATGCTGTACACCCCAAACTAATACCACATAATTTGGAATGTAAACAATCATTGAAAAGTGAAATTAAAAAAAGGTCGAGGAAACTGAAGTGGCTTCATGTTTCAGATAGAATTATATTCAAAAGGGACCCATTTTAAATCACGGTTTGTACCAATGCTCATGTCTCAATAAACACATTTTGTATGTAAGATAATAATAATAGTGTCAGAACGGTCGATGGTTTTTCTCAGTATGACGGAAACCACAGAAGCCCTTAACTAATTTCATGACACAAAACTACTAAAGAGCAGAATGGGGAGAACACCCGCTCAAAACCCGAAAGACTAAGGTAAAAGTGAGTAAGCAGGCCTGCTCCCTAGCTCACAGTCTCACGGCACTACCCTCCCTATGTAAAGAGTTCCGGCAGATCAATAAGAAAAGGGCCAATGACATAGATATAAATGGGCAGAGGGCCTATTCAGAGAACTTCCTAGGAAAAGAGTGCCGATGGACTTTGCCCACCGAGATTCTTGTCTCACTCCTGCTAAGACAAATGCAGTGTGGAATAATCGATCTGACACTATGTTTCAACAAACAGATTAGCAATCAGCAGAAAATTTGCAGGACTCTGAGAGAACAGATCTGTGTATAATTGGGGCTACTGAGCATTGGTACAACCCCCACGGGGTGCGATTGTGTGGTGTGGATAAAAATTAAACACCCACACCCCCTTTTGCTTAACAAACACAATGTGAGGTGTTTCTGGGACACACACGTTTGCTGGCAAAGTTCCATATGTACAAAGATACATATCCATATGTAGCATTTTCTTTCTTTTTTGGGGGGGGTGTTGAACTTTTTATTTGTTTTTTTTTTTAATTTTTATTGTTATTCAATTACAGTTGTATGCCTTTTCTCCCCATCCCTCCACCCCACCCCAGCCCATATGTAGCATTTTCTCGATAGCAAAAACTTGACCCCAGCTCACGGGGGATGGTTAAGGACATTACGACCCAGACTTGTAACAAATCTTGTACTATGTTACTCTTACCCTTTCACGCTTAAATAAATGTTAAATTCTGATTTCAAAACCTACTGGTCTGCGATTTCTTCTCAGAGAGCTCAAAGAGATGAAACCAAGCTTTTTTTTTTTTTTTTTGCCAAACTATTTAATGATGCCATAAGCCACCTAATTGAAATGCAATTTTCCAGAAGATCCACTTTGGAGAAAGTCATGTGTATTTTTACATAATGTAAAGTTACAGTGAATCTAGAAAAATGGTCATACAGCCTCCATAAAAAGTAAGCCTAGCTGACCCATTTCTTAAATGTATAGACTTATTTATGAGTCATAATTCCACATACTGTATTTTGCCATGGACAATGTGCACCCACGTTTTTGGCCCAAAATTTCAGGGGGTTCAAAATTTTCATTGTACCACCCATGTCTAATGCGCAGCCTTATTTTTCCCTCAAGAATCTGAGCAAAAACGGTGCGTAGTATATATGGCAAAATACGGGTATTTTTAAAAACATACCCGCTCGTCCACTATTGCCTGCTCTCTGTGAGACATGTATGCTCTCAGCCTATCATTATTATGCTTATAAAAGTCAATGCTATTCAGAGCCACAAAAATCTGCATTTTTACATATCATTTACAAAGTCCGTCGGTGCGCACAGTGGGGCCGCAAAGGCCATCGATGGCTGATTGGGGAGGAAGGGGCACATTCTCTGCGGCCTTTATAACACAGTGGTTCCCGATTCTTAGCGAAGGGTTCTGGGCTCATCGGCTAAACTCAGCACGTGGTGACCGGTCAGCCCTGCCCCTTGCTGACTGAGAGAACGTGTGTGGGATGCATGTGTTACGTCCCGTAGCATCCAGAAGCTCACGCCACCGGCTGCACACACCTGAACCCAGGGGCACCCAGCAGGTATCTGCATGGCTGTGCTAGGCCCCCAGGGGGTCTCGATCATTTTTTTTACCCTGTTCTTAATACTGAGAAGCTATCATGGTATCAGAGGCAGAAAAGTGACTAAAATTCCCAATAAGCCAGACATCAGTCTTGAGAAGGAAGTTCTTGGAGGTTTTGGACCATGAAAGGAAGCAGGGGCTGGGGGAGCAATGGGAGGGTGGAGCATGGGGCATCCTCAGCAGGAGGGCGGGTGTCTCGGGAGCCCACCACACAAGCTACTAGGGGCAGATTTTACAAGTTCCAATATGGGGAAGACCCAGACATGAAGGTGGCCCAGCCTTTCCCCCAAATCTGGCTGCGGACAGTGGCCGCCCAGCCAAATGCGAGAACACCACACCTTCGAACAGGGACAGAGGTGCGTGAGGCTTGGCTTTGGGGACAAGCAGTGGCCCTTAAGGGTACAGGAAGACATCCTAATTGTCCGGTGGACAAAAACACGTCAAGGACGCCCACACCTTTTAGAATGCCGGGGCTCCCGCACTTCAGGAGGCAAACAGAAAACACCACGCAAAGTCCTTATAAAAAGCGTGACTGTGCCGGGCCTCACGGGGCGTATGTGGCCCTACACGGGGACATGCTTCCCGCAGTGGAAACGTCATCATTTACGGCAAGGATGAAGCAAGTGCTTTTGGTTCATTCCACGGCGTCGGGAAGAGGAGAAGGGGATTTTTTTTTGGCACAAAGCAGTTTTGCCCCTAACGTACAAGGAGCTCTGGCACCAGAGCACTCAAACCATTTTGTAAAGATGCTGCCAACACTTCATGAACTGCTGGCCTTCGCCCCCATGGGAGAAGGGGCGTATCTCAAGGCTGGGGAGTACCTGCATGCAGGGGGGAGTATCTGAATGCCGTGGAGTATCTGAGTGCAGGGAGCATCTCAGTGCAAGAAGGTATTGGAATGCAGGAGTATCTGCATGTGGGGGGAGCATCTCAGTGCAGAGGAGTATCTGCATGTGAGGGGAGCATCTGAGTGCAGAGGAGTATCTGCATGTGAGGGGAGTATCTCAGTGCAGAGGAGTATCTGCATGTGAGGGGAGCATCTCAGCACAGAGGAGTATCTGTGTGTGGGACAAGCATCTCGGTGCAGAGGAGTATCTGCATGCAGGGGAGTATCTCAGTGCAGAGGAGTATCTGCATGTGGGGGGAGCATCTCGGTGCAGAGGAGTATCTGCGTGAGGGGAGTACCTGCATGTGAGGGGAGCATCTCAATGCAGAGGAGTATCTGCATGTGGGGGGAGCATCTCAGTGCAGAGGAGTATCCACGTGTGGGGGGAGCATCTCGGTGCAGAGGAGTATCTGCATGTGAGGGGAGCATCTCAGTGCAGAGGAGTATCTGCATGCAGGGGAGTATCCGAATGCGGGAGACATGTGAATGCAGAGGAGTATGTGCATGTAGGGGAGTATCTGAGAACAGGGCAAAGGGAAAACCCCTGCAATTATGAACAAGGACTTAGGCTGGTCCTTTGTCTTCCAGCCCCAGCCAACGCGCCGGGGGATCCATCCCACTAGGTTCCAGAGCCTTCCCGAAAAGTCACCCCACGGCAAAATTATTTCAGGGAAAAAGTACATGGTTTCTAATTCCGTTTTATTCACCTGCTATAAAAATGTCCTGAGCCACGGAAGTTGGAGGAAGCGGATTGAAGGGTCCTCTCGCTTTGCAAAACGGCCAATGCTGGGGAAGCTTCCGATGTGCCCGGTGAACACTCAACACGTCCATGGCTCGGGGTTTCTGCAACTGGAATGACGGGCACTTTGCGATGGACAGTTTGTCACATCCCGTGGGGACCCTGGAGGGCCTTGCAGAAGGTGCGGGAAATTTTCCTGTGGATGTCAAACTCCTGGTTGGGCGCCGTCATCTACCCAGGACAGCGACAGGCAAACCGCTTCTGAAGATTCGGCCCAAGGATCCAAGATGAGCAGGGGACGAGGCTGGTGCAGGTGGGGCCGCCCAGGCGGGGCTGGTGCAGGGGGGCTGGTTCCCGGCACGCTGCCCCAGCCGGCGCTGCCACCCCACCCCACCCCCCTGCGCCCGATGTTTACAAGTGCTGCCTCGCAGTCCCCTAGTCCTGCTCTGACCGCCAAGCTGCATGTGCTGGCCATCTGCTACTTCTCGACAATCGTCTGTTGAACTGCCGGGGACAAAGAGACAAGAAAAGACGTCACACAGCATTCCCAGCTCCCCCCGACACGCCCGTGACTATCTGTTTCTTGCAACTCTGGGACGTGCTGACTCTTGCTATCGAAAGATAAATGGGCCCAGAACTGCTCCCGGACAGGAAGGCAAAAGCAGACTCACGTGCTAGCCACAAGCATCAGTAAACTCCGCGGTGGGATACAAATGTACCCAGAAAGAATAAAACACTCCAGGAAAAGGGGCAGAAAGGCAGAGAAGGCATGCTGTAGTCGCCACTTCTCTCAGGCACTCCAAACCCTCTGTCAGCTCCCCAACTTCAGACTGAATAACCGTCTGAGGAGGGTTCTTGTTTTTTTTCTTATTTTACAATGATCTGTGGCTGCACTTCCCTCATCAGTTCATTTGAGGTTTAGAGGTCTCTCTCGTATTTTTGGTGCTTAAAGACCAACATTCGTTTTAAACATTTCCCCCGGTTGGAAACAGCACTGAAGTAAACACTGAACTTCCTCAAAGTCTCTATTTTGAGAAGTCAAAATCCCTTTAAAATTGCATTCAACACAGTTTTAATTTATCAGGTGCCCCGTACAGGGACACCTAGTGGGTTTTTCTTTGCCATTTTCAAAAGTGGTCCAAATCTCAAAACACCTGCCTTTTGCCCCGTAACATAAACAATTGCCTCTTGACCCCGCTCTGCCCCCGGAGAAAGAAAATTCCTTCCAAGTGGCCCCGGAAGGGGACAAAATACCGTGTCTCAGAAGACGCTTTTTGCTTCTTGCCGGCTCCCTGTCTATGTACTCAGGGGGCGCCACTTGGAAAATTATCACCATGGGAATTTCAAAGAGAGTCTGAAGCCTCAAGCCCAGGGAAATTTAAATGTCACCTCCCGAACACATCCCCTCAAAGGGAATGAGACAGAAAGGATGCAGTGCGGTGTCATACAGGGCGCTGGAACGGGGGCAGGAGCCCGACGCTGCTGGGAGAGGCACAATCATAGACACCCCGGGCCAGCTGTGGGCCAGCTGTGGGCAGCCCCCCCTTCTCACCGAGCGGTTCTGTGTTGGTGGTGCGATTGGTCTCCATGTTGATGTCCCCCTGGTCGGCTGCAAAGGAGAACACAACAGCCCCCAAGTGAATACGCAGAGAAGACCCCCAATTCTGCCCTCGGGCTCAGCGGAGGCCCCCCACGCCTCCCCCCAACCCCAGTGGGGAGGCCAGAGCTCAGGGGGCTGCCCGCCTGCTCCTCACTTTTCTGTCCCACACTGTTTTAAAACAGGGCATCGTCCTTCATTTCCATAATTGTTATGATAACGTACTTTGCTTACATTAAAAGTATCTTCGTGTGATGAAAGGTGCCTATGTATTCTATGTCATTAGGGAAACAGGCAAAGTGACAAAGAACAAAACCCAACTACACTTGACATTCTGGCAGAGGTGGTTCTACTCTCTCTTCTGGGCACGCGTTTATTTTTTTACCAAAACATTATACTGCGAATTGTATCTTGCTTCTTTAACCGACATTTCTAACAGTTACACATTATTCTATTACGTGGAAGTGTCCTAATTTGTTAACACAATGTTTTTCTTAGTTTTGGGTATTTGGATTATTTGTAACACTTTGCTGTATAAAGAACGGCGCCGTGAAGACCTTTACGAATAAATCTTTTGGGAGAAGGAATACTGCCCTAAGGTCCATTTCTGAAATGGGAATTTTTGCCTGCGAGGCCTGAAGTTCTTGCTTGTCTTTACTCTTTACCGTGGACGATTTTCAACGCACAGAAACGTAGAAAGAATTGGTAAAACAAACTTCTATTTCAGTCGCCTGGACTTTGTAGTAGGTACATTTTGCCACATTTCCTCCATGTATTTGCAAAATTGTTTTTTAAATGCCGAGCAAACGAGGAATCTGGAAGGGCCGCTGAAACACCACATGAGAAAACAAATCGCCGTTCCTCAGTATCATGTTTGACTGGGACCTAGTATTGCTTTATTTCCACAATTTTGCAAACACGCAGCCACACACAGACGGCCTCCTCCTGACACGTTCCCCGAGGTGCGCGGCCTGAGGCGACCAAACCCAGGACAGAGTGGCAGATGTTCAGACACATCTTTGCTGCCCAGGACGACGCAAGCGAGGCACCTCCCACGGGAAGACGGACCCAGACAAGGACATCGGATCCGTGTGAATCTGCGTCCTGTACACAAAAGTGTAACCTCAGGGAAACCGCATCACGCGTGCTGAGCCCACGTTCGCCCACGGACACGCAACTTCTCATGCACGTCACGCTGTGTAGGACCTGATTCCCCAGGCACGGACGCCCTCCCCCAGCTACCAATGGCTCCCATCTCCGAGACCAAACGCCTGCCACTCAAACGGGAAGGAAGCAGACCCAAAGCGGAGGGACGCCAAGGGCCACGGCGTTCGTTGGCTGGCAGGGCGGCCAGTGCGTCGCCAGCCCCAGGCACATTTCACAGCACGCTGCCTAGAATCTGAAACCTTTTGTGTTTAAAATTGGTTTATTGAACTTGCTGGGGGTGACATGGGTTAATACGATTATATAGATTTCAGGGGTACGATTCTACAACACATCATCTGTAGGTTGTGTTCTGTGATCGCCTCCCCAAGCCCCGTCTCCTTCCATCACCGTTTACCCTCCACACCCCCCTCCGCCTCCCCCACCCCCTGCCCGCCGGTCATCATCACACTCTTGTCTGTGTCTACGAGTTTATCCTTATTTTTTTGCTCAATCCCTTCATCTTTTTCACCCAGCCCACTAGCCCCCTCCCCTCTGACAGCCGTCGGTGTGTTCTCCCTGTCTATGAGTCTGCCTCTACGTTATTTCTTAGTTTACTTCATTCATTCCATTCCCTGTATGAGGGAGATCATATGGTGTTTGCGTTTGTCTGCCTGGCTTCTTCCACTGAGCATAATACTCTCCAGGGGCACCCCTACTGTCGCAAAGGGTAGGCTTGCTTTCTTTTTCAGGGCTGTGTAGTATTCCATTGTGCCGATGTTCCACAGCTTTCTAATCCCCTCCTCTCCTGATGGGTTTTCATTGCACAGCACACCATGGGTGTCTACCAAAATAAGACGTAACCGATGAAACAGCAAAGACATTGTAATAGGACAGTAAATGTTAGGCAACCAAAGAAAAGGCCCGTATGATCTAGTACAGCAAGAGCCAAAGGCGTTGTGGGTGAACGCTTCTGCACCCACAGCCCCACCAACAACCCCCATCCTAACCCCAAAACCTCGGCCCCAAGGCACCAGCACGGCACGCTGGACCCCCCCGCCCCAGATGCAAAGACGAAAAGTCATTTTGACGCCCGTGAAGCAGACGGGCAAGGGTGAAGAGGAACCAAATACCCAGGGATGATTCTGCGCTTCTGGGGGCATGCACAGACTGAAAAATTCTCTGAGGCCAACAAGAATCTGCCTTAAAATGACAATACCGTGAGGTGGTTTGGATACCCCTAAGTACGTGGACTTCCCCCCCAGCTCCCAAACATAGAGAAGTCCCCATATCTGGACAAGCCGATTACAGACGGAGAGTTAGGAACTGATTTGTGGGAGATGGAGTGGTGAATGCACCATAATGAAAGTCTACCGGCTGTGAGTCCAAGTGTCTAAATCGCATCTGGGGTGTGACAGGTCAGAGCCAATGACCCCGGTCGGCTTGGCCCCAGGACGATGCAGGGAACATGGTGGCCGTCCTCTGCCCTCCGGCCGAAGGCACCGCCAAAGGTGACCTTGGTGACGAACTTGGTTCATGCGTGGCAGCTGTCCACCTTAGTTCTTTCTGCGGGGTTTCACTTGAAAAAGCAACGTCGGCATGCATCTTCACTTTCCGAAGTGACCAGGGCAGTAATACAACACGCGTCCATGTATCACAAAGGGACAAAACAAGGGACGTCATGGGATGGCAGGGAGTCTGGGAGCAGGTGACGCGGAGGCATTCGCTAACGCGGGAGGGGAAGAGGGCCAGGCGCGGTGTGGCCGGGCGTCTTAGGAGACAGACACAGTGATCAGACAGGACGGTCTGGAGGCCCTCACAGGGGGGTTCCGGTCTGCCCTACATCTTTGCTTCATCTGAAAGGGAAGGTTGGGGAAGAGAGAAAACAGAAGTGAACCGTCTGAGAGGTTGGCTCCCGCTGTGCGCCCACGCCCCAGGCGGCAGACACGGGCTGTTAGAAGGGCGGAGGAGATGTTAGAACATCGGGGCCTGGCTCAGAAGCAAAGCGAGAGAGGCCTAAAGAGCAACAGGAGGTAGAATCAGAGCGGAGACCAAAATTAAGGGGGTGTGAACGGGAGAGGGAGGGAGGGAGGAAAGTAGGAAGGAGGGGAGGAGGTGGTGGAAGGCTTGGAGGGATGATGGATGGATGGATAGATGGATGGATGGATGAATGGATGCACGGTAGATGGATGGATGATCCTGGATGGATGGAAGGAAACATGAACTGAAGAATAGATGGAGAGGACAGATGTACAGATGGAGGGAAGGAAGGACAGAAGGAGGGAAGATACAGCAGTAGCGGATTTCACCAAAGCCTCAAGAAACCGCTACCAAGCAGACGCTGCCCGAAGCCGGCGGATGGGCCCTGAGCAGCGATACCCAGCTGCAGACACAGGGAGCTGCCTCATTCACGTCCGGTGACAACAGCCCACAGCTGGGCTCTGTCAGTGCGCGTCAGGGGCCCTGTGAGCAGGCGCGTGGAGCAGTTCCTTGAAGTCAGCACAGCAGACCACAGAGACACGCAGCAACCACGCGCCCCAGTCTGAGACGGCGTCAGCGGCGCACCGTGGAACCCAGGTCACAGTTTCCGGTCTATAAAGTCAAGTCGTCATGAATGAAGAACCCGTCTACCAACCTGTGCGGGCTGGAGACACGGATACGTTCTCCACACTTGAGCTCAACACGTATTACCGAAAGGCTCCCACACAGACTTTGGCCGAGACGGACCGTGTGTGATCAGTGTGTCTCCGTGTTGAGAAAACAGCTCCGCTCCGCCCGAGACTCATCTCGATGCCAATTCAACAGACACCACAAGCCTAAATGTCCACTCACGGAGCCAAGAGAGAGAGTCACTCTTCTGCACTAGGGTGTGTAGGAGAATACCACCTAATTTCCTTGGTGTGAACGGTGCACAAGAAATGACAAATCACAAGCTCCGGGTCTTGAGTCTGACAGAGACTACAAAGAATTAAGCAGTAAAGTTGCACCTGATGGTCATTTAGCCTCAGAAGGACAAAGGACTATAGAGAACATTTTCTAGGGGAATAAATGTAGCTCACTTTCTCAGTGCCATGTGTGGACTCCTAAGCTTCCCTGAGCCAATTATTCAGAAAAGAGGCTCTAGTTTTTGAAAAACGGCAAGGGCAACTATTTCTACCCGGGGAGCTGTCCATTTTCAAGACCATCCACCCCCCAAAACGACAGACAAAATGCTCCGATGAAAACCGAGACCCAGGGATGGGGTCGCAGCTGGTTTTCCCAATTTCTGAATCCCGTTTCCAAATAGTGGATGACGTCAAGTCTATTCAGACCCTTTGGGGGGCTTCTCAAATCCCTGTGCCTTGGGACATAAATACCCTCCGTAGCGCCACAATATCCCAGGGGTCCATACATCCAATAGGCCAGGTGACAGAAATGCTTTATAACACCAGGATCTGCCTGGGTTTCACCTGAAGATTTGGGAAGATCTGTGCCTCCTTCCCCAGCAAGTCCGCCGGACCCTCTGCTGGCTGGACATCAGGCTCTGAGGTGAGCATCGTCAGAGAGGAGGGAACATGTGATTAATAAAGAAACACGCCCTGACTGGTGTGGCTCAGTGGATTGAGTGCCAGCCGGCGAACCAAAGGGTCGCAGGTTCGATTCCCAGCCAGGGCACATGCCTGGGTTGTGGGCCAGGTCCCCAGTAGGGGGTGTGCAAGAGGCAACCACACATTGATGTTTCTCTCCCTCCCTCCCCCTCTCTAAGAAATAATTAAATAAAACCTTTAAAACAAAGAAAAAGAAACACAAGTTCACTCCCACTGAGCTGCTGTTCCTTTGACCTCTCCGCTGTTTCTAGGAGATGCAGGAGAAAGAGGTGTTTTATTTTGTTTTCCACCTCTCAGTGATAATCGTTAAGTCTTTTTTTTTTTTATCCTAATCCAAGGACATGCTTAGTGATTTTTAGAGAGAGGAAGAGGAAGAGAGAGAGAGAGAGAGATGGAGAGAAACATGGATGCGAGAGAGATGTATTGATCCATTGCCTCTCACATGCGCCCCGACTGGGGACCGAACCCACAACCCAGGCATGTGTCCTGACGGGGAATCAAACCCGTGACCTTTTGGGTTGATGCTCCAACCAACTGAGCCCCACCAACCAGGGCTAAAATTGCGGGTGTTTACTAGCAATCTCATTGACTTAGTCATCCATCCAGTTGGGCACCCAGGGCTGCCCGCCATTAAGTCAACCCACCATGAATTCTTGGGCACCGCCAGATAGAAGGCACCCGGTCATAGGTAAGAAATCAGGGCAATCAAGCACCCTTCACTGCCAGAAAGGGAATATCAAACCAGCAGCTCTCTTTACGTCTCTGAATTCACAAAGCTGTGCAGGGTTTTTTCATTTCAGGCTTTAAATCGCGTGTGTGAACCTAAACATCGACTCTCATGGGACAAGAATGAATTCCGTCTGTATAACCCAGCTGTGTGTACATCAGCATCTCTCCAGACATGGTGGAGATTCCCCTTTAGGCACATGAGGCCAACGGCTAAACACAAGTCAGCATTAGGTCACAGGAAGGATGAGAAGTTCAGACACCAGAAAGCCCCTTCCGTGGAGCAGAAGGATCTAGCCCCTGGGACCCGCTCCCAAAACCCACATCACAGCCCACCCCTCGTGAGCCCTGCAAAAGTGCAGACAAAACCTAGAAAGAGATGCCGAGACACATGTGGCCATCAGCTGCGTTCAAAACAGAACTTTCAGACCCCAGGACAAGGCTGAAGAAGTGTAGGAACTTTTGCACAGAAGACACGAACACACCCAATGAGGGAGTTGCCGCCACGGAGCTGCGCACGCTGGCATTCTGGCCCTCGCCCTTGTTCATCTTGCATCCCATCTGAGGACCTTCCCAGGAGCTGCCGGCACCAGCTTCTCGCACAAAGGGACCCAGTGGCCCTGTGTTGGAGTTTTCATCACATTGCGGGTAGAGAAGAAACACAGTGGCCCTTTGGGGATGACGGCAATGCCCACAGCCTCGGAGCTCACAGGTCTTCCATACTCGCTCCGTCCCAGCCCGCCTGCCAAGACGTTCACGCACGATCTCATTGACCCCCACGGAAACTGTTCGGAGGAAAGACTATCACCTCCCCCTTTACGGATGGGAAACCAAGGACCGGAGTAGCTAGCCACACACCGAAGTTGACACAGCTCAACAGAGGGCATGCCGGGATCACACCCCATCTGATTCCAGTATTGTAGCCACGTGAGGGTCAGTCAGCCAAGTTCCCCTTGTTTAGCCCCACGTGAGCTCTGCGTCTCTACGTGGCTTTGTTTGTTGGTTGGTTTTTTAGAGAAAGACCAGGGTTCACCCTAGCAACGCACAAGACAAAGGAAGCAGGCATGGAACTCTTACTGTTTTCTTTGAAGCACAGTTTCTTCTTCTGGTAGGCAATGAAGCTGGAAATGGCCCCGGCCACGGCCACCACCACGGCCCCTATGATGCCAGGGACCACGCCCTGGGGCTCGCCTGGGGGAAGAACGCAGGGCACTGCTATGGGACCGCGTCCGCTGAAGGACGGCGGGCAGTTCAAGCAGGCTGCTCAGGCCCTTTCCGGACACCCGAAGCCAAGGTGTCACAAAGCAGGCCTACGCACCTTGTTCCTCCCCATCATGCCTCTGGTTGCCTCCGCCTCCGCCACCGCCGTCGCCAACACCACCGCCACCACCTCCTGCTGAAGAGAAGGACACACGGGTCGACCCATGACATCACAAGGATTTTTGGCGAAGAAAAACGCATAGCAAGGAGCAGGTCCTGTGACCTTGAGTTGTGAAGGGACCTTCACAGAAGAGGCCACGGCAGGGACAGCACATTGAATAGCAGGGAGTCCCTTTCCCTGGTCAGGCAGGCTGTCCCTGCTCTGTGGAAGGTGTCATCTGTCTCACGCGCTTTTACCAAAAAAAAAAAAATTAATGCAAACCATCCGTGTGCGGTGGGCTTCAGGACAGCCACCACCTAGGGAGTCCCAAAGGGGCCTCCGGACTTCTGTCCCGTCATCCTGGACATGGGGACAGCCCAGGCCAGGGTCCCAGACCCCACCGGAGACCGTGCCCCTGGTCATGGCACAGGTGGGAATTCAAGACATATTTCTGGGGGCTCCCAGCAGCTGTAAAATATATGAAGGCAATCTACCTATAAATATAGCAAATGCACATAAATACATTCTAACAATTACAAACGGATGATATCATTCCGTACCGGTTGCTTGATAACTTTCAATGCTGTCTGACCCCGAGTATGAGCTAAGCTTTCAAAGACAGAAGCAGAAAATGACGTTTATAACTGTAACAGGGATAACGAGGGTCCTTGGGGAAAGTCACATCTCTCCATTTCCAGGGCCATGATTTCAGCATTTTTGAGTGACATGAATACTATTTACAGAAGTATCTGCCTAATTACAGCAGACAGAGGTGTGTGGGTCGATTGGGACACATCTGGGAAGTTGCCACTGAGCTCCATCCCACTGGAAAAGGACGAAAGGTCCCCAGACCACACACAGGACAGCCAAGCACCAGCTTCCACAAGGAAGGACGTAGGGTCCACACCCTTGGCACATTCAGAGGGTCAGGTCCAAGGGCTCAGCCTCTCGACCCTTGCTGATTCTGCACCGCAGCTGAGCCACAGGCTCCCACAGAGCAAAGAGACAGAAGCGGTAACAACTCTACCTCCTCCGGACGTGTGGTCAACCAGGTCGGCATCTGAAAACCCACCTAGGGAAGAAAAACAGGGTCACCTGTCACATGGGAACTGCTGACAGCATCTCGATGTCTCGGATGGAAGGAGACCCACCACGAGCACCCAGCGAGGGGACCCCGCAAAGGTGCCGCTTCACGGAAGCCATCTTTCAAAGAGGCCAACGACAATTGGATTCCATTTCTGTGGCGAAAGTCCTAAAACCAGTCTTGGCCAAAAGTCTGCTACTAAACCAGAAAAAGAACACCCCCCAAAATGGAAAGTGTACCCCATATTTTGGGTGGATATAAATGTAACAGTCGGAAAGGGCTTGATCTCATATAGGTTTGTTTCAGTTACGACACCTGTTTTCACCCTCCACATTGCAAGTTCTTCCTATTTCTTCAGTCTGGACTCAGAGGTGGGACTTACTGGGTTGGCCAAAAAGTCCGTGTGGTTTTTTTCCATAAAATAACAGATGCATTTTTCCTTTTCCCCAACGACTTTATGGATTTGGATGCTTTGAGTGCGTCGGCTCTCTCCCGCGTGGTACAACATCGGCTGTTCTTGACGGGATCTCTAGCCACCGCCACTGGGATGCCTGACCGCAGGGCATCGCCCAGCGAGACCCCTCCCTCACGCAACGTCACAAACCACTTCTGGCACACCCGACCCATCACCACGGCGCCTTCTGCACACACTGCACAAACCTTTTCTTTGCATTTCAGCTTTTACCTTTCTTGAAAGAATAAACCCTACAATGCCAAAAAATGTTGCATATTTTCTTCCATCTTCAGCATTGGCATGGCTGCCCCCAAATTCACGTTTTTATGTGTTTTTTTTAAATGCACGCTGATATGCCAGCTGTCACGACACAGTCTGACAAAATCGTTTCGAATGAAGTTGAAGACAATGAAGCACTACGAGAGTCACCAAACGGAAAAAAACAAAGGAGCTTTTTGGCCAGCCCAGTATTTTAGGCAACTAGATGGTAGTAACATGGGAGATCAAGCAATAGTTTTAAATAGCCTCTTTGAGTTTGGTGCTCCTGCCCCATAAGCATGAGCTCACATACGCGTGGTATCAGGGTGTGACCAACACACGAGGAAGGCACCCAGCAGCCCAGCCGAGGCCACCCCACACAAGGTGACCCCACCGGAGCCAAACCAACGTCAGCCAAGCCCAGCCCACACTCATTAGGACACCATAACTTTTTAAAAACATGCAGCCTCCACATTTAGGGTTGGTGTCTTCGGCCGCGACACCCAGCAAATGTAACCCATCAGCTTCGCAACAGCTATCGTGACTCACCGGAGTTTCACCCGTGAATGCAAACACGTATGTTCTATAAAAACACCCTTCAGTGAAACTCATCACGGTTGTGCGTTCAAAGAAAAACAATGACCATCTTTGCTGACCACACGCGGGGGCTACCATGGAGCATGATTATGCCTTTTTAGGAGGTAAAAGTGAATATGGATGGAAAGACACTTCTGTAAATGAGTATCGGTCTTTCCAAAAATAGGTCTTTAGATTTTAGCGGAAGTCGGGTGTGACAAATGTCTGCTCTCTCAGATGTTAAACTTGGCTTGGGTTTTCTAGCCCAGGCATAATGGTACAAATACAAGTACATCGTAATAAGAACATATAAATATAATAAGAAAGGGAAACATTTTGAATAAATCATTGGGCAATAATGTGACAATGTTAGACAAACTAAGAAGTGAAAGAGAAATTATTAAAAGTTAAAAGGCTGTTCACCATGAAGTGTCTAGTTTAAAAAATCTATAACACAGAAATAAACAGAAAAACAGTGCACATAAAAGGTAATCACAGAAATAAATAAAAACTGGGAGAAACAGTGTGGCTCAGTTGGTGGGGCGTCGTCCAGCAAACCAAAAGGTAGCCAGTTCGATTCCCAGTCAGGGCACATGCCTCGGTTGTGGGCCAGGTCCCCAGTAGGGGGCGCATGAGAGGCAACCACACATTGACGTTTCCCTCCCTCTTTTTCTCCTTCCCTTCCTCTCTCTCTAAAAATGAATAAATAAAATCTTAAAAAAATAAAGCCCTACAGGGGTACTTCGCACATATCTACCTAAACAGTTAGAGTTCTAGAATCTCTTTTTAAATGCACGAAGATGGCTTAAATTTGCTTTTGTAATTCATAACTCCAAAATTTCAGAAGAAACAAAGTAGACCATTTTCAAATTGGGAGATTAGTTATAAGAGCATAGAGCTGCCATTAAAAGTTATGTGATAAAAACTATGGAAGGACATGAAAAAATGTTTATAGATTATTAATAAGCAAAAAAAAATTTTATGACCCAGAATAAGTAAAAGATTAACATTTTTACTTAGTTTGTTTTATCTAATTCACACATAAAATACTGAACAGAATAACCATCACTATGTTTACAGTGGAAGATGAAAAATATTTATATTTTTCTACATTAAAAAATTAAACAAATATATAAAGAAAAAAACTCCCGAAACCTGAAATTTGAACAGGCATTCAATTAAAAAAACTGGTGCTAGCCAGGTTATTCAGAGGATATGGTGATGTGCCAAAAAAAGGCAAAAAGGATGAAAAAAGCAAGCTGACACTTTTTCTTGTATCAATTCTGTACATTTAAAGTGTTGCTGGGCATTTATCCAGTGGAATTCTACTCAACCATAAAAAAAGAAGACAATTTTACCCTTTGCAACAGCATGGGTGGACCTGGAGAGCATTATGCGCAGTGAAATAAGCCAGTCAGAGAAAGACAAACACCATATGATCTCATGTGGAATCCAATGAACAAATCGAATGAACAAGCAAAATAGAGACAGACTCGTCAATGGAAAACAGACCACAGCTAGTTGTCAGGGGTGGGGGCTGGGGGGTGGAGGCATCGAGCAAACAGGAAACGGGCTCACAGACATGGACAACCGGGTGGTGATTGTTGGGGGTGGAGGTGTAAGAAGGAACTAAACGGTAATGGAAAAAAAAATAAACAACACTAAACGAAAAACATGAACTCTTGCATTCAGTTCTTTAAAGGGCCCACAAAAGCTTGGGAGTAAAATAAGCCACTGCCCCATAAAAACCACACGCAAACCCAAAGGACCTTTTTCAAGCCTGCCCTCGCTGCGGGGGAAGACTGGAATTCTCCTACCCGGAACAAGCAGAGTCAGCACGGGCAAATCTGAAGTTACCCCCTTGCAGTGACAGACACAGGCTGTCCTCGGAAAACTACCCACGGCACCTGAACGGATCTCAGGTCTTACCAGAGGTTCCCGGGTGGTTGGGGTTTGGATTCGGTTTTGGTCTCGGTGGACTGGGAGGCATGGGATCATCTGTCGGTAAAAGAGTAGAGTTGCAGTAATGAGCCATTTTCGGCAAAGAGAACGAAGCATCCATTTGCACGCAGAGGGTCTACCCAGCGAGCCCTCGGCCCGCCCCCTGCCGATCTCTTTCCACCGTCTTCCAGCTGCAGAACTTCCGTTCATGTGCCATAGAAAGTAAATGCCAGTGTCAGGACCAGCTGCCATATCTGTGGGTCCCCCGTGCGAAATGACAATGCTGGGTCCCCAGGCCACGCAATCGGTATCAATAATTTCAATATGGCAGCAGCGAGAGCGTGCAGCCACGGACGGGCCCCTTTGGAGGGAAGGACGGTGCCTGCTGGTCGCACGGAACCAGCCTGGGCAAGGGCAGCCGGCTTGCCTTCTATCCCCACAAACAGTGCCCGAGTTTCCGAAATAAAAGTGAGCACCCAGATAAACTCCATAAACAACACCGCACCCATTCCCTAGGTTTTGCTGGTTGAAAAAACCAACAATTCTACGTATCGTTTTCCAACGAGGAAGCTCTTTGAAATCACACTCATTTGGTGCTAACAAGCAAGTCAGCCCCGGAGCGGAATTACGACAGTTACTCACCGTGTCCTCCCCCAATCACTGCGTCTTCTAAACTGAAGTCATCACCTAGAGAAGGGACAGGACTTGTTAATACCCGAGTTGTGCGGTAAAAAAGCAAAGCAAAAGGCGTCCTTCGGAGAAAAGCGTCGCCATGTCCCTTTGTATGTTTCCGTTCTGAGCAGGATTGCAATGGAAAACCCATTGTCCCCAACCAATTTCCATATCGTTCATCTCTCAGATGAAGAGTACAGTATTCAACAAGAACAGAAGTAGCTTATCAACCAACGGCACCACACAGGCCGAGGCGGATTGCCAACCCCACCTCCCGAAAACTCTCTCCGGTTTATCTCCCATTCTCCGATCATTCCCCTCCAAATGGCCAACAACTCCTGCAACATGGATCGCCAAGACATGGGGACAGACACGGGTGACCAGATTCGTGTGACAAAGTCCCTAAACAATGGTGGCCCTGACCCAGGTGTCCTTGATGAATTGATATGACGATTCTGGGTGGTTTCCAAGGACGCCTTCTTGGTTTTAAGAACTGTTTTCGCAATTCTGGCAAAGATGTAGGCACTGGCACGCCCACCCAACAATATACGGAACGACTGTGAAGCATGAATGGGATTGGACGGTGCCTGCCACGAGGAGCTCGTGGTAGCACAAATTCACGTGGCCAACCACAACTTCTCCCACAAGGTGTAGGGGCCTGAAGCATCTCGGCACCTGGGTGTGGACGAAGTCGTGCGAACCCGTCACTCAAGAGACAACCTTCTACAAACGAGCCCAATAATTAAGCGGATGTATTCTTCCGGAAAATAAAAAGTCAGAAGAGCTGCAGAACTTGACACATGAATTTTACTCCGAGTGGCTAACCGCCACTAAATTAGAGCCGTGACCAATTTCCGTCTTTGTCCCTAATTTCGGTGTTTTATTTGACAGCATCGTGAGCATGACCGCAAGGATGCCGAAGTCCTGAAGGCTGCAGTGTGAATTTTCTCATGGGGTCTATGCGGGTCTCAGCCCCTAAAGTGATTTCTCCAAGCGTCGGACACTCAGGGTGAAGACCCCTAGAAATACTTACTGTCCAAAGGACCCGAGAGTGTCTCACGGGAGAGTCCCCACCCTCTCATGCAGGAATCATTGGGTGTCACAGATACAAATCTCAACCAGACCAGATACAGAGCCCCCGAGTTCTGAGTATTTCTATTTGTCCGTGTCTCATCCAGTTCTCAGGGAAACCGGGGTGCAAGACAATAATTTGCCCACTCTCTTTGCACACAAAGAACATTTGCTTCTTACCAGATGAGGGTTTTTTGGGGGTTGGTGTGGGCTTCTTCTCAGTGTCTAAAAAAAAAAAAAAAAGACATTTCTGTCAGTAAAACTCGCAGCTCGGAAACAAAGTCAGCTCCCTAGGATGCCCCATTTTTTTAAAAAAAGTACTCAAATCATGTTTAAAATTTTGTTTTTTTTAACATTTACCTTTCATTAAGTCAACCAGTAAGAATGAGAAATCCAAAATATCAAAACTGGAAATCATGAAGGATACTTAACACCCTTACACCTGACTCATCATCTAGTTTATTGTTCCTAATAACGTCATTTCCCACACCGATACATCGTGTAAAATAGCAACTGTTTTCTATTTTAAAAGTATTATCAGAACAATTCATTCCAAAATTTCAAATGTCTGAAGACACTCTTCCAACGTCTTCACAAAAGCAAGGCAGCCTGGGTGGAAAAATAAAAACATCGGTGGACTTTGTAAGGTTTTTAAAATTGTTTTTATGTATTGATTTGCAAGAGAGAGAGAGAGAGGAAGAGAGAGGAAGAGGAAGAGAGAGACAGAGAAAGAGGAAGATAGAAACAGAGAAAGAGGAAGAGAGAGACAGACAGAGAGAGAGAGAGACATTGACTTGTGGTCCCAGTTACTGAAGCATCATTGGTTGCTTCTTGTACGCACCCTGACCGGGGATCGAACCCACAACCTTGGTGTATCGGGACGATGCTCTAACAACTGAATGACCTCGCTAGGGCTAGATTGATGCATGTTAATCCACAGAATTTTAGGGACCATCATTTTTGTTACTGTGATTCGTCACACCGAATAAAAACAGGCTTTAACAGAAAATTCCAAGTAAATGACCGCAACCCCCCTGAAGAGGGTTTGAGCCTGTTTTCAGCTCAATGTGTCCTGAGAGGAAGGGACCTGCCACCCTTGCTCGAAACAGCTCCGAGCTCCCCGGGACCCCTCCCCAGGCTGGTCCTCTGGGAAGCAAAGGACAGCAAGCTGAGGTCCCCAGGACCGGGAAGTGCCCACCACTTGTCTTCCAGCAGCCAGGCAGCAAGACTTCCTCAGGGGCGAGATTACCCTACGGGCGCTCGGCAAAGCTCTGCCTTCCTGGGTCTGAGTCCAGCCTTTTGCCTTGGGCCCCAGGCATCGCAAAGGTATCCTGGGTTGAATCCTCGGCTGCCCCCTCAAACTCGCATCCATTGGGATCCCCCACAGGGGACCTTATTTGGAAACAGGGTGTTTGCCGATGACTATCGATTCGATCGAATGATGACAAAGGTTATGGTCCATGAGCACAGGTCCTTATAAAGTTCCTGCCTCCGTGAGGAGCACGAGCTCGGAATACAGAGGTGCAGCTATCCAGGGAAGCGCAGGTGGGACTCACGCCCAGGCCGGCGCCCCTGCTCCATCCTGTCTCGGCATGCCAGCTGGACATCCCGTCCCCAGGCTCCTGCCACCGTCCCTTGGCATTTGTGACCACTGAAGGGTGCAAAATGTACTCCGCAAGAGTACCTACCCCACCGAGGGCATCTTGCTCTCTCTCAGCTTATCTGTCTCTCGTTCCCACAGTGCAGCACACCTAAATATATTTGCTGTGTGTCCCACTGAAATAGTCACGGTATCTTCTTTAAAATGCTGTTAATAAATATCACTCAATGCCCTGGCTGGTGTAGCTCAGTGGATTGAGTGCCGGCCTGGGAACAAACCGGTCGCCGGTTCAAGTCCCCCTCACGGCACATGCCTCGGTTGCGGGCCAGGTCCCCAGTAGGGGGCGCACGAGAGGCAACCACACACTGATGTTTCTCTCCTTCTCTTTCTCCCTCCCTTCCCCTGTAAAAGTAAATAAATAAAATCTTTTAAAAAAATGTTACTCACCGTCCAGGGCATCCAATAAATTGAAATCATCTAAGAGAAAAACAGTCAAGTTAGAACTCAGGAGAATCCAAGCAAACTTGCAAATTAAGAACGCACCACTAAGAAAGGGGCTGGACCGGGCAATGTTTGGGGTACTTGGCAGGACTTGAAAATGCACTAAAAATGTGTCCTGATTTGTCTTCTCATTCTAAATACTCACTTCCATGCCTAGAACTGGTATGTCACTTTGCATGTACAACAACTGAGGATGGTAGAATTCAGCAGAAAGCAGAAGTGCGGAACAGGGTAATTTCGCCTGCGCCTCGTTCCACAAAAGGGTGGCCCTTTGAAATTGCTGCGGAAGGATTTCCAGCCCGTGGAGACCGACAGCTTTCCTGCGCGTCCGCGGGCGCGCTCACCCACAGCCAGGCACCCACGCACGTTTACGCTTCCCGCCCCCCCCAAAAAACGCGCTCTCTCCACCTGAAGCCAGGGACTGGGAGCTTTCTCCTCGCCTTCCCTCACCACGGGGGTGACTTCCGAATCGGAGGGGCTCTCCCGGGAGTGTGGGCAAGGCACCCGCGTAACACAGTACGAGAGGGGACGAAGGGGCCTTTCGGGGAGCAAACACGCAGGGGTCTTTGGCATTGGGAAACCCAACAGCGACAGAGTTGAACGGAAATCCCAGGTTTTTACGCGTAATGCTACTAATTCGTGCGATTTCGCCCTCAGGAAGAGAGGGTGGCCCCAGAAACGAGCCAATCCCTGCGAGCGTTATAGGGAGTCACAGTTGTGTTGAGTGTGCGTGTGCCAGTGCGTGTGCCTAGATGTACGCGTGTCCCCAGCCCAGCTCAGCCCTCCCGCTGCACCGGCCTGCACGCTGGGTTCAGCCCCCCACCGAGCGACACCCACTCTCTGACGCACTGCCTCCTGCCCAACCCCAGCCCAGCCTGCCTTCCCCAGGCCCCACCAGCGCAGAGGTCCTACTGTCTGTCCCTCCGACCCCCCTCGTCCTCAAACGTTTCAAGCCAGCAACCGGGCGCTGTGAGACCCCAGGCAGACGTGGAGTCTGCAGCTGGGGAACGTTCAGGGCACCGGGGTCAGGACAAACGCGAGTCGTGGGTACCTCCGAGGAAACCCGGGTGCCCGTGGTTTCCAGCCGGCCCCTCACAGCTCCGCGAGCTCTGCACACAGGCGGTGAGTCACCCTGGGCGAGGCCCCTGGCCCCAGGGTACAGGGCTGACTCACCCTGACTGCCCTGCCCCTCCTGACCCTTGTCTGATTCTTGTGGTTTCTCCTGGGGCCAGTTATCTCGGGGAAGCACACAGGGGGACGTGAACGAGTCCCCAGGACCCTGGTACTTGGGCTGCCCGGCGGGGGTGGGGGCACCGGCACCTGGGACAGATCCACCCACACCCTGACAGATGCTCCTGGAGGACCTCAGACTCCCCTAAATTCCACCACCAGGGTGGACTCCTTCAGGAACATGGGGGGCATGGAAAGAGTCACCACGGGGACTTCTCAAGATTCCATCCCTTATCTGCACAGCATGTCCTATACAAACACAGCGAGAACTCACAGCGTGGCGGTGAGAACAGAATACAAATAAAACACCTATGATAATAAAGTGCGTAACTCACACGCTTTGCACAGGGAACGTACAAAGTACATAAAGAAATGTGTAGAATGAACATTGAAATAAATTATATACATGCACCTAGGGTAGATAACAATACAGCTCCAATAATAGATTATAAAAATTAAAAATTACGCAATTTATATATAGCATGTGTGTGTGTGAATTATATAAATCTATAAAACTAAAATGGAAATAAATTAGAATAGAAATAAAAGGTATACATGATAATACATTATCGTGATTATGACATATATAACTTATTTATATATAACAAGTATAAATTATAAAAATAAGCAGATATAAATTATAGTGGTAGAAGTGAAATATGAATGTTTCTAACAATAAATGATATAAATTGTGTAATTTATAATTACATATCATTTATTGTTATACCTTATAAATTACACACTTTATAATGTGTACGCAGAACTTATAAATCATATAAATAAATACAGAAATTAAAATACATGAATTCGAGAAATAAAATTGGAACAGAAATCAGTGACAACATATAATAAGAAGTTGTAGAAGGGATGAGTGACGTAGCTTCAAGAGAGAACCTACAAATGATATAAGAAATAGAGGTAAAAATAAAGCAGAAATGATGTGTAGAAAGGACATCAGAACAGAAGGAAAACTCGGGCAGTCGGACGGGGCCTCAGACTTGCGGGCTGACCCTTGAAGAGCAAGAAAACCATAATAACGACAGAATAACAGCACAAGAAGGCAGGGATGGATTTTCTCACGGCCGGCTACCTTCCTGCAGCTCTCTAGACAAGACAGTTGAATTCCACAGCTCGGTGGCAAGTAGGAGGGGAGGAAAGGAGGCCCCACCCCACCCCCCACACCCTGCACCGCGTGGTCAGGCGGCCACACCTGCTCTCGGCTCCTGCAGCCCTGCCCCCGTCTGGCTCCTATCCCGGAGTTCTTTCCTTCCGCCCCTGGTCTCTCCAGGCCTCACTAAGAACCTCGGTTGCACAACAGCCGGCAAAGCCACGAGGACAAGACGCGGCAGCCAGGCACACACCCCACGCCCCGTGTCTGCTCACCCCAGGCAAAGGTTTCCCAGTAGGGCCGAACCCCTAAAAACCGGACGTCCAGGTGTGCGGGTGGAGCTTGACGCAGGGTAGCCTGCATGTAGAACATTCTAGCATAAAGCCCAAGCTGTGCACACCCAGGACAGGCAAACAGAGAGCCCAAAATTCCCAGGTGAGGAGGGAAGCAAGAAGCAGCGATCACGGCAGTTGGGTACATTTTAATTTGGTTTATTTTTAAAATATTTGGAACGCCCCGCTTTTTCGGGACGGCTTCTGAAATCTACCTTTCCAGGTACACGTGATGTAACTTTCTGCCTCGGTCTTACAGTTACCTGGGTTTGGCAAGCTGTCTCATTCGGGGAGCGTGGATGAATTCGTGTCAAGAATGAATGTTCTAGAAGAAAAAAAAACGCAGTCGACAGCTCTATTAAGCCCCAGCTGGCAATGTATTCAATGGTCACAGTCCATTAAACAGCTGAAGCCCACAGGGTCTGGCAGCCCCGCGAGGCGCCGTCTGTGGTCACAATAACTACACTGGCCGTCGACGGGCCCCCAAAACATGCTCTGCTGCCCCAGCCTGAGAAAAAATGAACCTCATGGGCACGGCGAGCTTTCAACGCGACTCTGTGTTTCTTAGTTTTAAAGCCTCACGCCGTCACGAACCTAACCCGTGTCCGAGGCGACTTCAGGTGACAAGAGGCAAGCCTGTTTCCTCCTCGTGGGCACGTGAGCCCCAGGGCTCAGAGAGGATCGGGCGCGGTCCTGTAGCTCATTCTACAATAGACCTGATGATAGCAGGTGAACTTGCCCCCCCGAACAAGCTCCGGGGGAACCTGACCCCGCTAGCTCCGGGGAGCCGTCCTGAGGGACACGCTTTGAGGCTTACAGGGGGGCAAAGACCACCCAGGACCCTCTGCTCCCTTACCTCCACGCAGAGTGCAGTTCCCAGGACTCCACTGAGTCCCTCTCTGCTGCTGGGAACTGAATCCTAACGGTTCCTGTTGTGTCTGACGGATGTCACCGTGTGGCCACTAGCCCATTTATAATTGTCGCCAGCATCTTGGGAATGAGTTGTGAGGCCCTCAGAGTCCCAGAGTTTGGGCACCTCCCCCCTCCCTGAGTCTTCACTTGCATCCGCCACTTGGCCATAAGTGTCAAACCTTTCTTCGCATACCAGAAAAACTCTTATTGATGCCTCAAAGCCCCGAGAAAATGACACCTCCTCTGGGAAGCCTCTGTCATTCCTCATGGATGCAGGGGTGGGTGGATAAGTAAATGGTTGGGTGGATACACGGAAGACTATGGGTGGGTGGATGGGTGGATGGAGCGATGCACAAATGGATGGATGGACAGGTGGATGGAAGGATGGATAAGTAGATGGACAGTGGATGGATGGGTGCAGGGATGGATGATGAGTGAGTGCATGGACTGACAGCTGGGTGGGTAGAGGGATGGTGGAATCCACAAGAAGTTAGAGAGACCTCGCTGATGGATCTTAGATAAGTTTGCTACCAGGACTGAGAAATTTCTCTCTGTACCGAGCTGAACTTCCCTAAATATGGGACACTCTCTTCCCCCACTGAGCCACATTCCTCGTAGAGGCAGGTGTCCCTGCATGGCCCACACCTGGCGAGCTCGGGGCTACCTACACAGGCAGCTATCCAGGCCCAAGGCCACGGGGCCCATCAGCCAGGGGCCACCATGGGCAGAACTTATTCCCGCCTTCATCGGTCCCCACACGCGGCCGTGTGACCCTGAGCAAGCTCCTGAGCTCTCTAACCTCAGAGACGCCATCTACAGAAAGGGCCCCGATAAATTTATTAATGGCGCGGCAGAGATAGAGTAACCAAGTGAGCAAGCACCCTTTGAAACATGTCACACAGCCCACACATGTCAGTGTTACGGAAAACATTTCAGCATCGAGAGAAATGCCGAGTGGCACGTCTGGTGAAACAAGATATTCGTGGTTTTTTCCTGGACTCCATTGCCTGGGACTGCGCCTTCGTGGGCTTTTAAAAAAACCCTGATGGAGACGCAGCCCCCTACTAATAACAATCAGGTGGCACAGGTAGGTCCAGGCAGGAGCAATAATCCCTTCAAGCTCCAAAGGGTACCGTGCTCTGGGGCCAGGGCCGAGACCCCCAAAGCTGGGCTTCCGGAAGCCACTGAAGGGTTGCTGAGCAGGTCCACATTTGGGAGCATCACTTGGGCACCAGAAGAGAGACAGAACACAAGATGGAAGGAGTCACGGGAATGCCCAGGGCACAGAGCAGCATCTTCTTTGTCTGGGCCCTGGGGAGTTGATTTCCTATAACTGGTTTCCCTAGAAACCTCTCTATTTCATCTTATGCATTAAAAAAAATGATATAGCATCCCGAAGGGGGAGTCTCTGGGAGCCCTGAAAACACCGCAGGAATCCAGGGAAAGAACTAGATGATGGCTCTGTGGATGTGCGGATCTCGTTGGAACAAAAAGAGAGGTGGAGAAAGGAGCCCGGGCCGAGAAACGTTCAGGAGGCGATGTCAACTATCTCGGCTAACAGATGGGACGTAAGACCAAGGAGCTGGCAACAGTGACTGGCAGCTCTTCCGTTTGCGAGTCTGGGCACATGGCCGTATCACGAAAGACAGGGATGAAGGAGGAGATGCAGGAGGGTGAGGAAGTAATCAGAAGCTGCAGGTATGATGGACGAGGAGACAGCATTGGTGCAGCCGGATGGACCTCATCTATCAGCAGTTACCTGTGTAAGCCTGCCGTGCGGACAGATTTGGGGTGGGACCTCGAAAAGCTCCATCTGTGCATCTCTGCCTTCCATCTAATCCTCTGCCATTTAGCTACCGTCTATCAAGTACATCTACCCATCCATCCATAATCTATAATCTATAATATCTATCCCTGCATCCTTCCATCCGCCCATCCCTCCAACTACATACACACCCACCCACCCATCCATGGACCCATCCAGGCACACACACATATATACACCGTCTATGACGTCCGTCCGTCCGTCTGTCCATCATCCATCATGCCCAGTGGCGTGCCACCTCACGCCAGCCAGGCCACGGTCCTTCAGTAACTTTCTCAGCAGGGAGAGGCCCCCTCGTCGTCACCCACCCCTGCGAGGCCCCTGTTCTTAACCGCCCTTGCTGTCTCTGCGACCCAGCCTACGCTCCCCTTCACTGTCAAACCCTGGACCGTGCTCCTCACCACGCATCCCTCTGTGGGGGGCGGGGGACACGTCCACGTTCTGCTGAGTACGTGGCAGGCGGCACCACTTGGAGTCACATCGTGGACTGAACCCACGCCCTCTGCACAGGAAGATAGCTAACGAAGGCAGAAGTGGACCGCCACTCGCTGGCTTCTTGCTGTATTTAGAAAACTTAGTGCTTGCAAGCCCATCTGCCCCACCCCCATCAAGAGAACAGGCGCTATTTATGCTTCGTGCACAAGTCACTCGGGCGCGTTGTGGTCCTGTGGAAACACACACCTTTTCTGGTCTGCATCCCTCCCTGGTCCAGCATGCCTGGGCAGCGCCCGGCAGGCCCCGGTGTCTCAGAGACACGCACAAGAAGCTGGAACTCTGACCGCATGCAGGGTGTCGGGCGGAGTTACGGGAGCTCTGGCCCTTCAGAAACACAAGCTGCTGACCCCACCCCCACATCCACGGGCCCCCCCGTGGGCCCCAACTTGCTGTTTGAGAATCACTGGTCGGAGGACTGGCCTCTGCCTCTGCGGTGAGTAAAAAGGAAGTCTGTAGCTTCCTGTTTAGGAGATTTAAAAAAAATAATAATAAAAGAATGACTAGCAATAGCAAGAGAACTGCGCGAGGGAAGGCGTGTAAGAGTGAGTCATTCGGAGAGAAATCTGAAACACACCCAGGTGTTCTGCTCCCAAAACCGGTCAAGAAAGAAAAAAAAAAAAAAAGGAAAAAAAAAAAAGGTAGGCAAAGAGTAAGAACAGGAATTTCCAGAAAGGGAAGCCCAGGGCAGGGCTATCTACAGATGTGAAAGATACCCTTAATCAGGTAAATAGGAAGAGGAATTTGATGAGTTAGCACCTTTTCGGCCAACAGATGGGCAGAGACTAGGAGCAGGGCATGGTGGGTGGTGGACCAGAAGTCTGCAGGACAATGAGACCGCATTCGGAACCAGTGTGGCGGCACCGACTGGGCCCCATGAGGGATGCCTCTTGGGCAGCCTGGCCATTTTTCCAGAAGGAGCCAATTGTAACAAAATATTGTCAGACACGTGTGTTCTTAGAGGTCTTGGTACGGCTTAAGGGCAAAATGTCCATTGAAACTAAGAGTCCCTGTGGGACATCAGGAAAGGGAGTTGTCTTTCCCTCCCTTTCCTCCGTAGAATTTCCTTCTACGTCCATGTCAGATGCATACACCTCTTGCAGCGGCTGCAGGAGCCTCTGTTCAAATACACGGCATTGGCTTATACCCTTTGTCTTTCTAGAAGCCAACAAGAAAGAGGTCTCTCTCTTCCTTGGCGATCTTGCTGGCCTGTGATGTACTCCGTAGTCTGTTGTCCTGTGCATGTGTCATTCTTGGAGGTTCGGGAAATCCGCATAACTGCAGGAAATATTTTCCAAAGCATTCTCTCGCCCCCCACCCCCGACAAAAAGTATCGGGAGGTTCCTCTGTGGGCACACCCACGCCGTGATCCACCACTGGATTTGGCAAGGCGGTCACAGGACAGTGTCTATGGACCCCCTGGGGACAGGCCCCCCAGTGTGAGGACCCAAGGAGACCAGGTCATGGGGACCAGGCACCGGAAGAGGCGCTCCTCAACCATCTGGGCGTCTGAAGAATTCCACGTGGGCCCCCAGTCCCGAGCCATTTCCAGCCTCAAGAGACATGTCAGGCTTGTCTCCAAGCTGGTCACCAAAACAGGGGACCCTCTTCCCTAAACCAGACCATCGTGATGGGAAAGTGTGACCGGGAAGGGACAGCAGGAGGGCTCCCGTGGAGGACTCATCAGCTGGAAAAAGCATCTACATCATCTTCCACCTCCAGCAATCCTGCGATGACCCCACGCTGCCTTCTCTCCCACAGGACAGTCTTCCACCCGCCCCCGGGCCCGATGGAAAAAAGCGCTCCTCCCCCTTCAATGAAGTGGCTGAATATCTTGACATGCAGACAGTGTCTGGAAGCATCAGTGACAGAGGGCGCGGTGAGGTGGTGAGTGGGTTGCAATTAAGCTGTATCGGGGCCCAGCAAGCAGGTGGGACGGTGGATGGCTTTTCTCTGCGAGGAAGGCAGCAGCAAGCACCCTCGGGGGCGAGTCCACGGGCTGGGGAACGCAAGCCCCCACGCAAGCCTATGCTTGTTGGGGGGACGGCGGGGAACCCCAGAGACTGGCCGTGAGGCGTCATCTCAGGTGGGCGTTGCAGCTTCCAAACAGGGGAGACGCAGAACTGACTTTGGGAGGAGGGACCCAAGTCACGCCCATCCTCCCTGAGGTCATCCTCATGACCGGCGGCCAACAGCCCGTGGCACAAACACCAGAGTCCCTCGCCCTGTGCCCGAAGGTCGTCTGGGGCTGCAGAACTCTCTGATGTGGGGCATCATGGACCCTGGAGGGTGTTGAGCAGAATCCCCGGCTTCCACCCAGCAGATACAGGGCCACGCCCTTCCCAGTGACAACTAAAAACGCTTCCAGATATGAAGTGTCTTCTTTTGGGGGAAAGCCATGTCAGCGTAGGGTTAAAGCCACGTCTTTCCTTCCGTGGACTGCCTTGTCTCCACCCCCGAAGGTCGGAAAACCCCTGGAACACGGGGCCCCAGGACCCAAGCATTCTGAAGTCAGGCCAGGGTCTCCAGCTCCAATGTGGAGACCTGTCCCCGGGCCTCACAGGACTTTCGCAGCCGGAGTGGACACCAAGGCACCAGCGAGTTTCTGTAACAAATTGTTCTCCGTGCCACCAGCCAGAAAGGAAACTTTGCTGATAAAACCCAGCTGCGTCTTCAGAACAGCCTGTTCCTGTCCCCGGCCCCAGGACGGGAGCGGGGAGGGGGCACCTGAAGGAGGTCAGCGGCTACTAAACCTCGAATTTCTCTGCGTTTTGGGGGGCCAGGCTGGCTCCTGTTACCTGCCTATCCCCCTGTTACCTGCCTATCCCCCTGCTCCGTGTCCCCACACCCACCGCTGCCACCAGGTCAGCCAGCCAGCATCTGAAACACATCAACCAACTTCATGTTGCTAAGCACAGTCTTCATCAGAAGCGGGCAATTCCGGGCTAACAGTGCTGGGTTTTTTGGGTTTTTTTTTTATGTCTCTCCCCTGAAAACTTTCAAAATGACTTGTTTGGGGGCTGCCCTGACCTGCAACCGCAGACTGACCAGAAAACCATAGACACAGAGCTGGTCACTCTCGCCGATATTGACCACCTCACCCCACCCTTGGGGCCCTGTCCCATTCACCTGTTTGGATATTTTCCCCCTCTGCCCCCACAGATGGCCCTTGCTGGGGCAACCAGAACCAGGGCTCACCCATTTCCCTGGAGGCAGGCACACAGTAGGTGCTCAGAAAAAAAACCCATCAGAAAACCATAAACAAGTAGCAGAGAGGGACCGGTCAGAAACTTTGGAGGAGCTGGTGTGGTTTTAACGCATGGAACATACACGGACAACAAAGCAAAACAAGAAAATCTATAAAAAAGGGGGGGGGGGACAAGCAGAGAGCTTCCAGAAGGAGACAGAGAGGCAGGATGCCTCTCCCCCGCTCTCCCAAACGCCCCCACCCCGGGCCCATAGATCAGGCTTGATTTGCTCCGAAGTCACGCACCAGGCCTTCTCTGTCCTCTCGGTCCTACGTCTCGTTCCAAAAATACACCCAGCGCCCACCAGACCAGTCCTGAAACTCCACTGCCCGCCCCCCTGGCCAGGTAGAAGTGTGGCGGTATTAACGAGGACAAATACCGCACCGTTTGGTGTAAAATCGCACGGCAGGCCGGCGGACCTCCGGAATCCCGACTTTCCTTCCTGCAGGGCAGGGGGGAGGGGCAGCCAAGTCTCCAACTCCCTTTTTGAAACGCAGACACCAAAGCGCACGCCAGGAACAGGCCGGGCGAGCTGTGTGGGATTGCGGAACCGGGCTGCAGCGAAGTTTCCTGCTCTGGAAACTCCTTCTGTGTCTCCTGAAGGATCCCGCACTGCACCCTACGCGCTGAGAACACGTTTCTGGTCTTCGCGCAGCCCACCGCCCCCCCCCCCCCCCCCCCCCCCCGGCCAGGGCTCCGCGGGCGCGGCAGTCCCCGCGGCCTGAGGACTAGGCGGGCTTTCGGACTCCTCCAAGGCCCGGAGTTGGTCTAACGTTTCCCTCCCCCACCCCGCGGCTGTCAGGCTCCCGAGCAGCGTCCAAATTTAGGCCCGGGACAGGACACAGGGCGTGGCTCGGAGCTCCCACCGCGCCCCAGAACAAAGGAGTGCGCTGGAGAGCCCCGCCCGTGTGGGGGCGCAAAGGCGGGCCCCGGGAACAACGTTTGCCCCTCGGGTGGGGAAGGCGAATGTCACCGGTCCCTCCAGACCCCCGCGACTTTTCACAGTTGGTGGTTTTGTTTGTTTGCGGTTTTTTTGGAAAACCAGAGCTGACGTTTGTCCTCTGGACTGCGCCCAAAACGGCCCGCGAAGAAAGTAGGCGGAAGCCCAGCGCCGGCCGCTCCTTGGGGCGTTGGCCACCCGAGGGCACCACGCGTCCCGCGCGGCGGGGAGACTCCAGCTGTGCCCGGTGCACCCCCTCCCTGCGCCCCTCCCACACCGGGCGCCCGCGGGTCTCCCGGGGAACCCGCGTCCTCCCCCAGCCGCACGCTCACCCTGCGCGGACACCAGAGCGTTCAGCAGGCCGATCAGCAGCAGCGCGAGGACAGCCCGGCGCGCCATGGTGCGCCCGGTGTGGCGAAGGGACGATCCCCGGAGTGGCGCTCGCGGGCGGCGGCTAGACTCAACCCCCCCACCCCCACACCGGGGCGGAGCCGGAGCGGGACTGGGGAGAAGGGGCGCGGCGCTGTCACCCCGCCCCGGCCCGCGCTCGCCCCGCCTGTGACCACCCAGCCCTGCTGCCCAGAAGCAGCCCCGGGTGGAGCGCGCGGAGCTGACAGCGGACGGCTCGGCTCCCACGGGGCGGCCTAGGCTGGGGAAAGGAGCCCCGTCCCCACTGGGGAAAGGATGGGGATACCCCCTACCCGCCCCTAACGGGAACGCCAGGGCTGCACGGAAGCAAACAAAACCCGCTTTTACCTCCGTTTAATGGGGCTCCCCCAGCGCCGTGAAACCCTTCCCTTGTCTGGAAAGTGGGGGGACCCTCCTTGTCTCTACAACCCCTTCCAGACTGTAACGGGACCCCCTCCCCCAAGAGAGACTCCTTAGGAAGACAGAGTGAGCTCCTCTAGCTTTGAGGGGAAAGTGGGGGTGCACTGCCCCCCAAAGTCCAGGCTGGACTCACGGACACCACAGCAGGGTGGGGGCTTGGAGGCAGTGCGGGTCGGTCGTCTCTTCCCCCGCCTGACCAAGGGCTGCCGTTCGAGAGGCCTCCAGTTCCCGAAAATCCCCCCAGGCCAGGTCGGGGGTGTGGCTGGCAAGGCCGGACAAGCCTCCCCTGTCCCATCTGAGGCGGCAGGCCTCGTTCTCAGGGGTCTCTGCAGGCATTCAAAGGGCACCAGCTGCCTTTCCCTGTGCCAGGCTTGCAGTGTATTTCTTTAATGAAGATATTAGCTTAAAATTCTGTCCGCGTGGCCGCGGGGGCCTGAGACTGCGTCTCGGACGGGGGAAGGATCCCTGAGTCACAGTGGCGCAATCCGCCCGCCAAGGCCGACCGAGGTCTGGTGAGCGCAGCTGTCCCCTCCTCCCAGCGCGAGTCAAGGCCCCGGTTCCTGGCCTCAAGGAGCCGGTCTGCGGCCGCAGGCTGGCGCCCAGGATCAGGCACAGCCCTGGCCACAGGGGGCGGGCCGTGCGCCAGGGCCCACCTTGCCTCTGTGTGAACGCTCACCTTACACCGGCTGCGTCTGACAGCTCCTCGGGGCCAGGCTGTTCATTCCTTGGCCGAGGGAATCCCAAACACGTGCAGACCAGGTATCGTTTCAGCGAGAAAAAACAAACAGACCCCCCTCCCCCCAGCCTTTAAAGTGTTACTTCTTGTAGTAAGCCTAGGTGGGCCACCTAGCTGCAGAGCCCCACCCCCTGTCCCCGGTTCAGGCCTCTTTACATCTTTTTTCTAACCCTCCCCCATGTACCCTTAAAAGTGTCAATTAGTACTTTCCATCTCCCCCCTGCCAGTCTTGGGGCCAATGGAGGGTGGAGACCCTAAGCCAGAGCCAATGGGAGGACCTCAGAGCTCTTATGGTGGAAGAGGATGGGATGCTGGAGCTGCTGCAGCCTTTTTGGCACCTTGAGGTCAGTCAGCCTCAGAATGGAGCATAGATGAAAACGAACAAACAAAAAACTCGTGCTTCCTGCAGAATGCAGAGATTCTTTCCTGGGAAATTTCCAGTTCACTCCTATTATCTTCAAAAGAAATTCCTACCTGCACAATCGCAAACTCTTCACACTTGTAATGTCCCACAAAGTTCTGGAGTCGGGGTGCATCTTATCACTGAGGGGTTAGGCCCCCATCACCCAGCGTAATAAATATGCCTGGTCACTCTCTGAATGCCGGGCTTGCAGGCTTTTACGTACGTGGCTACAGAGAGGCCTTTTGAAAGCTTGTCTTTCTAATTCACTCAGCTGCCTTGGGGTTATTGCCAAGTGCAACTTTCCTCGGCTCCGAATTAAAATGTCCACAATATTTCACAGCCACTCTGGTGACAGGGGAGCTTTATCTTCCAGAATGGCAATTAAGTTAGTGGAAGAAACCTCTTGGGTTGTATCCAAACGGCACGGGAAGCGTGTTGGAAGGCCGTAAGCTTGACTGAGAGAAGGAGTTCAAGCTGGCCGTGCATTGTACTGGCTGGACCTCGGGGCACGGCCAAGTTCTGACCGTTTCCGACAGACGCCAGCGGCCCTCCTCTATGTTTGTTTCAACGTAACCCTCGGTAGCTCCCCGCCTCTGCCGGACCCTTGCCTATCTCCTGAGTGCGTAATGATTAATCCCCCTGACTTTGGTCTATTTATAGCCTGTTCTCCAAGCCAGTCACATGCATATATGCACATATTCCCTCTACATTTACATGCATGTCATTATCCATCCATCTGCTTGTGTGGTAATCCGTTCATCCATGCATCTGACTGTCCATCCTCCCATCCATCCATTTATCCATCCATCCATCATCCATCCATGCTTCCATTCATCCATCCATTTATCCATCCATCCATTCATCCATCCATCCATCCATCCAACCATCCATCCATCATCCATCCATGCTTCCATTCATCCATCCATTTATCCATCCATGCTTCCATTCATCCATCCATTTATCCATCCATCCATTCATCCATCCATCCATCCATTTATCCATCCATCCATCCATCCACCCATTCACCCACCCACCCATCCATCCATCCGTTGTGCATGAGAGACTCTAATTTGCCCATCCCACATCTCTTCTACTTTCTCCCACAATCAGAGACTTGGATTTTATTTATGTTGGCAATATGCCACCTATGAGACTATTGGCTCACTCTTCCTTAGAGTTAAAAAAAAAGAAAAGAAAAGAAAAGAAGTTCTATGGAATAACATTAACGTCAGCAGAAATTGTTAGGGAACACTTCTGAAAAATTCTTGAAGAGGTAGCGCAATGGCCGGCAAAGGCCACTTTGAGCTCTCTCTGCTTCATCTTCTGGCTGCCTGGAATGTGGAGGTGATGTCTGGAGCCCCAGCAGCTACGCTGGGGCAGGAAGTAACCTAGGGGCTGGGATTAGAAGCAAGAGTTCTTAGCTCCCGCATCTGAAACATAGCCTGGGGTGGGTCTTCTGCAGAAATCAAGAGCTGTGGGGAAGCTGCTTCATCTGTGAACAGCTGCTCTGTTGATGAAGCTGCAGCCCGTGGTTCATGTGGCTCAGAACCAAGAACCAGCTTCCCAGAACCCTGTGTTTCAATCCTGAATCCTGTTTGTCTCTCAGTCTGCTTCAGCCGGTCAACAACCTTCTGTGTTAGGACTGCCTGTGTTGCTGGCATCGTGTCCCCCACCTGGGGCGGCTGCCAAGGGTGGGCCAGGGTGGTCACAGTGATGGGGTGAAGTCAACCATCCAGGGCGCCCCCAAGACGTGGGGCGGCCGCAGAGCCGTGGGAAGGGGACGTCTGTTGATTTCTGTGAATCTCCGTCTGCTGACAAGTCTGACGCCTGTGCACATTTCCCGCGTCGGCCCCTGGCCTGGAAGCCCCACCCAGCCCAGACTCAGGGCCCTTGTAATGCTCAACCCCAAAACCAAAGGCATCAAAGTGAAAGTGAGCTCCTCCCGCTAAGTGAGGCATTCAGGTAAAGAAGCTTCTTCTCGTGGTCTCTGTCCTCATCGGCAACACACCCACCGAGTCTACACTCGCGCTTGAGTTTGAGGCACCCACTCGCGAGCAGCCAAAGACTTGCGCATCCATTTGGGCTTCCCCCCAAACTTGACTACCGATCGCCTGCTGCTCACAGCATGCCTGACGGACCTCATAAACACTCAAGGACATGGTTTTGTACAGCACATGTACCGTATACTGCAGTCCCACAACACAATGAGCGAGGAAGAAGACAGTGTTGGGAAGAAAATTACAAGGAAGACAGAGTACAGACGTATATTTTCTGCATGTCTGACGTATCTACATGTCTACTTAATTTTTAACACGTCGGCCATGTTTGTTTTATGTGGGTTTTTTTCCACCAATCTCCCCACCATTTTCCAATAGAGTTGCTTAAAAAGTATCCACGTAAGAGGGGACCTGTGTAGGTCAACCCATTGCTATTCAAAGTCCGTCCGTGCCTGTATAGGAATGAAAATGGCATGGGGGTGACGCGCCCCTGCCCGTCACTTCTAAAAGGGTGAATTGTTCCAACCGCTGTGTCTAATGAGCTGATCCCAAAACTTTGTGTTCAGGCCCGACTCCCATGCGCTTGCGTGGGGCCTGGAGTCTCAGCAGGCTTGTGCATTTCCATGGCTAATTGTTAAGACTCCCTGTTGGCTCAGAGAATGACAAAATAGATAATTTATGGAGTTAGAACATGAATTGTTACTGCCTTTTTTTTTTTTTTGCTACAACTCAGCAAAGCAGGCTGCCTGGTTCCAGCCAGTGCACCAGCTGTTGGTTAAACACCGTTAGGAGAGTCGTAAATCATTTACGAGAGTTGGTGGTTTCCTGTGATGCAAGTCTCTCCTGTACAGTTTTCTCTGACGCCTTCTTGGCTAGGGGAGCCCCGAGACCACACTTACCTCTGTGGTCACAGCCCCTGGGCCGGAAGTGGAGGCATGAGACCTTCTGCCTTCACACCTGTGCTGGCCCCTGCTCACCCAGGTCTCCTGGGTCCAGCATTACCTGCACTCCCCACCAATTCATTACAACAGAGCTTCGATTCCAGACGGACCTTACTATTCGGGCTGCTACGACGGGAGATCATAGATCGGGCAGATGAGAAACAACAGACAGTTACTTCTCACCCTTTGGAGGCTGAAGTGCAAGACCCAGGTGCCAGCAGATTCGGTGTCTGGTGAGGATGGTCGTCCTCAAACAAGACTGCCAGCTTCTTCCTGGGTCTTCACCCGGTGGAAGGAGCCAAGGAGCTTTCCGGGGTCTGTTTTATAAAGGCCACTAAGCCCATCATGGGTTCCCCATCCTGATGACTTCAGCACATCCCAAAGAACGCACCTCCTAACACCATCACGTCAGGCGCTGGGGTCTCAGCCTCTGCATTTGGGGGCACGAACCCCTGCCTTCAGTCCATAAGAGAGTCAGTGATTGAGCTACCACAGTCCACTCTCTGATAATATCAGGAGAATTCAGCCAGAGCGTATGCGAGATCGGGCTTAGCCCTCTGTACACGGATGATGCCCACACTGAGAGACGGGACGCCGGCCACGAGGGAGCAGACAACTCAGAAATGCAACGGGGAATTCATTTGGCAAATCCAGGCGATCATCCGGTCTAGGGAGTGCCCAACACGCTGGGGGTGAGCCGTCTGCCAGCTGTCCCTGCCTCCGGCCACGTCTTCTCGGGCTCGGGGTCTTTGGAGGGGGGAGCCCCAGGGCACGTTATGAACATGGGGTGCACAAGGGGGTGTGGTGCATTTCTGCCCATGGTGAGCACATGTGCATGGTGGCTTTCTGGCTTCTCCCATGCAGGTGCAGTGCCACAGGCCCGCCCCCTTCTGTCTGCAGCAGGATTGGCACTGGCGTTGGCCAATGGAATGCGGCAGAGGTGCTGTCTACAGTTTTGCAGCTGCTGACTTACGTAGCACCTGCCGCTGAACGAGCTCTCCCAGCTGGAGACAGAAAGAAAGCCGCCTTGCACCACCCAGGGCCTGACCGCTGACCCACCAGCGAGTCCAGCCCACAGCAGAAGGACCGCCCCGTCGGCCCCAACCCAGATAGCCACATCACGGAATTGAGAGTAAAATCGACGGTTACGAAGTCCTTTTTTTCTATTGTATTCATCTTACTTAGCCACGAAAAGGAAAACAAACCTAGACACACATCATTTAGAGTAGAGAGAGCGAATATTGAGCAAAACATTTTGGAACAACTGGAAGTATCTCTAAGTGTGATTCTGGGACAAAGACAGTAAAAATCCAGCCCTATTGGTGTCTTTACGTGTTTTTCAGTCAAAGCTTGCCATTCAAAATGTGTTTGATATAACTATATACTTTTTGTTGGTATATCATGTTTCTTTCTGAAAATTTAAAAACAGGTTTTCAGTTATGGTTTCCATTCCGTGTTATTGTGAATGCGTTTGAAGAGCACGGCATAGCAATTACACAGTCATAGAGTGTGCAAAGTGACCTCCTTTGGTTGACAGGTTCTCCTGAGATGTGAGACATCTTTCCCTGGTGGGTCCACACTAGCCACGTGCGAGCAGAAATCTCCTGGCTGCATTCCCCACGGGTGGGGTCCTTGTGCCCAGGTGCTGAGATTCTTGAAAAGGAGGAGGCTTGACTTTGGGTCACGGTGGGCTGCTTGGTTTGTAGCCAGCGTCCCAACAGAAAGGTGGGTGTGCAAAATCACCCACCTTTGAGGGGCCTCCCGTGGGTCCCCTCAAAACACAGTCTGGGATCCCGTTGGTACTTTCCACTTGGGGGGGATTGAAGTACGAGACTCAGGATACATGTTATGTGCTGTTCGAGCCGTGAAGGACGTGGTTAACACTCTGTTGTTAAGACCAGGAAATGTTCTGATGCAGGCAGGTGGGCTTGTCATGTCACATTGCAGAATTCTCAGTGGAAGGCGCCCCTTCCGCTCTGGGGCCAGGGACTGACACCTGGACACCCTGCTTGTCTGTCCTCTTGATCCGTAAATGAATAACCGGCAATCCCGTCCCCGTGTCGGAGTGTGCACGTGTGTGTTTACACACCCTTCAGTTTGCTCCAGTCTCCTCTGGGACTCTGGTCAATGGTTAACCCCGACTTCGGCAAACACGGGACTCCACCGAGCAACACAACGAGAGTGCCTCCTGTCACAGAGAACCCTTTCGGAGACTGGGCGTCGAAACAGACCCTCCAATGTACCTGTTTTCACAAATGTTCTACACATTGTGAGATGCAATTTTTTTGTATTTTGCGATAATTACCGAGTCACGGAAAGTTGCACAGGAGGCAAGGCCAGTCGGCGCCTGCCCTCCCAGAGTCCCTTAACCCAGCTTCGCCACCCAAGGGCAGGACAACACCAAAGCTAGGACAGTGCCTGTACCAGGGTGTCAGTGGGGTGGGCATCGTCCTGCAAAGCCCAAAGTCACCGGTTCGATTCCCAGTCAGGGCACAGGCCTGGGTTGAGGGCCAGGTCCATAGTTTGCAGGGTGCGCGAAAGTCAGCCAATCAGTTTCTCTCCCTCTCTTTCTCCCTCCTTTCCTCTGTCTCTAAAAATAAATAAGTAAAATCTTTAAAAAAATAAACTATTAAAACAAGCAAAAAACAGGACATCAGCACTGTGATATTCTTGTTTGAGAGACTGCAGACCCCAATGAAGTGAAGACTTTTACCAATCCACTGAACTTAATTTTTTAATTTTTATTGTTTTAATTTATTGACTTGACAGGGAGACATACCTTGATTTGTTGCTCCACTCCTTGACGTATCACTGGTTGATTCTTGCATGTGCCTTGGCCGGGGATCGAACCCACAACCTTGGTGCATCAGGACGATGCTCTAACCAACTGAGCTACCCGGCCAGGGCCATTCAGTCAACTTTCAGTCAACACATTTCCGCAATGTGTCGCCCTGACCCTAACCCTACAGGCACAAAGCATTCCAGAGGGGTTACCATTTATCGGCCAAGCAAGAAATGTTGCCGGAACACCCCTCTCTCATCTATGTGCCGGGAGAAATACTAACACACGTGTCCTGTGTTCCAAATGCAAACACCCCACCTCCCTGCAGTACCCGGCCTTTGGGGGCTCTTGTGGCTGCACACACGTAGGGTGGGAACCGTTGAGGGAGGACGAGGGCTTGCGTTGTTCTGAATCAGCGTTGGGCTGGTTTGTTTAGAAGCAGGGTCACCCAGTCGGGGTGAATGAGACACTATCATCCAACAGTCTTCCATCGCCGCCGCCACGGAAACCGTCCGGCATCTGGAAGGTATCAGGAGAGACATTCCAGAGGCAAGATGCTTGGGAAGAGAAGGGGTGGGTGGGACTCCATCCAAGGTCTTGTGGGTGAGGATGCCCGATGAAAGAAATACAGGGGAGACCTCAGAGGGTGGGCAGGGGTTCCCCAGAAATGAGGAGCCAGGGCTGGCACCCCCTGGGCTGGCTCCTGCAGGTGGGGAGTGCTGAGCGGCAGCAGCCCTAAGGCAGGAGTCGAAGCCTCAGATGAGAGGGGTGTGACCAGCATTAGGACCCCAGGGTGAGGCAAGAGAGTCATCCTCAGACTCCCCAGGACCTGTGTGGAAGCCACAGGGCCCCTCTTGCTTGAGGTCAAACCTCAGCCCCTGCTTCTGGGGAAGCCCATATCCATCACCCCCTTTCTGATCTGTCAGAGAACCTTAATTATCTGTGTGTGTGGAGGGGGAGGGGGTGCTCCCAGCCCTGCCTGGCTCCAGAGAAGCTGGTTCCACATTGGCCCAGGCACCCCACGCACGTCCTGCCCGACAGCCCCATGCAGATGAGTCACACAGAGAGAGCCCGCAGCCCTGCCCAGCTCCAAATCCCGTTTCCTTCTCTCTTTCGGGCGGCCTTGCCCAAGGCCGCGGCTGCACGCAGGCCTTGAAACAGCAACTCCGGTTTCCACTCAGCGCATCAGTCAGTGGTTCCCGGGGACCCGCCCAGCTCTGCACTGTTTTTCTGCAGACGCAGCGCTGAAACCACAGGAGTTTCGGGCAGGGGGGTGGCCCGTCCCCTAGCGTTGCCGGGAGCGAAGCCCGCCGGGGCCCGGGAGGCTTTAGCGTGTGGGCTTTACCGCTCCACCCGCCGCCCTGAGAACCGAGGCAGGAATTCACAAAAGGACGCAGAACACAGGAAACGGCCCAGATGGGGCCCTGCCCCCAGCGCCCGCTTGGGAGCCTGTTGTTTTGTTGTCGCCGTCTCCATGGAGACGCGCGGCTGTGAAACCCACTTTAAAACACACACACACACACACAAAAAAAAAAACCACAAAAAAAAACGATGACAGAACTGAAAGTTTTAGGTCGGGTAGCAAGTGTTTTTGGACCGGTTGTCAACACATTGATTTTTAAACTTATTTTATTGAATTCCCCAGGGTGACAGCGGTCAATCAAAGTACACAGGTTTCAGGGGGACCATTCTGTGACATGTCACCTGTATGTTCTGTGGTGTGTTCAGCACCCCAAGTCACCTCCCCTTCCATCACCATGCACCCGGTTTACCCGCTTCTACCTCCCCCGCCCCGTTCCCTCTGCTCATGCTGTTCTCTGAGTGTATGAGGTTTTTTTCTTTTTCTTTCGTTTTCTTGCTTTTTCTTTTTGCTCAACCCCTTCTCCCAGCCCCTCAACCCCCTCCCCTCTCCATCTATCAGTCTGATCTCTCCATCCACGGCCTGTCTCGAGTTTGTTTGTTAGTTCACTGCTGTTCCTTAGATTCCACACAGAAGTGCCATCACGTGGTGCTTGTCTTTCTCCGAGTGCCCTATCTCACTGAGCGAATTTTTATCTTAAAAGCTATTTCCCTTTTCAATGGATGTTTTGAAACATATTACGGAGCCAGAGCAGGGACTAACACAGGACACGTGTGTTCGCCCCCCGCTGGCCACCACGATGGGGCGATTCGATGTCTCTTCAGGGTCCCCACGGGCCGCCCCTCTGCCCCACGCCACCGGCAGTAGGCCCGTCGTATTCCTGAGGGCACATTCCTCGAATATTCAGCTAACATACGTTCTGGATCTGTTTACCTGCATGTCTCGAATCTGAGTTACGCAAGGGTCTGGTCACTCAGCTGGACGCTCGGGCTGACATCACCCTGAATGCCAGCGGAAGCTGAACAATAAAATTACTAAACGTGCAAGTCAGCCCTGGCCGGGTGGCTCAGTGAGCTGGGGCGCCATCTCGTACACCAAAAGGTTGCGGGTTCGATCCCCCGTCAGACTGCATACGAGAGAAAACCAGTTGCTGTTTCTCTCTCACATCCATGTTTCTCTCTCTCTCTCTTTCCTTCCCCTTCCTCCCTCTCAGTGGTCTCTCAGCTGCACTTCAACACCCCGTGGGGGGCAGCTAAACCATCCCTCTCTGGGGTATCAGGAGACCCCCCCCCCCAGCTTTGTGAATTTAGAACTCCGACACACTAAAGAGAGGCCTGGTGAGCACGCGGGGTTCCTCGCCAACTTTGAGCCCCCACCTTCCCGTGTTAGCACGCGGTGGACGTGGCAATGCTGCACCTGCGAGATAAAGGCGAGATGGAGATCCCGCATGGCCGTGGAAAGACTCTGACCGGCGAGGCCTCTTAGACGCAGACCAGAACGCGCCTCCACGGCGGGCACGGCGGAAACACGGGTTCTTTAGGAGTGAAGCAGCGAGCTGATTGTCCACAGCGATTAGGGGCCCCGTCTGGTCCGAGTTGTTGGTGTCATCGGTCAACCCAACGCCGTAAAGTGTGGGACGTGAGCGACACCAACCCAGAACCCAGAGGTGCAGGGAAGCTCCCAGCCGCCCCGTGGGAACTCGAAAATCGTCAGGCTCCAAAGCCGGTCTCCTCGTCTGTCCCCTGGGGCCGGTGGTCCACGCTGAGCCCAGGAAGACACCAGTCCTCCAGCCGGCCACCCACTGCATCGCCCAGGGCATCGGCACACGCACGCCTGGTCCCCACAAGATGCTTGTGCGGCCGGAGCCCCCATGATGGAAAATCTTGGCAGGTGATTCCAGAGCAGCTAAGGGAAAGAAGTTCAGGTGGCCTGCAGGTGTGTGGGTCCGTCCCATCACGAGATTGTAGAGTTTGGGGGAGACTGTACCTGTCACAGGAAAAACCGCCGATTCTTCCTTATCGTCTTCACTGATTCAAATCAGGGAACATGGCTTCGGGGGACGTGGAGCTGCGTTAATGTGAGGCTGAGACGCCGCCTGGCCTCCACCTGGCTGGAGAACTTGACCTCAGGTAGGCCCAAAGGCCACCGGCCGGAGGATGGTTTGAATTTCTAGAAACAGGTATGGGAGGCGTGGCTTTGGATGATGGGTCATTCCCTGAGGGGCTTCCAGGGACGGTGGAGTTAGCAAGGGACCCGTAGGTGGCTCTGGGGACAGATGGGAGGGGCCAGGGTGAACCAGCGGCTGAGATGGAACAGCCGTGACAACACAAAGTCACAGGTCAGTGTCCTGGAAGGAAGCAGCCATCCCTGGGCGTGTGGCCAGTGAGAAGAATGGCTCTGTGGGTCGAAGCAAGGCCTGGGTCCACCGGGCGCTGGGCTCATAAACAGGCATCAGAATTGTTTCTCGCCTCGGTTTAAATTCACGCAGCGTGAAAGTCACTATTTAAAGGGTTCGACTCAGCACCATTCTGCCCCTTCACAATGGTGAGCAAACCACTGCCTCTGTCTGGTTCCGGAACATTCTCCTCACCCCAGAGGGAAACTTGGCCCCAGGAGCACCCACCCCCATTCCCTCCCCCAGCCCCTGACCACCACTGACCCTCTCTCTGTCCCTGCGGATCGGGCTGCTCTGGACATTTCCCACACACGGAATCCACACCACGGGACCGTGGGTGTCTGGCGTCTCTCACGCAGCCTCCTGTGTTCAAGGTCCGTCCACGCTACAGCCTGAGTCAGAGCCTCGCTCCTGTTCCTGGCTGCGTACTATTCCACTGTGTTCACGGACCCCCTTCTGCGTACCCACCTATCCATCCACGGACACACTTGGCTTGTTTCCACCTTTTGGCTGTTTGGGGCAGTGTTTCTATGAGCATGCGTGCACAAGTTTTTGTTTGACCCTCCTTTTGAAATGCCTTTGGGCACACACACCTAAGCGTGACATTGCTAAACCACGGTGTAATTATGGGTGAGTCTCTTCCAGGAATCAGCAAGTGGTTTGCTCGGGGCAAGGAAGGATGGCTGGAATTTCTCCCCCTCCCGGTCAACAGTTCTTACACTCCTCTCCTTTTAAAAATGATCAGCATGCTCATGATATGTTGGGGCCTTCACAGTTGCTCACAACTGTGGTCCTGTGTGTCTGAGGGTGTAGAAAACAAAATCCAACTTTTTGTTTCCATTTTTTTGTCACATTACGAGAACTCAAAACATTGCACTGTGGACCGATGGTCAAGATGATTTTTTTTTAAGATTTTATTTATTTATTTTTAGAGAGAGAGAGAAAAAGAGAACAGAAACATCAATGTGTGCTTGCCTCTCAAGCGCCCCCTACTGGAGACCTGGCCCATAACCCAGGCACGTACCCTGACTGGGAATCGAACCCACAACCTTTCCATGTAAGGAATGATGCTCCAACCAACTCAGCCACCCGGCCAGGGTGCAAGCTGATTTTCCTTGCTAACTTTTTGAGTTTGGGTCACCTGAACCCCTTGGAGGGAACTGGGACATTCTGGGACCCAGAGTCCACACAGTGGCCCCGAGAGAAGGCTGTTCCGAACCAAACATAAAACACCCCACCGTTGGCCCTTCCTGCTTTCTAACACCCCGGCAACAGCAGGAGCAGACGCTGCATCAGCCCAAGGCGGGGTTGATGATGATCGATGATGAAGGCCGATTTCTACAACCACACCCTCAAGAAATCCTTGTCACCTCTGATCCCACCGCTCCCATTACGCCCCTTTCAACTGTGGGTGCCGTCGGGGCAAAGAACACACGCGTTGCCCGAAAAAGCGGAGCGGTGTGGACGTGTCCTGTCTTCTCTTCATTCAGGTGCACTGAGACTGGGGGACAAAGGCACCCCTTTCCCCCAAAGGATGGGGAGAGGGCTGCCTGCTCCAAGAGAAACAGTGCATGAATATGCGGGTGTACAGGGCAGGAAAGGGGCACCCCAACCCCCATATTTCCCGGGGCTGCAGCTCAGCTTCCCCACCAACCACTCCAAGAATCGTCTGGCTGCTGTGCTCAGGGACAAATGCCTGGCTTCCAGCAGACCCCAGACACCCAGGCCCCTCCCTGGAAGGGGGCACGTCTCTGGCCACCTTGTGGACAACGAGAGTCCCCCACATGTGCTGGCTTCTTCTGTGGGCAGCCTTTGTGGGAGCTCCCCTTCCCGCCCCCCCCCCCGACAAATGCCTTCCCTCGCCCATCCCATCCTGGCCTCCGGGCCCAGCAGGCCGCCCTGACACAGCGACCCTTGTCCAGAGCTGGCCGAGTGGGGGCCGCCTCCTGAATGGGTGCCCGGGAGGGCGCAGCTGACTTCAGGACATTTTTTCAAAAGTTACGGCAGTTTCTTGGTCTTTTCCTGTCTGCAGACACATTCCGCACGTCCCACGGGGCACCCGCCAGTGGGCGCTGTCGACTTCTCCCAGCGCCTCTGTGTCCTGAGATGTCCTGGGGCTTCCGAAGTGGACACCCAGGGCGTGGTAGGGACCCAGGTGGGGGTCGGAGGGGATCCCCAGGGCAGAGGAGACAGCTGAACTGGCGTCTGTTGAATGAAGAGGTATTAGTGTTTCACACAGGGGGTGGCAGGGAGTGTTGGCTGTGGCCCTGGCCTGTGCAAAGGGCCTGGGGTAGAGGGCACTGAGGGTTTGTGCGGGGCTGTTTGAGCACCAGACGAGGCAGCAAGTGATGAGAGCCGGGTGCATCCCCAGTCCCGCCCCACTCCTGAAAATGTCCCTTTGTCCCCAGGAACCAGAGTGGTTTTATTTTTTTAAATTGATTTTAGAGAGGGGAAGGGAGGAAGAGAGAGAGACAGACACTGATTTCTTGTTCCACTTATTGAGGCACCATCGGCTGATTCGTGTATGTGCCCTGACCGGGAATCGAACCCATAACCTTAGTGTATCGCAACGATCCTCTAACACACTCATCTACCCGGCCAGTCCCATCTTTGCCTTTCATTCTAGTGCCTTTCCCCTGCCTGCCCCCGCCCCTACCCACCGCCTGTCCCTCTGCCCTTGTCTCGGCTTATCGCATTCCTGATGGTCCCCGTCTCATCCCCGTTGCTAATGGTTGGGCTTTGAGTGCAAAATTCATTTTCTGACTGGGAAAGCAGCGTGAGCTCAGGATGGGCAACCACCAAAACCAACAGAAGTCCGCCGAACAAACCACCCCTCGTAGGTTGCCGTGGCAATGACCCTGGGTGGCCCAGCTGGCACCCTTCTGCTTGAGGACGAACTTTGCTGAGACAGGTCCAGTTGCAGATACAGCTTCCCCTCTGCGTGGAGGTGGCGCCCCCTCTTGGCTGGATGCTCCCAGGCTGCTTGGTGCCACCCTGCCACCCACCTGTTCTAGCAAGCTGGTTTCCGAGGCCTCGACTGCAAAGGGGACATCTTCTCCCAACTCTGGGCCCCATCAGCTCTTCCGACCCCATGGGGCAGCTTAAAGAGTGGTCTCCAAACATGCTCAGGTCCTTGTCTCTGGAACCTGGGGAGAGGTTCCCTTAACCACACAGGGGGCTTTGCAGGTGGGATTTGGTTATGGGTCTTCCGAAGATAACCCTGCATGTTAGCTGAAATCAGAAGCTTTCTTCCAAGAGACACACGAAGGGGTTTTAAAGAGGGTCCCCAACATGTGTCGCTTTGGGAAGTGCCTTATGCTGAGCTGAAGGCCACCGAGAACATATAGGCTCCCGGGAAGCCCTGAATGAGTGCCTTTGGCTCCAAAGGACACGGGGAGCCCCAGGCCAGCTCTGAGAAAACGGGCATTGGCACGCAGTTTCATTTGACGGTTTCATTTGACGTCACCCTAGGAGACACACCTGCGTTCTCACGGACTTCCTTATTCCAAGAGGGAGCCCGGGCACCTTACAATGCTTGAAAAAGGGCTTCAGCGCGTGAGAGCAGGAGACAGAGGAAATGGAGGTGAAGTTAGCACGAGGCTATCATTTCCACGGACTGCCTCAGCGCCCTGCACCTTACCCACAAAAGCGTGATACTGCGTTTGCCAGAAACTTCGCTCGGATTTTCCCGTCAGATGCTCTAGTAGCTAGCGCCTCACTGTCTGTAACTTCATTCAAACTAATTCTGTGCGATGGGATGGGGACAGCTGTTGTATCAGCGGGCACTTTTTAAAAACTTACCACATGGGTGAATTTTTTTGGTGCAGCCTTCGTAATGTTGAAGATGCAAGAAAAGACGCGACATTTTCAGCGTAGGGGGCTCTAGTATTTCCAGACAGGTGAAAAGGCAACTGAGATGCAAAAAGGGATGTGTGCAGTGCGTGGAGAAGGTGCTGTGAGTGATCGAACATGTCGGAAGTGGTTCGTGAAGTTCTGTGCGGGAGAGTTCTCGCTGGACGGTGCTCCACGGTGGGGTAGGCCAGCTGAGGTTGATAGCGATCCAATCGAGACATCCGTTGAGAACAATCAACATTGTACCACGTGGGACAGAGCCGACACACTCGAACTATCCCCATCAATACAGTGACTGGTGAAAAGAAAAAATATGTCTTTTATTTTACAGGAAAAAAAACTGAAGAGCCTTCTTGGCCAGCCCACGATTTGCAAATCGAAGGGTCCCAGCAGCCATAGCCAAGGAGACTTGGTGCCCCATGATGCCCTGTGGTTACGGGGCAGACGCTGGCCTGGGAAGGGCAGAATCTCCCTTGTGGCATCTCATCTTCCCACACACGGAGACATCGGACACCCCCACTCTCCCCCCCGCCAAACGGGTCTCTTCCCTTTAACTGTTCATAAATGAAGGAAATCAGAGCGGGTCTCATTTTAGCTACAAGAACCTAAGAAAAAAATCTCTCCTTCGGCCGATGAAAAGAACCCTTCCGTGAGAACGATCACGTTGCCGATTACATGACGGGCACGCATTAATCCCGTCTATGCCGGGGACAGACGGGCCAGCGCCACCAACGAGTACACACTGAGACACAGTGGGGTCACCCTGCGGCAGCGAGAACATGATCCCAGCGCGCCGCTTCACCGTGGCCGTGCAGCTACGACTTTATCAGCAAGGGGCAGACGCTCCACAGGGCTAATCACCGCGGCACACAGGGCGTCCCCCGGGAGCGGCTCGGAATGTGGGTCACATTCGGGGTGACCCTTGGAAGCTCCGCGGTGAACGGCCGTATTGTATTCCCTCTAATGAATCGACCGATCAGACGTCCTGGGGAGCCCAGCTCAGCGCAGGCTGATAAACACACACACAGCCCCTCACATGCACAGAGAGAAGTATGCTACTTGCACGTCATATAAAGGGAATTTTTTCCCCTTTTTGAACAGACCCCAGTGTCACAGAGGATGCATCCTATTACGGGGGCTGGGAAGGAGAATTGGGGAGGGAAAAAAGCTAATATCCAAAGGCAGAAAGAAAGGCACGTAGATCCCAGCTCTGTCAAGTGACCCAAGATTGCAGCGCACAGCACATAACTCACCCTGGCTGCACAGCTTGCTGGGGTCGGAGCCTCGTCCGGAGCGCCAGAAGGTTATGGGTTCGATTCCCGATGAGGGCGAGTACAAGAGGCGATCGATCAATATTTCTCTCTCTCTGTCTGTCTGTCTGTCTCTCTCTCATCAATAAACGTACCCTCAGGCGAGGACAAAGCTTCAGCACAGCTGTGCCCATGAGGAAAGCTTTGACACAGCACAAGAGTTGTGGTTGTGTGGACGGCCACCTCGGGGCTCAGGGCAGGACTCGATGCAATCAGTGTAACATGGGAGTGCTCACAGCTCCCGTGTAAGTCCTTCCCCTCTTCTGTGCGTGCCTCGCACACACCGGTTCGTGGGGGTAGGGCACCAGAAGCCTTTGTCCCCGAAGGAGCTGGTCCAGCTCTTCCTCCCACGCAAGGGGCCTTTGGGTCTGGGGGCTTCGCTGGTGGATTCCCCTTCGTCCCTCTCGGCGTGTCCGCTGCTGTGGTCTGTCGCCTCCTCCCCAAGACTCCTCCTGACTTATGTCCGTACGAACACACGGGGAGAGCCACACCTTGATGGACTTGCTTCGGGAACGTCACAAAAGTCACGGAATTCCGAAAGTTGTCAGTTGTGGCAATAGTCTCGGGAAGGAGATGAGAAATGGATTTGCTTCCGAGGCTCTGCCCCTTCTCTGAGGGCAGAGGTGTTAGCCTAGGTCTTTGGGTTTGGCTACCCATCTATCCATCATTCATCTGTGCATCTGCTTGTCTGTCTACCTACGACCCATCTCTGCATTTACCTATCCATCCATCCATGTCTCCATCCATCCATGTCTATATTTATCTGTGTATGTGTCTGTCTGTCTGCCTGTGTGTCTACCCGTCCGCCCATCTCTGGGTCTGTCCATATATCCATCCATCCACCCGTCCATCCAACCGCCCACCCGCCCATTTCTCCACTCCTTCCTTCCTCTCTCCATCCATCCGCCCACTCACCAATGCGTTGATCTCCCTACCTATTCATCTCTGTATCCCTCATCTCTATACTAATCTATCCATCATCCATCTGTATGTGTACCTGCCAATCTACCTTTACATCTGCATTCATCTATTTAGGGACCTAACCACCTACCAACACTTACGAATTTCTGGGCCACAAATAACACAGGTGACATTCATTCACACGTTTTCGGGGATGGAGTCCCAAGTTGTTCCGAGCAGGTGGTATCAGGAAGAGACAGAGGGTCTGAAGCCCGGATGAGGAAGGACTTGTCTGCTGGGACGACAGACCACCGGGCCTGCTTGGTGGGCAGTGTGGGTCGCAGACCAAGGGGCAGAGGGAAGAGGAAATCCGTGTAGCCGAGGCGGAAGGGGGTCAGCAGAAGGACCGCTTTAGAAGGAGACTTCTGATCACTTCAATGCGTGTCTGGTCTTTTGCTCAACACTCGTGACACCTTCCTATCCTTGAAGAGTCCCAGCCAAAATGTCAGGCTGGGCCAACGGAATGAGTCAGCTCTGTGACGCGTCCTTTCGAGAGCCGGCCTGGGCCACCTGCCCCGTTCTGAGAAGGAGACTCAGCCGTCCAAAACACTCCGTGCCCTGCCCGTGACTCCGAGTATGAAATTTTACCACTTAGTGAAGCATTTAGTTGAGCAATTTAAAAAGGAAATGCACTCAACAGCCAGCCGTCTTGGCCTGAGGCATGCTTAGCCACTGTCCCTTCTGCGGTCACCTGTCAGGAACTCCGGCGTTTTTAACCGGATGGAAATCGCCACCGTAGTTTTACAGGGCTAAGGAGGCGTCCCGCGTTGCTTTACGTTCTCTAATAGAAGAGGAAACACGCCCTGCGTCTGGGGGAGTGTTCATGAGAAATACAACCCCACGAAGGATCAGCTTCCCTTTTTACTCCGCAAGCAGCAGAGCCTCCCGTTCTCTGCCAGCTCTGACTCATCCAGCACGGAAAGCCATCTTCCCGTAGAGATTCAGCGCCCGGAAACGTTGGGATGGGCTGGGGAAAGGAGGAGGGTAGGTTGTTACCTGCACGTCCACACCGTAGGGACATCTGCTGGTGGCTAGGACGCTGAACTCGCGATGCAGCTGGCCGCACGGGCATCAGTGACAAATGTGACACTCTGAGCTTCGTGTTTTCCAGTGCCACCTTTCCGCTGCTTGCTCTCGGTGTTGCAAGAAAATAATAATAATCTCTGGCCTCTTGGAAATGGAGCCGGAGCCACTGGTCTTGAGGACCTGCCTTGCACATCAGATGCTTCCAACCTTGGGCGTTCAAACAGGGCAAAGTCACCTCTGGACGGGGCCTAAAGCCACCCTGTGCCCCAAAGAGCTGTCTGCAAAGGTGGCAGGAAGGCAGACGGGGTGACGAGTGGACAGATGAGCACAGGACTGAGAATGAAACAGGTTGTTGAGAATCAGCATCACGACGTCATGTCATCTGCGCCCACAGCCACGCCTCCCTGCTGTGGGTGTCCCTGTCCCCTCCCCCTTCTCGTAAGTGCCAGCCCTGTGTCTGCTCATGGGGACCCTGTGTGGGCTCCAGGCTGAGTCAGCGCTTCCCCAGTAGCTGTTCTTATTGATCTCAAATACACAGCGTCACCTCTCACTTTGAGAGCCTTTCATTTTCCGGCAAACAAGTTCTGGTGTCCTGAGGGGTGACCTTAGCAGGCCACGTCTCTGGCGGGGGACCACGTCAGCTCCCTGCTGTGTACTGAAGATAGGACAGGCTCCTTGAGATACTTTAAAAGAAAAGAACTACAAAAATGCAAAGCTCAGTTGAAAACGAGGCTCCCGGAAGCCAACAAAAGAAACGGCCACAAAAACGGTGTATTTTTTGCCGACACCTGACGCTAACCCAGAATAATGTTGACCATAACCTGCAACGGAAATATTTTTTAAAACACCATGAAAATGGTGCAACACTCTCCGTTCTTGCGCACATTTCTGTTACCAGCGTTTTCTCCAGGGCAGCGCACAAGGCACCGGACGGAGGACGGCAGAATCCTGAGGATTCTCCTTGGGAGTGCAGACGGCGGATGCCCCCGGACCCGACTCAGACTCCTGTGGCGTCTTCCCCGCGCAGCTTCGGAAAGCGGGGGACCGGCTGCCTGCCAAGCTCCGTGTGACCAAGGACACGCAGCTGCACGTGTGAATGGATGCGATGCCTTGAGCCGTGACTTTTCCGAGCTCCCGAAAACCCCTGTCCTGGGAGACACGTGGGTACTCTTGCTGCCAATGCGGTTCCGTCTAAATACAACACCAGCACTCCCTCCCTCCGGGCAAGGAACCCCGTTTATTCCTGAGTCTACAGCTCCTCCCACTTGGCTCTGAGGATGAGCACACAGGGTCCCCACCCTGTGCCATTGAAGGAGAGGTGGGGTGAGCTTCCGGAGCTGACAGGACAGCTGGGCGAGCCTCCCCGCCTTCCGGGGGCATGCAGCCAGCACTGGGGGCTTTCTGGTACCTGGGGGCACAGAAGGGCTGGCTCTGTGGTCCCTGGAGGACACTATCTCCACGTCAGACACCTGTTAGGCCACGTGCGTGTGGTTAAGGTGAGGGTACAGGTCATTTTCTGCTACGGGAAGGAGGAAGCTGTGCAAGTGCCCTGGGCTGATGGGAGGAGCAAGGCACCCCACGTGGGCTGGTTGAAAACTACAGAAGTTATACTCTCTCCGTGCGGGAGAGCAGAGGTCCCAGGGGCACCTGTCCCCGAGGCATCCAGAGGGAGACATGGGCCACACCTGCTCCTTGTCCATGTGCAGGGGACCACCCTTTCCGCCTTCCTCCGTGCACCGTTGGCCTCCGAAACCCCGGACCAGGATGTCCCTGGAGACTGTGCTCGGGGGTCATCTCTCGCCGCGGCAAACCTGGACCTCCCCACACTCGCGTGTCCACTGGCGTCACCCCGAAGCTAGCATCCCGTCAACCACTGTCCCAGACGCTGAGCTCAGGGGCAGGAGGGCACATGTCACAGCCAACGCCACCTGCGCTGAGAAGAACGTGACACTTTCTCCTGGTGCCAGGGATTAACGGGGAGCGGTGTCTGCCCACAGGAAACGAGGCACGTCCGGGAATCCACCCCTCCGCACCCGAGGGTCACTGTCAAGGGTCACTTGCCCGCAGGGCTGCCTGGCCTCCAGCGACCTTCATGGATGGTTTCTTGCTGCCCCTGAGCACGTGGCCCAAGTCAGGGCCAGCCTGCACCACAACCGGCTGGGAGGGGCTGCATAAACACCCAGCCCTGCCCGCCCTGCGCAAGGGAGACTAGGCGGAGCGTCCAGGTGTTTGCTGTGCACGGCGGCAAAGAAACACCTTCCCGGCCGGGGCACCTGTGGGTCATGCCTGGGACCCGCCCCACCTCCCACCTCCCACCTCCCACCTCCCACCTCCCACCTCCCACCTCCCACACACATCCACTGCGTGCGTCTCAAACCTGGTTGCAGCGTTTGCTCCCACCTGGCTTCCAGACAGGCCCACCAGGTGGTCACTATGGAGATGTATAAAGCACCCTGGCCGGGTGGCTCAGTGGGTTAGAGCGTCCTCGAGGTGCCCCAAGGTTGTGGGGTTGGTGCCTGGTCAGACACTTGCAGGAGTGAGCCAATGATGCATCGATAAATCGAACAACGAATCAGTCTCTCTCTCTCTCTCTCAAATACCAATGAAACTTTTTAAAAAGAGTCACCATGCCCTTGTTAATGAACTTCAGTCCTCAGCGCCACACCCTAAATGCCACTTTGTCATTCCATTCGTAAGCCTTCCTCAATCCCTCATCCCCCACTGCTTTCTGTGTCCCCCCGGAACACGCTTCTTGACAAATAAATCAGCCGTTCTCTCAGACCATGAGGGAGCAATGTGGGTTTCCCCACAGGCGAGGCTCGGCTTTGAGAGGTTGCCGTTGTTCGTGGCTTCTACCGTTTTCCGTGACAAACACAGACAGCCTCGTGTCCTTGCCCACAGGGTGCTGGGGACCAGGCGTGCGCATGGGGGGGCTTCTTTGGAAAACAAGTCGTAGATCAGCAATGATCTTGGAGGATCTCCCCAGGAGGTGGGGATGAGTGTGGCAGGGGGATGGGGCACCGGCAAAGTACAAGCTGAGCAGGGGTGTGGCCTTCACCCGACGTTCACAGGATTGTGGAAAAGCCAGGTGCTGCTTTGTGTCCAAGCAGGTGGAGGCCTCGGACGAGCCGCTTTGCTTCCTGGGCCTCAAAGTTCTCATCAACATAGTGCAGGTGGACTTGAACTTTGTGGGGTTCCTTTCACATCTGAAGGACCACATAGACCCTGCGCTCTGTTTCCTGTGGCTTGTCTGTCCCCCTCCAGGTGTGCACACAGGTGTGCTCGGGCTGCGACGTCTCCCCCGCCAGGTGAGGTGGAGTAGGCAGCCAAGGATTCAGGCAGAAATGAGGCCCAAGGTCCAGCGCTGGGAATATGACTGTTATTCACACTCTAAAGCAGGGGCTGCTAAGCAACCTCTTGCAAAGTGAAAGGCCACCGGTTCAATTCCTGGTCAAAGCACATGCCTGGGTTTCAGTGTTTGTCTCCCTCTCTTTCTCCTTCCCTTCCCATCTCTCTACAAAGACAATAAAATAAAAATAGAGAAGACACATCGACCCGGACGTATGACTTTGCTTTGCTGATGGCTAGTCACGCTGCAGAAAAGCCGAGATTACTCACGGAATCTCAGGAAAGATCCTTCACCAATACCACTAACGGGTGAGTCGGAAAAGACAATGCGGTCCCTTCAAGATGGCCTCGGGGGAGCAGGACATCCTGCCGTTTCTGAGAACACGCACGGACCTGCAAAACGTGCGAAGCCAGAGGAGCCAGGCAGAATTTAAGATAAATCCTGAATGACCTCACTCACGTGTGGAATCTGAAATAGTGCGATGCCTAGAATTGGAGAGAGGAAAGGGGCTGGGGGGAGGGGAGAACGGCCATGTTGGTCAAAAGGCACACAATGTCAGTCATAGGAGATAGAGAAATTGTGGACACGCACTATGCAGCGTACTTCCGAGAGCTAGCAGCACTGTACCAAGTACCTGAAATGGGCTAAGAGGGCAGATCTTAAGAGTTCTCACAAAAGAAAGAAGGAAAGGAAGGGAGGAAGGAAGGAAGGAAGGAAGGAAGGAAGGAAGGAAAGAAGGAAGGAACGAAGGAAGGATGGAAGGGAAAGAAAAAAGAAAGAAAGGAAGAGAGAAAGGAAGAAGGAAAGATGGAAGGAAAGAGGGAAGGATGGAAGGGAAAGAAAAAAAGAAAGGAAGAGAGAAAGGAAAGAAGGAAAGAAGGAAGGACGGAAGGAAAAGAAAAAAGAAAGAAATGAAGAGAGAAAGGAAGAAGGAAAGATGGAAGGATGGAAGGGAAAGAAAAAAGAAAGAAAGGAAGAGAGAAAGGAAAGAAGGAAGGAAAGAAGGAAGGAAAATGGAAACCATGGGAGGTGACCCATGTGTTAGTTATCTTGTGCTCCTGTCGGAAGACACATCAAAACACCTCGTTGTGCACCTTCACTGTTTCTAACGCTTCCTTGTCAACCACAGCTGAATAAAGCTGCAAGGGGGGAAAGGAAACCCCCAAACAAGTAGCTGCCTTCACTGTGATAAATGAGGAACGGGCGTCACCGTACGCGTAAAACGGCATCCGGTCCCCAAAGGCTGTGGACGGACCAGTTGTCAGGCAGACGCAGCAAAGCCGGGTACCCAGGCCCCATCAGAGATCTGAATTGCTTGTGCGTGGGTCTACGGGGACATCTGTGACTATGAAGAAGTAGGTCCGTTTTTAAGCATACAAGTCAGTGGCTTTTCGTGTATTTACACAGCTATCTCACTATCGTCATAATCTAGAAAAAAAAAAACCCTGTCCCCCTAACCCATGAGTCCTCCTTCTCTCCCCCAGCCCCTGACCACCACTGACCCCCTCTCTGTCCCTGCGGATTGGCCTGCTCTGGACGTTTCCCACACACGGAATCCACACCACGGGACCGTGGGTGTCTGGCGTCTCTCACAGAGCTTCCTGTGTTCCAGGTTCGTCCCCGCTGCAGCCTGAGTCACAGCCTCGCTCCTGTTCCTGGCTGCGTACTATTCCACTGTGTTTGTGGACCCAATTCTGTGTATCCACCTATCCAACCACTCACTGTATTTTGGGGCAAACAGATGTTTTCATGTCTGTTGAGTCCCGTACGAATTTGGGTCACGCTCTGTGTCCAGGTGACTGGGGAACTGGTCCGTTCCACACTGTGGCACAGACAAAGTGCCCCCCCACGCCCTCCCCCCACGAGCAGCGTCCTGGGAAGTCCTGGGGGTGTGGGTAGCAGTGTCCAGCGTGGGGAGCGAGCACCTGAGCACCGGCCTCCCTGGTGGGAGCCGCAGAGCCAGCGGGCCACGCACCAGAATTTCTGCCACCTTCTCCTGGTACCGACCCATCAGCCCCAGGACCTGGGTCTCCCTCCCTGTGCCCCTCTGCCTCTCTCCCTGCCTCCCGGCCCCTCCACCCACTCGGTCCTGCTTGAGAACCCACCGTTTCCACGGATAAGCCTACTTTATTATAGAAGCTTAAAAGCAAACTGTTCTGCAGCGAGGAACCTGCAGGACCCACCTGAACGTGGTGGGCCAGAGGAGGACAGGTGGTCCCAGGGCAAAGCATCCCTCCTGCACGCCCGCTGGGGCTTCCCAGGGCTCCCACCGCAGCCGCCCCGCTGCGGATGGAAGGCTCCGGGGCGGGCAGCCGATGCGCCGGGTCGCCAGTAGGTGGCGCAGCCAGACAAGGGAATCCAGTTTGGCTCGGCGGCCTGCGCGCTAAGAGGTTGCCCCCCGCCCTCCCCAACAGGATCCCCAGCCTGGGAGCTTCCTCAGGTCCACACGCAGGCGTAGGAACCCGGCAGAAGGACCTTTGCGGTCCCCCCAGCCACGGTGGGATCCACCCTGGGTTTCTGGGGGACTGTGTGCAGCTGACCTGATGCAAAGAATTCAGATTTAACACTGTGCGTAATGGACACTATGTTTCGAAACCCAGTTTACAACGATCAGTTTTCTTACGCCCCAGTGGGCTCCCAAAGCCAGCCCTGCACTTGGGGGATCCGTGTTGGCGACGCGGCAGGTTTCCGAAACCACACTTCTGTTTGACCCCTACCTGACGGACACCTTGTTGGAAGCAGAACATCATTCTTTAGTAACACGGAACTGTTTCCAAAACCATCCCCCGGGAAATTTCGGGGTTCAAACTGCCCCTTTGCTCCCAGAGACCCCATTGGAAAAGGGGGTGCCACGGTGCCTCCCCCAAAGGGCTTCATGGAAAATATTTTAGCCCAACACAGCACGAAAGAGGAGTGGATTCATCCCTCTAGCCTGTACCCCCAAATCCCGCAATCCCACATTTTCTCAAAGTGCAACGCCCCCACCTTACCTTGCAGGCAGTCTGCTGATCAAGGATGCTGACCACCTAGGGACTCCTTTACCCATGGATGGGATGTTTACACCGAACAGAACATCGCTTCTTAGCGAAGCAGTCGACAAAACCCACAAGTTCCTCTTCGGACCTCCGGGTTTCTTCTGTCCACAGAAGGACACTGGGTGCTGAGCTTGTCACACACGTGGGTCCCTTTTCGCTTCCCATTTCCAGCTCAGCGTTTTCCACTTCCAGAGCCCTGGGCTCCCACGTGCCCGGGCTCGAATTTTTCGGGCTTTCCCGTGGTTTTCAGTCTGTGGGAGGACCACAGACTCCTTGCAGACCGAGATACGACCTTTTCTCCCAGGGCTTGGAAAGAGACTGTTGATATTTCTGCGTGTGGGGACCCCGACGTCAGCCAGGGCAACATTTTAAAACGTGGGCGGAAGTGTGTTGTTCACATCTCCCCGTATCTCCCCAGATACTCACCAAGCATGGAAATTGCAACAGGTCCCACGTTCTGTAAAGAGTATCCTGCTAAATGTCACGGAAAGCTTGTGACAGTTTTATTAGAAAGCATGAGTTCCGAGACTCAGCCTCACGTGGGTGTTCTGGTGAACAACCCAGATGACTTGGCGTGTCCAAGGAATGTAGGCAGGTGGGCCCACCAATTTATTAAAGGTGAGCATTTAAAGACCCCGCCACGTCCAAAACACACCCCACAGCCCGTAGCCAAGTGCCAAGAACCGGATGCCAATGTAACTTCAAATCCTAATTAGAATGGACGCGTGGCGAGCCGTTCGTTTTCCCCAGCGTTGCTGACGTCTGGATCTGTTTTGCCCGTGGAGTAAATGAAAACGAGAACAAAATCGGAAAGAAAGACAGACCAGCCCCGCTGGTATGGAACGTCAGCCCCCAAACTGAAAGGTCGTGCGTTCGATTCCCTGGTCAGGGCCCATGTCTAGGCTCTGGGTTTGACCCCCAGTCGGAGCGTGTATGAGAAGGCAACCGATCGATGTTTCTCTCTCTCTCTCTGTCTGCCTTCCCCTCTGAAAGGAAAAAAAAAACAACCCTCAGGTAAGGATTATAAAAAAGAAAAAGAAAGACTTAACCCACGCAGAAAATGTAGGACACACAGTTGCTATCCTGGGTCCACGGCCAGAGAAACAGGGTGAGAGCCTGCCCCTGTCCGGACGCATCCGTCATCCTCAGGCCGAGGTACACAGAGCGCTGTCTGTTACTGTCAAAGTGAAGTGTCCCTTTCCCTGTAGTTCCTGTCCTTCTGTCACCAGCTCACAGTGGCTGAAATAAACGACAAGAAAAATGCGCTCCCTTCCGAACGAGCCTGGAGCGCCGCTGACTCCCAGGCACCTTTCCCGAACTCCGAGCTGACGGTGGCGTGGACTCCTTCGCTGGAACCAAAGGGTTGTCTCCAGGGCGTGAAAGCCGCTTCCCTGGGAACTACCCTGTTCGAAGGGGCGCGTGGGCTAATCAGGTTCCCTCTCAAATAAAAGTCCTTGCAGTCCTCACATTTCAATTCAGAGATGAAAACCGGGTACGTCTGAAACACAAGTTTGAGTGTGTTCAGAACTTCGACAGAAAAGCTTAGCTCTTTTCTGCTGGGCTGCCCAACTTTGATTTGAACAAGGAACAAAAAGGCGTATTCTCAAGACAACAAGGCTCCCAGGCAAAATAAAACACTAAAATAAAATAAACCAGGAACCTCTCCCGTGTACAATGCATACCCGTGTTTCTGGCCCAAACTTTCAGGGAAAAAAAAATCTTTCATTCAATTTTTTAATTTATTGCTATTTAGAGACTTGGGGTTTTTTGGTTTGTTTGGTAAAGGAATTTTAGCATTGATCTTTGAACATCTTACGGTACAAGAAATTTTATGGAACAAATAACTACAAAACACAAGAACAGGTACGAGGTATGTCAGCCACTACCCGTGGGTAACACACGTCCTTACTTGTCCCTCAAAAATTTGGGCAAAAAAGTGAGCATTATACACGGCAAACTACGGTATCTCGGAACCTCAAGATTCCCACAACCATACGAACATCTAGTTTGGGACCATTAGGTTTTCTTATTTGTGTTATCATTTGCTTTATTTTTTGCCCAAGTTGCAAGGTCTGCTTTCGCCTAACTCAACACATAGAGTTGACACGGCCAAGGATGCTCCTCTTTACCATCCTCATCGTCACACAATCTACCAAGCTGGAGGAAGAGCCCTCGTCTCAGGGACCCCACACTCAAAGACACTCACCGCCATGCTGACCAGCCTCCGATTCAGAGAGCAAACGGGCGGTGTACCACCCGAGTTTTAAGGACGTGAATGTGAGTCCCAGAACGGCAGACCGAGTCGCGGTGACCTCACCGTGGGCTGACCCACAGGGGCACGAGGCCCCGACACCCGCCGCCCTCCACGGGAGCGCGGCACGGCGGAGAACGTGGGCAAGCTCCGTGTGGGTAGAAATATATGTTTTTCCGCATCCAAAGTGGAGCAGACGCAGAGGCAATTATAATTGCATTACTCCAGGCAATTGAGTCCAGCCAGAGAAAGGCACCATCCCCAAAATCCTCTATATAAAACGCTGGATGCATGCCAGCATTCTCCAAGGACCCGGGACACATTCAGGGAAATACACGCAGTCAGTTGTTCAGCACGCGGACCTACGTGGAGATGAGGGCCGGCCTGCGGGGCGCGCCGATCTCCGGTCGGCCTGTGGCCCCGAAGAAATCTTGTCTGTCCTTGAGTTAGTCACGCACGACATTTTGATCACCGGCCGGGAGGGCCTTCCCGGCTCTTGTCTGCCGGCCCCCAGGCCATGTGTCTCCCTCTCCGAGCCCCTAATGCTACTGGAATGTCACTGGGCAGCTCCCATCAGTGGAAGGCATAACCCGGGATCAGTCATGTTGGATAATAACATGCATTTTTTGCTTGCCACACAAACTCGAGTGACCGGGCTAGCTGCCCTGCGTCTCCAAATTTCTGCCGCACCGAACGCATCCTCGTCACAGGGCGCTACTCTCCCAGCACTTGACAGAAGGTTGACCTCACGGGGGGGGGGGGGGGGGGGGGGACACACCGGCCTGTGCCCCTTGGACGAAAGCAAAGCTTCCTCACGCCTTCCCAGGCTCGCTGCAGACGGCAGCTTCGCACACCCTGAAACCCACTGAACTGTTAGGCACGCCCACCGTAGCCTCTGAGCCCACATTAGGGCCTCCTGCCGCGCGGTGGTTTGGAAGCCCAGGGCCAAAGACACAAGGATGGCACGTCTGTTTTACCCACAACAATGTTCTGACCTTCAAAGGACCCTGCAGGGTCTGACCTGGACCTTCAGGTTACGTGACAGTCAGAGGAGGAATAAAAGGCTTCGGTCTGGGGTACACAGATTAGAAAGGAGGAAGCCCTCGTTCATAGCTCAAAGTGAATTGGTAGATCCCACCTTCCCCTGACCCCCACCGCCGACACACTCACCAGTTTCGAAAGAGTCTTTCGCAGGCAGCGGGCGAGTTTTGATTGAGGGACCAGCCATTTACCTGGCTCCCAGGGGGAGCCCACTCACGGCAACCGTGTCTTTCCGCAGGACTTGGCTGAGGAACTCGCGGATGGAGAAAACAATAAATAAAAAGAAGGAAATGAAGTGTGTGTCCCCAGCTGCAGGGTCACACAGCGAGGGCGACCGTGGCAGTAATTCTATAGAGTGAAATGACAAGTGTGCACCCTGGGGGACCCTGCAGGTGACATATGGAGTCTGGGGTGTAGGGAGGGAATGGGGGCTGGCCACCCAGCTACCACCGGATCTGGAGCAGGCGGTGCATCCGAAGGTGTGGACAGCGGCCAAGGTTAACGGTTCCCCCTTCTATCCACCACACGGCTCCTGGATCCAAAGGTCATCTGCGTGTTCAATGAAATTGAACACACCCATGTCTTTCATGCATAGTAGCCACCCAGAGGCACCAAAGCCAATGAAGGTGCTGGTGTGGGCCCCATGACGGGAGCTCTGTCTTCTTCCCTTCCACACCCCCTCCATTCGGCGGGGAGGGAACCGGCTGCCCGCCCTCCGAGGCCACGTCTACCTTCACACCCGGATGCTCCCTGGCGCTCCGAGCTCCATTAGGCCGTTCTGATAGAGTCTCAGGCTCTATCAGAGTTTAATGAGCAGTGCAGGACGCTCTGTCTCTGCCCCCTCGTGCACCCTTGAGAATCAGGAGCTGTGTGTGTGCGTGTGTGTGCCCTTGGTAAGGTCTCCTCTCCCCCGGGGGACATTGGGAAGCCCCTGAAGGCCAAGTCCCACGGGCTGGGCTGCGTCACCTCCCCTGCCAGGCCCGTCCTTCACCCCCTGTTCTGACGGCATCCCTTTCACAGAGAGCAGACTCAGAGAAGAGACACTTCCACTCCTGCCCTCTTGGTTCCTGGGCAGCCCCCGTGGTGGGGGTCCCTTCTGACCTCGCTGCCTATCCATACCGGGGAGACAGGGGCGTGTGGAGCTGGACTCCTGATTCCTGCCTCCTGCGTGACTGGCTCAGGCCCCACTATCGCGGCACCCAAGCGGCACCCTGAGTCCTCGTTCAGCTGCCATCCGAGGGGACATTGTTTTCAGCAGAGACAGGTCAGGTCCGCTCTGTGCCCAGCTCTGAAGGTCGAGGATGCCGGTGTCTGTCCCACAGCTCAGAAGCTCTCCCGCACCTGGCTCTTCCTGCGGCCAGGGGCCCCGGGGACTAGGGACAGGGTCCCTGCCTGCATCTCTTTCACCCCCACAGGGCACACAGGAGGACTTGTTGGAGGCAGGTGTAAACAAGGGCCAGGAAGCTGGGCCCGAACCCCACGTGCAGCTGTGGGCCTATCTGTGCCCAGCATGGAGTCCTGTTCCCGGCGCCAGTCCCCACGCCCTGGTCCCCCAACCAACTCCATCCTGGACACTGGGCAGGCGGACCCCCTTTCCTTTCCCAGGACCCCAGCGCACGCGCTTGGGGGCTCCTTCCGCCTCCCTTGGCCTGCTGGACACCCCATGAGCCCTCCGCCTTACACGAAAGGAAGGCGCTTGGCCTGAGGGAAGGGTGTGAGAGTGGGGGGGGGGGGTTGCAGGATGCAAAATCCATCCTTTCATCCACAGGTCCCAGGCCTGGAGGACGGGAGACCCGTGTCTGGGGCGGCATGGGCGGGCCGCTGGTCGGGTGGAAGGACCTATTCCAGAGGTCCACCGCCTCTGGGCCATTCATGGATGTATCACAAAATTGTGCCCCCCGCTTCCCTTATGTAAGTGCTCATTGTGGGCGCTCTGGGTCTGAAGCTTCCCCGCGCCGCATGCACCTCCAATTCCTCTCCTGCTACTTGGATGCACCGCACAAGCCCCTCCCGGGTTCAGCTGCACTCAGGAAGGAGGAAGAAGGAGAATCGGGCTGCCTGTCTCCACCAGCCCCCTTATTTCCCCCACCCCTCCTCCATCCATTCCTCTGTAATTACATCCAGCGCACCAGCCGCGGGGTGGGAGGGGGGGCTCCGAAATGAGGGAAGAAAAGAAAAGAGACACCAAAGAGGAGGGCCCCTGGGGGAGATAGAGGGACCAGGGGAGCAACCAAGGTGGGGGGGACGCAGCGAGGGGCCAGGGAGCGCGCAGAGGCGGGAGGGGCGACGCGGAGGGGGGCGCAGGGGGCGTGGCGCAGCTTCTCCCGTCCCCCGCGCGGTCTGCGGAGGGAACCCCCCTCTGCGTTCCGCAGCCCCTCCCGCGCTCGTCCCCGCGTCTCCCTCCCCCGCCCTGCGCCCCCAGCCGCCCGCAGACGGCTGCGCGCTGCGCCCCGCGGGGCTGGGCTTCCACCTGTCACCGCGCGCCCGCTGTCTCGCCGCCGCCGCCGCCGCCGCCGCCGCCGCCCAAGTTTGCGGGGACTTGTCGGGCGCGCCGCCTCCTCGCTGCCCGCCCGCGCCCGCGTCCTCGCCCATGGCCGCCGCCCCCGCCCGCCCGCCGCCCGCGCCCCCCGCTCCGCGCGCCCAGCCCCGCGGCCGCCGGGCCCGGTGAGCTCAGGCCGAGCGCGGGCACCCGTCCCCGGCACGGAGCACTGCGGATGCGGCGCGGGGCCGGCGCGGGGCTCCGGGCGCGCTCGGGGGTCGTGAGCGCCGCGCCCCGCGCCCCCGCGCGCCCCCCGCCCTCCCGCGCGCCCCGCCGGGGCCATGCAGTCGCTCATCTCGCCGGTGACCAAGGCGATCCTGGTGGCCCTCTTCATCTTCGCCATCCTGCTCATCCTCTACGTGATCCTCTGGTACATCTGCCGCGATGTGGACTGCGACCACGGCATCTGAGCGCCCGGGGCCCCCCCGCGCCGGGCATGGGGGCTGCGCGGCCCGCCGTCGCCCCCCGCCCCTGGCCCCGCCGTGCGCCCGCCGCTGCCACCTGGCCTTGACCTTCAGGGACGGACGGGGGAGCGGGTGAGTGCACTCCTGCGGCCGCCCTGCGGGGCGACGGTGGGGAGCCACAACTTCGCGGAGGGCGCGGGATCCGGGCGCGGGACCGTCCCCGGGGTGGGCGCTGCGCCCTGTATTCCCCACCGGGGCGCCGGAGGTGGCGAGCGGCGGCAGGTGGGTGTTCAGGGGGCCGGGAGCCGGCCTGCTGGGCCGCTGCCGACCAGTCCCGCCAGGCGCCTTGTGTAGCGGGGCGCAAGGCGCTCCCGCCTTCGCTCGCCACCTGCGCAGCGGCCCCAGGCCGAGTGGCACTGAGCCCCCGGGTGCCCGTTGCCTGCCGCGCGCTGCCGGGTCCCCACATCTTTGCCTGCGATCTGGGGGTGGGACCCTTCTCGCCGATGTCCCCCCTCCCTCAGCCCGGCACCGGTGTCCTAGGTGAGCGCGTTTGAGGGGACACAGTGGCATCCGCCGCAAAGGGACTTGTCTGGCCAGCAGGAGAAAGCAGGTCTGAAGGCTCCTGCGTCCTGCTCCCCAGCCCAGACGCCCCCAGGGGTGCTAAAGGTCGAAGAAGGGGGGCTTCCTCCCCTGCCCCACAGCAGACCCACAGATGAGGCAAGGACCCAGCTCCGCCACCCTCCCACCCGGGGTGCCGAGCAAGTTTGTGACTGAAACGAAACCGGGGCAGCAAGGAAAATGCCCTCCCCTGAACGTGTCTCCGAAAAGGAACCTGTGCAGGAACCGTTGCCGAATTGGGTATCTGCGGGCGGCCGCTGTCGTCCCGGCAAGCGGGGACGCAGGGGTCCCTGCTCTCCCCCGGGGAGCCCACCTCTGGTCGTGCCTAGCCCTTCTTTGTGACAGCTCCGTGCCTGCGTTTCTCTGTCTGTCTCCTCCGCCTGCAGCCACTGCAGGGTTAAGGAAGCTGGGGGAGCAGAGCCTCCCTGGTCCCCCCCCCACCACCACCCCAGGGAATAGTCGGTAACTCCAGGGGCTGAGACTGTCTGATTCGGGGTGATTAGCTGTGGCGTGCCTGCCGTGCCTGTGCCGTGGTGAAATTGGGGCTGAGCCGGCGAGAGGTTCTGCAGTCTCTAAGCACATCTCCAGGATCCGGTGTGGGAGGAACAGGGCCGGGAGACCCAGTTTAGAACATGAGCAGCACGGTTTGAGTGAATAAAGACAGCTTCGTGGAGCACCCCCCCGCCGCCCTCCGACCCCTGTAGACTGAATGGAAATGTTTTCTGAGGGGGTGGAGTGGAACTGGCCACGTAACTGTTGTCCCCAAATGCAGTGTGTTTCCCAGCTCTCCGTCCTCCCCCGGGAGCAAAAGCATCACTCACCCAACTGAACGCTACAACACATCCGCTCTGACAACAAGAGTAGACCGGTCTGTAAGCTTCCACAGCCCGGGGCTCCACGGGGACAGGTGCACCTAGCTCAGCGAAACCGGATACAGACCGTGCCGGTCACACTCTCAATTGTGGGTGCCTGCAACAGTGTCTTCACAGCGGAGAAAACACCGCCCCCGAGGCCCTCACATCTGCACCCCACACACAGCCCGGGATCCGGGACCCCAAATTTTACCCAATGCATTTCGCTCAAGCTGCTTGGGGAGGAGAAGGAGAAAGGGCCCCCACCCCGTGAAGTGCCTGATTCTTGGGGAGCACCAGGGAGACGTGGTGGAGTGAGTCTGGTGGTGAGTGGGGCATGTCTGGGAGGGACAGGAACTGACACCACGCAGGATACCTCCCCGTATGGCCGGCTGCTGGGTCTCCGACGGAGCCCCGAGGGCCCCTTCCAGTCCGGTGAGTCTTCCTGTGTGTGTCCCCCCTGCTCAGCTTCTCTCCGACGTATTTGTCTCTCTTGAGCAATCTTGGTCCCCATAAAGCAAGGTGCCTCCAACGCCCCAAAGAATGGCTTAGAAACTATAGCCTCATGCCTAGTGCTGCGTCAGCAATGAACTACCATTCTTCACGGTCATTGCCGCGTCCCCCCTGAGGCGCACCACGAACTCACAACAAACCTAGGGTCTCAGCATCCACAGGACAAGGCGTGCACGAAGCCTGCAGAGAGTGGACGCTCTTCTGCAGGACGGTCACCCCCCCCAACAGACAGACACCCCAGTCCCCCAGGGAGACCGAGACCCTTCAGACAAAATCACAGGGCGCTTCCTCAAGTTCACACGGCCGTGTGTAGTCCACGCCACTGTCCTGGGGAGAGGTCGGAGTCTCGGTCCAGCCCCAATGCAGGCACCGAAATGCAGGCCAGGGTGGGTGCCTTCTTGGGCAAGGTCACGGAGCTGGTGAGGGTACATCATCCCTGGTAGTTGGAAGTGTCCCTGGAGCCTCCAACCGGAGACGGTGCCATGTCCCCAAGATGGGAGACCTTTCGCTGCTTCTGGGAGATTCACGCCGGCTTCCCCTTTCCACCTGTCACGGCGCGCGCAGGAAATCAGCTCCCAGGGTGCGCGCCGTTCGCTCACGGTCACTATTTGGGCATTCCACCTCTCAAGAAAAGGGACTGTGCATCAGTACCAAAATGCTGTCACCCGGTGAGACCCACGTCTGGGGGCATCAAGGTAAAAAGAAAGATCTGGAAAAGCTGGGGAACACCTGAGCAGACAGGCACATCCGTCTGCTCACCTGCCTTGTTTTCTGCGGGGAGACGGCAAAGCGCAGAGGGGCTGGGCTTCCTGCCAGCTGAGCCCTTCTTCCCCATAAATAACAGCTACAGCGCTGCATTCCGCGCCGCCAGGTGTCCACTCGCCACGGTTTTATTTACGTTGCCTTCCTCCTGCTGACCGGCCGCCGTGGCCGTGGCCGTGGTGGAGTGTGGTGACGATCACCCCAACTATACAGAGTGGGGAAGCGAGGCGGGGACGGGAAGGTTACGTAAGTCACAGAAGCAGGAAAGCCAGGACGCGCGGCCGTCGGGGGCTAGCCCTTCCCGCACACCTGCGGGCTCCCGCCTGTGCGTGGTGGTGTCAGGGGGTGTGGGTGTGTGGGTCCCAGCTCACAACGCCTGCTTTGCCGTTCAAACAGTTTTACATCGTATTGCTCTTGTCCTCTCTCCGTGACGGCTGAGGAGGACGACTTCCCTTGAGACTGTAAAAATAGGGATTGTATATTGAATAGGGAATGTTTGTAGGGGTTACGGAGTAACTGCTGAGTGTCTATTTCTAGGCGCTGCCTGCACAGGTTGGGTTTTGTAAAAACCCTGGCCAGGTGGGTCAGTGGGTTGGAGCATCATCCGGTGGACCCAAAGCTTCTGGGTCGATTCCTCGTCACGGCACGAGACCCCGGTCAGGCAACCATTCCATGCTTCTGTCTCCCATCAATGTCTCTCTCTCTGTGTCTCTCACCTGCCCCTTCCTCTCACTCCACAATCAATAAACACACCCTCAGGTGAAGATTTAAAACGAAAAAATCAGGACCTCTTGCTTTGCGAATACTGACCAACAGCTGTGAACATTGGATGCCGGAGTGTTTTCTGTGGGTTGGACGTTGTGTTCCAGGGTGAGACAAACAGGGACTTTATCCGGTGATCCTCCAGGACTCTGTGTCTCCGAAGCCGGGAGCATGTTGATGGGCCCTGAACACCCTGTGCTTTGGTCCCCCGAAGAGGACTAGGGGCGGCTCCTGATGTCACGGGGTCTGACGTTTTATAACTTCGCACGAAAGCAGGGCCGGGACCGGTGTGGCGTGGTTGCTGGCCTGGCAGTTTGCTCTTGCTCAGGAGAGATGTGTGGGCTCAAATTTGGGGGGATGTGGCAGGCAAGCAAGAAGAAAGTGGGGGTTACATGGCTTTGTACTCAACGGTGAGTCCACATAGCCCCCCAACTCGCCGTCCCTGATAAACAAGGACAAGTTTATGTCCCTCATAAACTTCAGGGGGCAAAAATAGGGTCGGAAATCTCCTTCTTGTTTCTGAAACTATTTCCAAGTTTTTTTTTTTAAAGGAGGCAGAGTCCTAGCCAGTGTGGCTCAGTTGTTGGAAGTAGCGTCCGATCTACTGAAAGATCAGAGGTTCAAATCCCACTCACGGCACATGCCTGGGTTTTGGGTTTGGTCCCTGGTCAGGAGGCAGCTGATTGGTGGTTCTCTCTCTCTCTGTCTCTCTGTCTCTCTCTCTCTCTGTGTGTCTCCTCCTGTCTCTAACACTCAAGGAACAAGTCCTCAAATGAGAATTTAAGAAAAAAAAAGCAAGCAGAGAAAGTAGAGAAAGTGTCATCCTCCCTGGTTGTTTCCTCCCTTTCTCGGGCTCAATGCCACCTTCAGAGGGAGATGGGACATCGCGGAGGTGGGGTTCTGGGCCTGGAAGCAAGGGGCCGAGGCTGGGGGATGGAGCCATAGACAACCTGGAGGGTCCGAGAGAGGAAGAGAGGCGTCCCCCCTCCTGTCCCCAACCCCAGCGCTGCACAGCCAGTGCCCGGGGGCTGGGGGAGGGAGAGGGACACAGCCCACCCCCAGAGGAAAGCAGTTCCGTGAAGCGAGCTGGACACCTGGTGTACCCCGAATCATGACATTGCTGAGACGGTCACGTTCCCCAGCACACCATCCATGTCTAATGAAAGCACGCAGGAACAGCCTGGGAACAGCGACCTTGGCATTCTTCACCGCAGACGCCAGACTCGGGGCTGCTCCCGGGGGACCCCTGTGCACCCCACGGAGGTCTCACCCCGCCCTCTGGGAAATGTGCAGCCCAGGCGGGGCATGACGGCAAAAGCCAATTTCCCGAGTGCATTCATAGCTCAGAACAGTGGGAGCAGAAGGTGAGGGCTGCAGGGATTTCCAGAAGAGTTCCCAGAACAGGGGGACACCCCGCGACCCTTGGCACCTGCGGGTGGGCTTGGGGTGGGGGAAAGGGTCATTTGTCTCATAACTTCACCTGCACGCTTCCCCCCAAGTAGGTCTTTGAGGACTCGGTGGCAGAGACCACACATCCACGAATCGTCTCCTATGGAGTTACGTGGTTTCGAATGCTCCTTACGAACCCCCAGATTCTTTCCCTTGGTGTCGGACTCCGAGGCTGGGCGGCCGTGTGCCAGGCTGTGAAGGCCAGCGTGCCGGGGTCAGCCGAGGCCGCCCGTGCCTCATCTCGGTCTCTCTCCCGTCTGGCCACACTGACGGTCCTCACCTTCCATGTCTGAGAGTCCTCAGCGGACTCGGCTGTCCGTGAGCATGGGGGGTGTGCGGTGGAAGCCCTGGGGGGACCTCTCTCCCAGGATGATTGCGGGAGGGACCCCAGGACAAAGAGGGACCCCATGTCCTTGACGTCCACCCATTCCGGACCCGGCTCTGCTCGGCTGCCCTGTGACCCTGTTTTGAGCTGCGGACCCAAGGACGATGGAAATGAAATCATTTATGTACCCTGAACACCTCCTGCTTTCACCACTATTGGTTTTTCCTTACTTTTCAATTCCCGTGGATGTTCAACGTTACTTTGTGTTAGTTTCAGGGGCATGGCACAGCGGTTAGACCACCGTAGACGTTACCAAGTGGTGCCCCGGTACTTCCAGCACCACCTGACACCACGCAGACTTATTGCAATATTGTTGACCGCATCCCCTGTGCGGGACTTCACACCCAGGGACTGTTCTGTAACTGCCAGCTTACGCTTCTTACTCCCCTCAGCTCTTCCACCCAGCTCCCTGTCGCCTTCCCCGCTTTGCAGCCCTCCGACTCTTCCTCGTGTCTCGGAGCCTGTTTAGGTTTTGTTTCTTTTTATTCCGTTCATTAGATTCCCCACGTGGGTGACATCCTACGGCGCTTGTCTTTCTGTGCCTGACTCATTTCACTTAGCCGCATACCCTTCCAGGTCCACCCACGCTGTCACGAACGGTGAGATTTCCTTCTTTTTACGGCCAAGGAGTATTCCATCGCATAAACATACCACAGCTTTTTTACCCGCTCATCCACTGATGGGCATCTGGGCTGCTTCCAAATCGTAGCAACTGTGCTTAAGGCTGGGAGGAATGTAGGCGAGCCTGCGTGCTTTCAAATTAATGTTTCGGGCTTCTCCGGATGTGCTCCCAGAAAGGAAATCACTGGATCAAAAGGCAGTTCCATTTTTAGGTGGTGGAGGAAATTCCACACCGTTTTCCACAGTGGCTGCCCCAGTCTGCGTTCCCACCCACAGTGCACTAGGGTTCCCTGTTCTCCGCACCCTCTCCAACACTTGTTTCTTGATTTGTTTATGTTGGCCACTCTGACCGGTGTGAGGTGGTACCTCATTGTGGTTTTAATGTGCATCTCTCTGCTGGCTAGTGATGCTGAGCATCTTTTCATATGTCTCTGGCCCTCTGTATGTCCTCCTGGGAGAAGTGTCTGTTCAGGTCCTTTGCCCATTTTTTATGGGATTGTTCTTCCCATTCTGAAGCAGGTTCCCGTCTCTTTTCCCCATGAGTCCATGACGACGTTCTTGAGTCTTGGGACCCTCATCTGATTTCCCCCCCAAAACTGTTGGGCTTTTACAGTAGATTTGCTTTGCACGTTGAGTGTGAGAACCATACACGCCACCTAATTGCAGAGCTGACTGTAATTAACTGCTTTCTTTGGTCTTACTTGTTATTATGTTCTAGTTGTTCACTTTTGAACCTTACGCGTTTCCGGCAGGCTGGTTGCACAGGGCCTGTCTGCCGTGTTTATGCTACGTGGTCGCTAAACTTTTATTGTGAAGAAAAGGAATTAGAGACCTAAGATTCGACTCTGTCTGTGGCTGTTTTATTTTCCATTCTAACTTTTTTTTTAATTGTTAAATATGTATATCTCCAAGTGCCTCCGGGCTGCAGAGCCCCGGGTTGGTGGTGGGGCTTGGGGGGCTCTGTGGTTGCAAAGGAAGAAGTCTATTGAGGAAATAATGATTCTTCGGCTGGAAGAAAGCCTGTCCCCAGGCCTGTTCTTCGCCACTTCGGTTCTTATTTAGTCCAAGGTACTATAAAGAGAGGCTGGTTCCTGTCACAGCTGACTGACCTGTTTTGGGACCTACATTCTCTCCAGTCCCCCAGTGGAGCGAACTCAGGACACTGTGTTTCCAGCCGGTGGCGTTTTCACTGGGGAACGAGAGGAAACAAGGGAGGCCAGCAGTGACCTTTGACATCACCCCAGGCACCCCCTTTATCTGCATTTGACAACGGTGACCTCTTCCTATGGCTCGGAGCATTTCCTGGGTTCTGTCCTTACTGATTCGGTGGCCTCGGGGAGTGGGATGCGGGATGCCAGTGGTTGCCTGAAGCACTGTGATTTCGAGGAAGATGGACCATCCTCCAAATTCCGTCCCCCGGAATTTCTCTGTCCTCTCGTGTTGAAGAACGTAATGACAGATTCAGTGGTGATGGAAAGAGAAACACAAGAGCCAGCTGCTTTTCCAAGCTCTGCGCCTCCCTGTCCCCGTTGTCACCCCGGGCTGGGGAACGGTTACTCCGGGGTACCCCAGACCTGAGGCTCAGGCCTTGCTCCCTCGCTGTCTCCACGTGGCACCCCTGCATCCCACCCCTGTGTATGCCCCTCAGGACTGGCCTGAGGACAGCACCTCCCCACACACCCGCCCCTGCAGGAGGGCACCCACATCCTCAGGGGCTCGGACACACAGAGGTCACCCGACCCAGGGCTCAGCCGCTGCCAGTGCACCGGGTGCCCCATGCTTCCGACGGGACGATTCGAGATGGGAGAAGGAAGGGAAGGGGGCACACAAGGATTCTGCTGTGTCCAAGTCACAGGCTTGGAAAGGGACCCTGAAAACCAGGCCCTGCTCCACCAGGGGGCTGTGCCCCAGACCTCCCGCAGTGGTGGGAAACCTGGGCTCCAAGGTCGGCCAGGAAGGGCCCCCTTTCTTTCTCACAAAGGTTGGCCAGCTCTCCCGGGAGCCCTGGGTGGTCTCGGGGATTATGGGGAGCCCGATGCAGGGGCTGGGCAGGGCCCTGTTCGCAGCTGTGCAGGCACGTGGCTGTGCTCAACTCACCACCTGTCTCCTTTTCTTCTCTCCACGCCCTGTAGGGTCCCCGAAGGGACGGGGAGCTCTGGTCGCTGGGGGAGCCCCATGTCCGCTTGCTCTCCAGGTGCAAGCTAGGACGCTGTGACAGCCGCCCCATCGCAAGACACCAGTTCGATGTCCCCAGTCAACGGCCGTGGGGAGGCGACCAGCATCCCTTCCACCCGCACTGAGGAGCCCAGGATGGGGTGACCCTCAGGAGGAGCAAGGCCATCCCCGACTCTCATCTTGCAAAGCCATCTCCAGGTGGCCGGGACCCACAGGCTGAGCCCCCTGCGGGGCCCTGCTGGTTTCTGTCACATCCACCCCCCCTGGCGGTCCCCTCCCGCCGTCCCCGTGCGTGCGCCCGCCCGCCCGCCTGCCTGGCCCTGCGTGTTGTGGCGTTTCCATTGGCCTGTCCCTTGTGGTTCGTTGTCATCCCCGGGTTCAGACACCCCGGGCACGGTTCCGCTGTCATCCCTGGCTCGCCAAGCCCAGGGGTGAGAGCACGCCATCGTGCTCGGCGGGGCCCGGCCCGTAGGATTGCCGCTGCGGCCCCTGCCTAAGCATCGCCCCGAACAGCCCCAGCCCAGGGCTTCCGGGGTCCCCCAAGCGCTCCAGGGAAGACACGCAGGGACCCACCCCGATGTTCGTAGGATCATGTGGACGCCAGAAGACGCCGTGTTCTGCCATCGATGAGTAACCCTACACAATGCGGACTGAGAGCTGGGTGCGTGGAACCAGAGCACTGTGGAAAGTTCTAGAAACACACCCAGCTCAACTGTAAACCATGCCTCGGGCGCTTCCTAAACTGCATCGCGAGTGACAGCGGCCTTGTTGCCAAGGACCCTCGGGCTGGGTTTCCTGAGCTCTGTTGAAAATCCCAAGGGACGCGGTGGGGCTCTGGGTGGGCCCTGCGGGGTGGGGTGGGGGTGGGGGGCGCGAACGTCTCGGTGAGTGTGTGCCTGTGCTGTGCAGCCACCCCCCCATCCCATTTTGTACACGCTCCTGAGCCCGGCCGTCCTTCTGTCCCGCAGGCCTGTCTGTCCTCTCATGGCTTCTGCCTCTCCATCCGCGAGAGGCCCTCCAGTTGGAGCTGACTCATTATGGCTAGTCCAGAAAATAAAATATTTTTGAAACCGCCCGGCTCCGGAGTGGCTCTCTGTCTCGTGCGTATCAGGTGCTGTCCGCAGGCGTGGGGACACGGCGTTTGTACAAGATCACCAACAACTGAGACGCAAAGGCAAAGGTTGATGACGCTTTTCACGCCAGAGCTGTTCTGAGGTCCTATTCTCCTCCACCAGGGGTGGCTCCCGCCTCACAGCGGGCCTTGGGGTGGGGCGACCCCCACCCCGCACTGGAGCCCTCTCCACCTCGCGGTTCCTGGTCTCAGGTGTCCTGGGCACCTGCCCCAGCTCCGAGCTGCCCCGCTCAGCAGAGGCACGTCCCAAAAGGTGCAGGGAACTCTGTGGACCGAGCCCTGGACAGGGTTGAGGGGCTAAGGCTCCCAGTTGGAAAGCGCATGTTTAATACACACACTTTAATCGGATAAATCAAAGATATCCATTGTGCTGATAAGGCACTTATTTTAATATTGATTGCAAGCAGGAAAACAGGGGGACATAGGGCTCAGGGGTTGCTTGGGTGCCTACTTCCCAACGAGAGCAATCTGTGTTCAGGGGGCTGGGGGGGGGCTGCCAGATCCCCTGGAAAGCAGGCGGCAGCATCTTGGGGTGCAGTGGGTCATCGGAGGGACCAGGGGCTGGTCAAGACGCAGTTGTCTAGGTGGGGACATAGGTGGGCTCAGGGCCGGGAGCCCATGCCGCGGTGGGGAAGCACCCTGAGGTGGCCAGCCCCTGCTCCGCTTTGGGAGCGTGCATTTCACTGAGACCCCTGGCAGGCAGGAGCCCCCTGTGTGTCCCCAACACCTGATGACCACATTGCAGACCAGACGCCCCTGCTTTCCAAGGCTCTGGGAGGAGCTGGGCGCAGGCCTTGGTAGAGGGGGGTGGGCAGGGTTCCCCTAGCAGAGTAGACCCCCATCTGCGGTCCTGTCCCCGAGAGTCCAGGTTTGAGTCGCTCATCCCTGGGCCACAGGGGGCCGCCCGGCTCAAACACGGACGGTACCGGGGACCAGACACCTATGGCCCGAGGCCGTTGGGGATGCCGAATGTGTTCAAACAATCACTACGTGCTATACGCCCTCCACCCACACCGCACACGCCGCTATGACGAATATTTCCACCTCACCAGGGAACCAGGTGAGGACCACGTAGATGTGCGTGCGCCCTCAGTGGGAGCCCCGTGGAAGGAAGACGCAGGGTGTCTCGTTAAGTCACGGGCTGTGAACACATCCTGCAGCGCTAGCCAACAAGATCAGTACGGACGCTCTTCCAGGAGACTTACGTTTAAAAAAGAAAAGATCGTGGAAGCTAACACGAGACAAAGGGGCGTTCCTCTGTTGAAATTGAAAAGGCCAGGTCGGAGGTTGGAGGTTTATGTCTTGTGGGAGCTGGACAAGCTGGGAACGTGTGAGAGGCGTGTGAAAGCCCGGCACATGAATAGAAAATGCACACCTTTCTACCTTCAGCAACTCATGCCCGGTGATCAGGGCTGTGCAGAAATCCACCCTCATCCCCAAACTGTCCCAGTGAACCATTCCTTGTTTGGGGGGACCCCCCCGCATCCACAGGGCTACAACCTACTCAGTATTCTTGCCACCGGCTTGAGAAATGACCAAAGGCTCAACAGAAATGTTTAAGGTGGCTCTTGGTGAGCCTTTGGTGCCCATGGGGCTGGCCTGGAGAAGCCTGCTTCCAGCCAAAGGGATTTAGTACCTTTTTACCCTGGCCGAAGGGTTTCAGTTGGTTGGAGAGTTGTCCTGTGCGCTGAATGTTGTAGGTTCGATCCCCGGTCGGGATGCATGCGGGAGGCAACTGGAGGGCATTTCTGACATTAATATTATTCTCTCTCTTGCTCTCTCTCTGAAAGCAATGAAAAAAATATCCTTGGGCGAAGACAAAAAACAATTTAGTGCCTCTTGAAAAAACTTTGTATTGGGGGAAAACCTAAGACAACACCCGCTAGCATACTCCTCATTTCCTTGCAGATAATAATCTGCTGATAATAATTTCCTTGCGGAAAACTCCTCTTCCTGGAAGGCAGTGGATGAGGCACTGATCTGGCATAGACATAGCAACTCAAAGATGTAACAGTCAGACAGCAGGTGTCACTCACTGAGTCCCTGTCACCGCAGCAAGTCCCAGAGGGAGGGTGGTTAGTGGTTGTGCACAGACTGAGGAGCTGATGCCTGTGAGGTGTGTGGCCCCGGTGAGCACAGCCGGGACTCAAACAGCAGGGTGCCCACCTGCAGGAGGCGGGTGTTAACACTCACGGCGTAGGCACGGGCTCGCCGGTCTGTTTTGGTCATCGGTCTGCGTAGACATGGGCATCAGTCCTCTCGTGGCTTGTACGGCATCATTCACCTTCTCTGTTTTGGCGGACGTGTCTGCGTTTTTGTGACATGCCTTATTTTTATGGTTTAATCCTCACCCCAGGATATGTTTATTGATTTGAGAGAGAGAGGAAGGCGGAGGAGACAGATTGAGAGGGAGAGAGAGAGAGAGAGAGCGAGAGGGAAACATCAGTCAAGACATCATGTGTCTTATCGTTGCAGAGAACCGTGGGCTCCAGTTTCTCCTGGTGGAAGACATGCACATTTCAAATTGGGGTCATTTTCTTTCACACCAACAGCTAATTCACAGTTCTCAGTCGCGAAATACCTGACCTAGTTTCGGGGCCACTTGAAGAGCGTCCCCAAATACACTGGTGGGGACACGTGGAACGACCGTCTCTCCATTGTAGTATCACGTATCATTGTCTCAGGATGTCACCTGGACCCTATTTCCACACAAAATCCCCATAACAGTCTCGTGGGGCGGGCACAATGCGTTTCTCCGCTTTGGGGTTATTAGGGTGGAAAGGAGGTGATGGCAAGCCAGGAAGTTGAGAATCTTGCATTCATCTATCCCTCTAGCTTCCACCTCTCTATCCACCCGTCTACCCATCCATCTAGCTAGCTATGAATTCATTCGTTAACCCACCCATTAACGTATCTGTGCATTCATCTATTCATGTAGTAATTGATTCATTAACCTATCCATCTACCCATCCATACATCCACCTATTCACTCATTAATCCCTTCATTAATGTACCCATCCATTTATCTATGTTTTCATCTACACATTCATGCATCTACCTGTTAACTAAGGTATTCATCAATCCATCTATTAAGGTATCCGTCCATTCATCCATCATCCATTTATCCATCCATCCATCCATCCATCCACCCAACCACCCATTAATCCATTCACTTATATATCCATTTTTCCCCCATCCATCCACCCATCCATCCATCCATCCATCCACCCATCCACCCATCCATCCATCCATCCATCCATGCACCCATTAATCCAGTCACTTATATATCCATTTTTCCCCATCCATCCATCCATCCATCCATCCATCCATGCACCCATTAATCCACTCACTTATATATCCATTTTTCCCCATCCATCCACCCATCCATCCATCCATCCATCCATCCATCCATCCACTCACCACCCATCCATCCATTTGACCGTTTCTTCACCAGCCACCCATTATGTTCTGAGATCCAACGTCGGCCCCCATGCACGTTCAGACCTTCCTGCCTTCCTGGCCCAGCCCAAGGAGCCAGCGTTCATTCAATAACTGAACACAGTCAAGAATGGATGCGTTGCCGTTGTCGGGACCGTTCCGCAGATGCACGACGAGGCGATTCTTAGTGTCACCGAGACATCAAGCCGAGGGACAGAGATAATTACGTCGCAGGGAGTCTCCACGACTCTGTGTAGGAGAGACTGAACGCCGAGCATGTGTAATGGTAACACGGACGAAATTACAATTAATTTCTGCTTCGTGAGCCACACTAAACAGGAGGAGTATATTCTCCTCATGGCTCGGGAAGTGGGAAATGGCAGGCGGCTGTATTGCTGCTCCATCCGAGCCCCGTTCTCAACAATCACAACGCATTTCCCTCTACACATTTGGAAAATAGAGGAGTAATGCTCATTCTTATCCGCTGGCAAACATTTGAGCAGGGCTGTGGTAGGTTATATTGTAAACACTGCCTGGGAGATCTCCAGTCTGCCTGTCTTTTTCATACATATAAAAGGCATCTTATATCACAATAATTTTTTTTTAGAATCAACACCGTAATAAACCTTTGACCATGGATAACCAAGTAACGCTGAATACCCACGCTATGCCTCCCATACGTGAGGGGAATATCAGTGCTGAACAGAATCACCTGTTTTGAGAAAGAATATCAGAACTCTATCGCCATTTCTACCCTTGGGCTTTTTTGTCTTTTAAGAAGCATCTCCAGCCCCCAAGGTTTCCTGAGGCTCGGGATCCCGGGGCCTCAGCGCCGCCCTCAGCCCCCGACTGCCTCCGTGGGGAGTTGGCTGAGGTCCGAGAAAACGGTCACCGTTTTCCAACACGAGCCGATGTTCCCAGGAGAGGCTGTGCCGGACTCCCCTGCTCATTGGAGTTGTAGACAGATCCCGGCGAGTAGTACAATTAGAAAGTTAATAATTATCGGAGGTTCCCCTTGGCTGCCGTCTACAACCATCCGAGCAAGTATCGTGTTTCCAAATGTAATGTCTCACAAAGACAGAGGCACGGTGGGATTTTCATTCGCCGGCGTCCTTTGGAGAAATTCGAGGCCTCGGAGAACAAGGTAAAGCACCAAAAGGAGGTGCGTGTTCAAGGAATCTTTCCTGGGAGGTGCATGTGGATTAAAGGGAAGCCCCTAAGCTCCTCTTGTATCTATTGTCCCGTTAATTTAATGGCCAACTGTATGTGAATGAGCACCACGCTTTTCCTGGAAGGGAACTGCAGTGGTGAACATTTTAGTTGCAAGCCCTTGGTTCTGGGCTGACCAAGCAGCAGATGGTTCCGGAACCTCCCTGGGTGTGAACAGCGGGTGGACACCTCCTATCACTTTGTTGAAGATTTGGCACTTGGGCTGAGCTACGAGAAGGTTCTAAAGATGTTTTCGTAGACGAGAGACAAGATTTTGTCACAGGAAAAAGGAAGGGCATTGGTTCAGGGGACACGTCAGTCTCCATAAACGCAAGCTTTTAGCACGTGAAAAAGTTCGCATACATAACATATTATCATGTTATCCCATTAAATGCCAGGATTGTGAGACAATGTTATATTCCACATACCCGTTTGCCTCTCGAACAACCCGGTTTGAACGGTGCAGGTCCACAAACATGCGTGTATTTTCAGTAAATACTGTAAATGCATCTTGTCTATTCTGTGATATCCTTAATAACACGTTCTCCTCTCTAGGCTACTTTAGTGTAAGAACACAGTACATAATACACATAACCCACAAAATAGGTATTAATTGACTCTTTATGGGATCGGTCAGGCTTCCAGTCAACGGCAGGCTGCTCATAGTTACCTTACAGGGAGTCAAGATATGTGGATTTTTCACTGTGTGCAGAGTTGGGGCCCATGCCCCTTTTTAATTACAAAACCTTTTCTTACGAAATCAGAAGCATGTCGTTCGGTAACAGAACACTGTCACCCTGTTCACCGTAGCACATTTTTGGTGAACTGTTCAAATGAGAACATATTTGTATACATAAAATGTAACCCTCCCACTGTGAGTGAGGGCGCCTGCCCCATTTCTATCCCCCTAGCGGTCCCGCCAGCCCAAAATGAGGGCGTTTGGGTCCACGTTTGGAGCAAAGGTACCGTTTTGATTCCGAAATAATGTTTACAAGGTTGGAGAGCAGACACTTCATGGCGAAGGGTATCTAAGTTTGCCGAAACGGGGTGTCAAGAATTATATGCTTGCTCTGAAACTTAGGAAGGAAGTGAGGAGAAGCCATGCATGAGACACGCAGCTCTCAGACCGGGATGAACTGTGGAAAACAGGGACGTGGGCTGAAGGTGGACAGTCACGCGTTGAGATTTCCTGTCGGGTGTGTGTGTGATCTGTGCATGAAGGCGCACCAGCAGGCTGTGTGATTCACGGTGAGGATTAAAGTTCGGAAGGCGGGGGCAAATGAAACAAATAAAACTGTTTGGAGGGGGCTGCTCACCAGTGAAACGGGAGCTCCCTAAACACAGAAAGATGTGGGACACCGTGCAGGTGGGTAAGTTAAACAGCAGAGAGAGAGAGAGAGAGAGAGAGAGAGAGAGAGAGAGAGAGAGAGAGGAGAGGGAGAATTCTGGGTTAAAAAAATGACACCAAATTCATCACTCCCAAGAGCTGGCTTTCAAAGAATCAATCAGAAATACAGGTCAATGACTCAAGGACCCTATGTCTACGGGTCGGCCTCTGTTCTGTTTCTCTATTTTGCTCATCACACTCCGCATGTGAGGGAGACCCGATGGGACCTGCCTGTCCCTGTCTGCCTCACTTCACCTCAGCGCGATGCTCTCTAGGTCCACCCGCGTTGTCCGAGATGGTAAGACTTCATCCTCTTTCCTTGGGGGGGAGTCACTTGGCAAATTATATGGTTGTCTCACCACTATGGGGTACACCTGAAACAAAAATAATATAATAATGGATGTCAGCTGTACTTGAACAATAAAATTAAAAATAAAAATACACACGCACACAACAAAACAACACAGCTGCAAAAACGAGAAAAGCAGCCTGAGGGAAATGTCCCTTTGTTGTCCAGTGGTAGCCTCTGTGTATGGTTTGTGAGTATAAAACATGCAGGAGAGCAATGCTTGGCTCTGCGGCAAGAACGATACCGGCTCCTTTCAGCTGCCACTTTAATTTTCTTGAAGGCGCAGCTGTTGGAACAAATCTCCAGTATTATTCTTCGATTCCGATTAAACAAGCTGTAACTAATTCAACACGGTGACTCATAAAAATGAGCCTGGCTTTCAGGATGGAATGTGTATTAGCAGCTATCTCCCATCTACCACCCAAATTACATTTTAGAAGCTGTTATTAGCAGTCAAACTCCGTGACTAATTGTCCTCGGGTGGGGGGCCAACCACACGGGATCCTGACAGGTGACTTGGGAGCCCGACCCTGGCGGGAAATTGGCAGCCGGTCGCTACACACGGAGCTTTCGACGTTGTTTCTGAGGTTTGCTGTGTTTAACCTCGCCCTGGTCTCTCGGGAGTTTGTCCCTAGAAAACGTATGGGTTTCAGAAAGCAAACTTTCTGAGTGTTTTCTCTTCAGAAAACAAGGGCCAGCTTCAGGTGGCTTGTTTGGTTCAACCAGCTGCCTGGTCCCAAATCGCTCACCATACCAAAAAAAAAAATTATTGTAGCACAACCTACATCATCAGGGGTGGGCAAATGAGGGCTCAGAGCAAACCCAGAATGAGGAAAGGTTTATCTTGAAGTATTTTTTTCAGGAGGTGAAATTGCAACAGGGTCCAAATGCCCACAGTCACTTTCACATTTTTAAACGGGTCCTGCGTGCAATCCCTCATTTTCTCTCTGAGTCTCTAAACGGGAAGATTTGCTATGTGGTTCTCTTAGAAAAAAAGGAGTATCTCGTGTGCCCTGGGGGAGCGGTGATTCGTGCGGTTCTTGGGAAGTTTTTATTTCCCCGAAGTTGTGTTTATGTTCTGTGATCTCGCACTGCGCGTTTAGAGAAACACCATAAGGCTGTCCCTCCTGTTGGAATCCGTCTGAGAAACAGGGTAGGAGAGAAGCACGCTGGAGCCAAACGAGGCGGCAGGCTCCGTGGGCTGGGCGGGGGGCCGCTGTGCAGAGTGGGGAGTCTCCAGAAATCAGCTGGCGAGCAAGTGGTTGCTGCTTGTGCTTGAGGGCTGGACGGGGTCTCAGACAATGAATCGGAGACAAGGAAGTGGCGAGATGAAGGGGTAGGGGGCAGCGGTTGCTTGCGAAGTTTTATGCTAGATGCCTAAAGAACGGGAAAGGCTGGGGGCCATGTGGAAGATTTATAAGCAAAATGGTGTGTTCGTCCCAGTTGTCCAGAGAAGAGAAAATGCAGGATAGATAAAGGACTGACTGGCAGATGGATAGAAAGAAAGAATAAGGAGTTGACTCCTACGATTCGGAGGCTGAAGAGTCCCACAGCTGGTACAAGCTGCAGACTCAGGGTAGCCGCTACCGTGCGTGCTTTCTGCGGCAGGGCGGGGCAGAAGCCCCAGCTCCAGCAGCCAGGCTGGCCGAGAGAATTCTCCCCTTCTATCTTCTTGTTCTAGGCCGACCCTCCAGGGACTGGACAAGGCCCGCCCACACTGGCGGGCATGCTGCTTGACCCAGTCCACCCACCCACTCAACTGCTGCTCTCGGCCACACGCGCCCTCCCAGACGCACCCAGAAATACTGCTTCGCCACATGGCGGGGCTCCCTGGGACCCACTCACCTGGGCACCTGTGCCCCGCCATCTCCGAAGGAAACAGAAGAGTGTTCAGGGGAAGGTGTGCTTCTGTTTGGTGACTTTGCGGGGGCAGCACAATGGTGTGGGGCTTCCAATCATGGTTTGGCGGGAGCTGGTCGAGCCCACAGGAAGGGTCCCATCTTGCAGGGACACGGGGAGAGGGGTGGAGGGTTGGACCAGCTCCATGCCAGGGTGCCGCTGGTGAGGGGGCGTGGACCCCCCTGTCTCGTCTTTCATGGACCGACGCATCCCTCCCCCGATGCTCGGAGCGTCCACTGTGCGATTCCCAGAGCTGGGCTTGCGGCAATGAAGAGCCCAGCTCACCCATGCCCACCCTGGGGTAGCCAGCAGTCAACGCACTGTCCACTATATATGACCCGTTGTGCAGAAGACCCGCTCAGGGCCGCCACGCGGAGCTCCTGAGGGGCAGTCCTGCAGACACTCGGCCTTGCCAGACTCTCCCCTGCCCCGTCCCCCAAACTCTCCTTGGAGCCCCAGAACGCCAGAGACCAACCAAGGTAGGAGCATGATTGGATCCCCGGCAATGGGCCCGTCCACCCCTGCACCTGGCAGACAGAGCCGGGCGCACACACACCGAGCTGCGTGTGGGGGGGTCTCCTCCCTGGGTCCCTCCCTCTATGGCTGCAGTGCAGTGCTGTGTGCGTCTGCAGGAATTTTCCACTTGCAAAATGTGCCACCTCTTCTGTCTAACATTTTTTTAACCAATGCCAAAAAAAAAAAAAGGAAGTTAACCCGTGAGTGTTAATGAGATGCCACATTCAATTTGTCTGCTCCAGAGACATCTGCGTGTTCCGGGCCCGGTGGGGGTGGGGGGCGGGGCACAGATGCGTTCCCCAAGCATCCTTGTCTGTGACCACAGGCTGGGGCTGGCCGGCCGCGGACACCACGTCTCCCGGGACGTCTGCTGGCGAGGAGACAGCTGACTCTGCAAAGAGGCCCGTAGAGATCACACTCATGTTAAAGGGACCTACACAGGCACAAGGAAGACGTGTTGACCCGAGTGTCTGCCTTGGGCCGTGGCGCCCAGGATGCGCTCGGAAAAGCCTTGAGAAATTGGGGCGGGGCGGCGGGCAGCGTGGGCCAGCATCGTCCAGAGACCACTCTGCTCCAAAAGCTTTGTGCCTTCAGGAAAGTTTAACCCAGCCACGAACTCTTCTTGGGGATCTCCTGGGGCACGTTAACCTAATACGAGGCGCCAACCCTCCCCACCCAATACTGTGCGCGTCCTGCTGTTCATATCCGTCACGCAGCATTAAAAAATTCCTGAAACTCGTTTCAAAAGCAACACGCATGTTACAACCTTAGGCACCAGCCGTGAATGGGACTTGCTAGCATCACGGCCGTACTGTACCAGCAGAAGCCACAGCTTCTGACTATTCCCAGGGCAGGGGTGACACAGGGCATGGGTGTTAAGGGGCAGGGTGGCCCAAGGAGCCCGTCCGCCTCCAGAAAACCCCACGCCCCCCGTCTCGGGCAGACCCCTCTCTGCAGAGAGGGTATGGAGGATTCCATGACTACCGTGTTTCGGAGAGTCCCTCAGCAATGTTCTGAGAGCTAACGATGGGATGGAGAAACAGTGAACTTGCTTTATCTTTCCGAAATTTATTATTTTTTAACTTCCAAGTACAGTGGACATCCAGTCATATTTTACTTTCCGGTGTACAAGATCAATTAGCCATAAGTTACGAATTCTACCCCACTAATTCTAGTGCCCGCCTGGCCCCACACACAATTACCACAATATTTTTGCCTGTGTTCCCCGTGCTGGACTTCCCACCCTGGACTGCTGTGTAACTGCCATCCGGGCTTCTCAGTCCCTTCACCTTTCCCCCCCATCTCCCCGCCCCCGTCCCTTCCAGCAGCTGTCAGTCTGCTCTCTGCGTCTGGGAGTCTGTTTCTGTTTTCTTTGCTTATTTAGTTTGTTTTGTAGATCCCACATTGAAGTGAAATCATATGACATTTGTTTTTTTGGTCTGACTTATTTTACAGAGCATAATACCCTCTAGGTCCATTCATGCTGCAAATGGTAGGAATTCATTCGGCTTAATGGCCAAGAAGATGTTCACAAATGGTACATCTGAGGAGGGGTTAGTATCCAAAATTTATAAAGACCTTATAAAGTGCAATACCACAAAAGCAAACAATCCCAATTAAAAAAACGGGCAAAGGACCTGAATAGACACTTTCCCACACCTAAAGATGAGCAATAGACATACGAAAACCTCCTCAGCATCACCAGCCATCAGAGAGATGCAAATTAAAACCACAATGAGATACCACCTCACACCAGTCAGAGTGGCCGTCACCAGTCAATCCATCAACAGGTGCTGGCGAGGACGTGGAGAGAGGGGACCCTCGTGCCCCGTGGGAGGGAACGCAGACTGGGGCGGGCACCGTGGAGAGCGGTACGGAGACTCCTCAGAAAACTACAAGTGGAACGGCCTTTCCACCCAGCACTCCAACTTCTGGAAATACATCTGAAGGACCCGGAAACACTAATTTCAAAGAACACATGGACCCCTATGTTCACGGCAGCGTTATTTACGATCGCCGAGATCTGGAAGCCGCCTACGTGCCTGCCAGTACACAGGTCGATGAAAAGTAACTGGGACGTATGTGCAATGGAATACTACTCGGCCACAAAAGCAATGCGTGGCTTCCCTTGGCCGTGAGCTAACGAGGCAGCCGCCCCGAAGAGAAGGCGGCAGGCCGCTCAGAAGGACAGACGGAAGCGGCAGGGCGCTGGCCACGCGGGCTGTGATCCCCCGTCCTGCTCTCTTGCGCGGGCTTCTGCAGGAAGGAAAAAATGAATTTCCTCACTGTAAAAATGAATGAGAGACGCCACACCCCTGTGTCTTTGTGTGGGTTCAGGTCAAATATTTATACCTCAGCAGGCTGCGTTCCCAGTTCCCACTGCTCTGCTGCTGCTTCTAGTGAGAAAGAGAGAGAGAGATGGAGGGAGAGAGAGAGGAAGGAAGGGAGGGAGGGAGGGAGGGAGGGAGGGAGGAAGGAAGGAAGGAAAAGTAAAGAAAGACAGAAGAAAGAAAAAAGAAAGAGAAAGAAAGAAAAGAAGGAAGGAAGGAAAGAAGGAAGGAAGGAAAAGTAAAGAAAGACAGAAAGAAAGAAAAAGGAAGGAAGGAAGGAAGGAAGGAAGGAAGGAAGGAAGGAAGGAAGGAAGGAAGGAAAAGTAAAGAAAGACAGAAGAAAGAAAAAAGAAAGAGAAAGAAAGAAAAGAAGGAAGGAAGGAAAAGTAAAGAAAGACAGAAAGAAAAAGAAAGGAAAGGAAGGAAAGAAAGAAGGAAGGAAGAATGGAGGGAGGGAGGAAGGGAGGGAGGGAGGGAGGAAAGAAGGAAAGAAGGAAGAAAGAAAGGAAAGAACAGAGGAAGGAAGGGAGGGAGGGAGGAAAGAAGGAAGGAAGGAAGGAAGGAAGGAAGGAAGGAAGGAAGGAAGGGAGGGAGGGAGGGAGGGAGGGAGGGAGGGAGGGAGGGAGGGAGGAAGGAAAGAACAGAGGAAGGAAGGAAGGAAGGAAGGAAGGAAGGAAGGAAGGAAGGAAGGAAGGGAAGGCTGATTTGAGGGGGACGGGGTCAGGGCTCCCCAGCAGAACAAGAAGCAGCGGGATGGGAAGTTGCATCTGGAGCAGGCAGGCAGGTCCAGGACGCGGTCAGAGGCGGACTCCCAGTGGTGAGGGTGGAACGGAGCCCGGAGCACACGTAGACACCAGCATCCCCCTGGGCAGCCGCAGACTTGCCCGAGGGTGACAGAGAGCTGCGTGCGCACCCTGTGGGGCCGGGGCTTCGGAAGGATGTATCCTCACAAAGCAAATGCTCCTGCAAAGAGAATCGAGTGAGAAAAACCCAGCTTCTGGGTGGAAAATGGACAAGAAGGATGAAAAGCAACACGAATTCTGGATATGACAGAGAAGGGTACCAGTCCAGGAAAAACTCAAGAGATCTTAGAGAATTACTTTTTTCTAACTTTAGAGAGAGGGAAAGGGAGGGAGAAAGAGAGGGAGACAAACATGGATTGGTTGCCTCTCCTACACCTTAACTGTAGACCAAACCCAAAACCCAGGCCTGTGCCCTGACCGGGAATCGAACCGGTGACTTTTCTGTGTGCAGGAAAATGCCCAACCAACTGACCAACTGAGCCACACCAGCCAGGGCAGGAATTACTTTTTATATTTAAAAAAAGGAAAAAAAAAAAAAGAGGACCCAGGCAAATATAAAAATCCCTCCTATTTGAAGAAAAAGCACAAACAGATCCCATCAAAGGATTTCACTTGTTGGGGTTTATTCAATGTCAAGCTTTATATTGTAAAGGTTTAAAAAGTGGAATTATTATTGGACTCAAAAGGCAAAGCTCTAGGAAAGTACTGATACCTAGCGGGCCAACAGGGACCTTGTTCAGTTAGTAGGAAAAATGAGTTATAATTAGCTTTCCCAAGACGGTCTCCTCCTGGTGAACACACCGATTTTTTTTTTCTCTAAAGAGTGTATAACTCAGGTAGGTAATTTGACCTCTCTCTCCTACCTGTTGCAAATCCGATGGAGGCTTTATTCTCTCCACACCAACAGGTTCTTGGAATAACGATGAATTTTCCTCAACGCACCAGGACTGGTGTTGGGAATAAGAACAGGCGTGGCCAGGGCGGCTCAGCTGGTTGGAGTGTTGGCCCATACATCAGAAGGTTGCAGGTTTGATTCCCGATCAGGCCACAAGCCTAGGTCGTAGGTTTGATCCCTCATTGTTTCTCTCTCTCTAAAATCAATTGACGTATTCTCGGGGGAGGATAAAACAGATAAAAATAAAATTCAGGCATCGTGTAGAAATTTCCATGGGATTTTGTAAACTTTGCAGAGCAAAGTGCCTGAGTTTGTCGTTACCAGGCAAAAAGCTGAACACCCCGTTCTGATTCCAGCGGCGTGAGGAGAGGAGGGCCCCCAGCTCAGCCTTGGGGGGCCCATGCTGCCCAAACTATGTGTGAGCAGTGGCAGATACGAGACAGCAGACGTCTCCCGAGGAGGAGATAACGTTGAGAACATGATGCGCACAGCACAAACATCCCTTCCACGTGACTGCACAGCGGGACCGCCGGAAATAAGGAGACAGAGGCAGCCAAGCGGGGGGGCATGCGGTCACCGTCGAAATCATCAACGGGGTTCTCCCTCTCTTTGGTCCTCTGGTATGTCATTTAAAAAAAATTTTTAATTGTTCAATGACAGGTGACATTTAGTATTATTTTATATTTGTTTCAGGTGTACAGCATAGTAATTAGACATTGATATGCCTTCCAAAATGCTCCTCCCCGATATTTCCGATACCCACCTGGCCCCATACAGAGGTATTACAATATTCTTTTTCTTTTAAAGATTTTATTTGTTTATTTTTAGAGAGAAGGGAAGGAAAGGAGAACGAGAGGGAGAGAAACAGCTATGTGTGGTTGCCTCTTACACACCCTGTACACCCCCCACTGCGGACCTGCCCCGCAACCCGGGCACGTGCCCGGACTGGGGATCGAACCAGCAACCCTTTGGTTCGCAGGCCTGCACTCAGTCCACTGAGCCACACCAGCCAGGGAGGCCATTACACAATATTACTGACTCTATTCCCTGTGCTGGACTGTCCACCCCTGTGACTCTTCTGTAACTGCCAGTCTGTGCTTCTCAGTCCCGTCACCTTCTCACCAGCCCCCCAAAACCCCCACCCCTCTGGCCCCCATCAGTCTGCTCTCTGTGTGTACGAGCCTGTCTCTATTTTATCTCCTTATTTATTTTGGTCATTAGATCCCCCATGTAAGGGAAATCATACGGTGTCTGTCTGCCCCTGTCTGACTCATTTCGCTGAGCATAGTACCCTCTAGGTCACACGCGGTGAGATTTCATTCGTTTTTATGGCTGATGAAAATTGCTTGTATATACACGGATGCCCCATTTCTTCCTTCTCCCTCACCAGTTGACGAGGAGCAGGAAAGGACACAAGATTGGTGACCCAAACCTTGGGGAGAAGTTGAAAAAAAAACCATGGCAGACCACGTGGGGTTTTTGGCACGTTGGCGGCTTTGGGGTGAGCGGTGCCTGGTGTGTGGCCTTGGGGACCCTCTTCAGGTCCTGGAGACCTGGGCCAGGTGTGTCCTCGGACAACGGGGAAGCTGGAGGAACCCTGTGCAGCACCAGCCTTGTGCCCCTCACGCTGCCATATCGTAATCACCCGAGTGTGTCACCTCCGCTGGACGCCCACCTGCTTTTGGTGCCGGAAGATGCTGGCCGCTTGGGGAGCATGCAAAGGGCTTGTGGAGGAATGTGGCCCCGATGTGTAGGTCCTGTGGGGGCGGATACCACACCCTTCTGTCCAGACGCATTGTGCCCGCCTGGGTCTGGGGCTCCTTCAGAGACACGACTGGGGAATTCTCTTGCATCTTCAGCCAAGTCACAGAGCTGAAACCCCTGCCCTGGCTGCTGCTCTCCGTCAAGAGGATGCTGACGTCTCAGGTCCTCAGTATCTTCTCCTCCTCCTCCTCCTCACAATCGGCTTATCAGCAACCAGGCCCCAGGGGAGCCCGAGGAGCCCCAACAGCCCAAGACCTCTCCTGCGGGGACCGGGTGTCAACGTGACCTCCAGCAAAACAGAACCAGCCCGACCCAAAGTGACGAGTCAGCACCGTCATCTGATAATTGGGAAACAAGCCACACTCCGGAAAATGTTCTCATTCTAAACCACGCGAGGGTTTTAAGGCACACTGGCCTTATTTTTTTTCCTCTTTTTTCTTTAACAGAAGGAAGTACACAAGCAGGAAGCCGCTTTCAGGATGTCAAAATATTTCTGTAGCTTTCCTATGAGCAACAGAACCTTGAAAAAATGTTCCATTGAGTGCCTGGCTGCGCCGCGGGGTAACGTGCCAGGGTTCGTTGCCAAAGACACAGGCTTGGATGTGCCTTCGGCACCCAGGAGGAAACGTCTTCCAGCCCAGAATCCTTCAGGAACGAGAGGGGCGGGCCGGCGCGGGCCGCGAGGGAGAGCATCAGAAAGCACACAGATGTGTCTGGAGTCGTTCCTGATCTCTGTAAACACACAGCCGTTCCAAACAGAAGGCGTAAATGTGCAGGCACACGGGCAGAAACCGAGTTGGGGCTTGCCGCGTTAACCGGAAGGCAGCTACGTGGGCAGACTACCGATCGGTCCTGTGTCATCTGTCCTACGAATCAGCCCTCGTCTGCGTCCGTAAGAACGGTCAGGACTGGAAATAAGATGGATAATTTATTTGTGCAATTCAGAAAAACTCAGGGCCTCTCCACGCACGCCCCAGAGACTGAGCTCCGATAATGAACCCACTGATCAGGAGGGAAATGTAATAAGAAAGAGGACAGCTTATTCCACACGGGGAATCCAGCGACGGAATTTATATTCTCCCTCCGTCAGCTCGCCGGTTTGTAAAGGACACGGCTGTGTCTGCTTCGCAAGGTTGAATGACAATTCGCTTCAAGGGACTTATTGATTTTACTCCGTTCTCCTGCAGGCCTCTTCCCAATTCTGCTTTTGTCCCAGCTCTAACGCTTCCGGGGCTTTTTAAAAATTAAGCTTACTGGGGTGACATTGGGCAATAGGGTTGTGTAGGTTTGAAGAGTACCTTTGCACGATACCTCAGCTGTATATTACATTGGGTGCCCCGCTCCCCAAGTTAAATCTTCTAGTGTCCTCCATCATCCCAGCACACCTCCTTCATCCAGCTGTCCACCAAAGGCCACCTGGGTTGCTTCCACGTCTCGTCTGTGCCCACACACAAAATTTAACTCAAAACAGATTGAAGACCTAAAGATCCAGGGGTTTTAAAAGCGGGAAGGACTCTGGCCACTGGGGCCCATGGGAAGCCCAGTCCCCACGCTGCTCTGGGGGACGTGAACGTCTGTGGTCTCCACCGTGCGGTCTTCAGGTTGTGTGGCGGGGGGCTCGAGCTCACAAAGACCCTGACCCAAAGGGGGAGGGCGCAGGGGACACAGACAGCCGCAGGCGAGCAGAGGTTGGTTTAATGCTCTCGGAGCAGAGGGGACTGCACGCTTTCCTCAGTTCCCCAAGGAAGAAGTAGCCCCTTCCTCCGTGCACAGGGGGCTTGCGTTCTCTCCTGAGCGCAGGACACGGGAGTCCGACTCCGCGAAAGTCATTCAAACCCCCAACGTAGAAAAGACCCAGGGGGCTCTGTGAGGAGCCCCAATCCCAGGGCTGGGGGGTGGGGGGGGCGCTGTCTTCTACCCAGGGAATATTGGCTTCCATGGGCCCCTTCCTCCATTGAAAAGAATTAAAATTATATTTCATACTCTATTCGTATAAAAATAAATATCACTCAGCCTGAGTTCTAGTCCTGATTTTTTTTTTCTTTTCATTTTAAAAGAAATGGGAGGATGTTCCTAGGCCTCGGCCCTGTGCCTCTGTGAGTGATAGACGAGCTGGCCCTAAGAGGAAAAAATGTTAAGGGGAGCATACTGCATGCAAGCCCAGTGTGGAGGGTTAAGAAATATCAAAGACAGTAGCAGAGGTGAAGTCACACTGACACGGACCAAAGCTTTCTGGAGACAAGGTGTTCACACCTGCTCACCTTCTGAGGCTCATGCCCCAACCAGCTCCAGCCGGTGTTGGGTCTGCGTTCCTCCCATCCACCGACCGTCATCTGACCCCAGCCCACGTTCTTCCAAGATACTTCCGACCGCCACCTTGACCTCGGACCAGCTTCTATCTGGCTGGCTGGTCCCCAGGGTCTCCCCACCTCCATGCGTCCTCGGCAGGTGTCCCGCTATTTCAAGTTCGTAGGCAGCAATTTGGCTTCCAAAGAAGGGTCAGAGTTTCATCCCTGACGCTGGGCAGGAACCTCCTGGGATTCCCCAGCGATGGAAGGCTTTTGCTTGTCTATGATGGGCCCTGGTAGTTTACGCTCCTGAGGTCATTCAGGGTGGGGGGTTGGTCACAACCAAAACACCAGCCGTGTCCTGGAAGGGTCTAAGGTTTTGGGGATGCTTGGCTGACTTCTGCGGAGAGGAGCAAAGCTGGAGGCTAACACTGATCAACCCCAAGGGCCGTGGATCAATTGGTCATTGTGCCACGCAATGGTACCCCAATAATGCTCTGGACACGGGGGGGCCTCGGTGGCTCCCCGGTTGGCCCTGCCGTGTATGTGTCATCCTATACCCATGACGATTGAGGAATGGGACCGTCCAAAGCACACGCCCGCTCCATGTACGGGACCCTCTCCGACCTTGTCCTTCGCATGCCTCCCTTTCAACGTACTTTGTGTCTACATTTGTGCTAAAGTGGTAATCATAAGTCTACACCTTTCTTGAGTTCTGTGAGTCCTTCTAGTTAATCATGAAACCTGAAGGTGGTTTGGGGGACCCCCCCGAACTTGCACTTGGTATCTGATTGTAGGGAAGCTCTGTGGGGACCGTTCCCTCTGAGTCTGTAGTTTGCAGGACTGATGGCAGTAAGTGCCCACCTGGGACTTGCTCCCCAGTTCTTAGTGCTTACCAGACATGTGGCAAGATAAGGGAATAGTGCTGGGTATAGTGCTGGTTCCGCTCACCGGGTTGAGCCCATAACCCTAGAGAAAGATCCGACCTTTCTTTCTCTTCTCCATTATCCTACCCGGAAGGTTTTGGCAAGTACTCCACCCGATTTTTGTTCCCTCTTCCCAAATCGTGTGACGAGAAATCCTCATTAACACAAGCACTCACCACAGCCTGGAACAGGCTTAGCTTCGGGGAAGCGTGCTTTGGTGCATTTGCAGAAGGAATCTTGCAAAGGGAAACCATCTTCTTGGAAATCGCCCCGTGGAAAGGGGACCGGGGATGGGTGAGGTTCTGGGGACCGTCTGGGATGCACCCACCAAACCCATCCCCAGCGCCCTTCAGTCCTTGGGCTGCCACATGCACTGAAAACTCAAAACAGACCTTTAAACAACGGTCCCCCTGTTCCCTTCAGCGACGAGTGCGGAGGCCAGTCGAGAAGAAAGTAGGGCACACTATATATAAACGCATCAACAATGAGCAGCGGTGTGTGACTTGGCCGGCTCAGGAAAAACACCTCAGCTTCCAGCTTGGCGTCTGGTGCCCCGTGGGGGCGGGGGAGTGGGGGGGCGTGCAGGTTTCAAGGAGAGTGCCTCTGCTGGGTGGTGCAAGGCTTCCGGGAGAGGCGAGACAGCATTCAATTTGCATAGAGGTGAGGACTGTGCCTTCCTCTGAGGACAGGGCCAGCTCAGATGTGAAACAGGGACAGACTTGCCACGGTGTGAGTGTGCGTGAATTGTGCCTTCTTTCACCACTGTGGAGCTGAGGAGGGAATACAGAGATGCGATACGTATTTTACGAACCTTTCCTTGTGACCGTGTGCCGGTATTATCAGTACATAATGTGCAAATACGAGGGACATAAAGCAGGCCGCTCGAGCCGCTTTTCACTGTGGCATCCGGGGACATTAATTACTTTTCAACGGCTGTGCCGCCAGCACATCTGTTCCCAAGTATTTTTCAGGGAGCGGTCCAGACAGAACACACTGGCTTCCTAAAGATGAAATTGGACAAAGGCTTGGGGGAGGGATGCCAACGGACCTTTCTGAAAACGGTAAACATCGGCCGAGTCCACAGGAGGCCTGTGCATTCGGGAACCAGTGGGCTGTGCTGGGCTCCCAGTTGTCCTATGGTAGGTCTGGCACCCAGGCACCCGTGATGAATGAATGAAGAATGAATGAGTGGATGAGTGAATGAATGGATGGATGGATGGATGGATGAGTGAGTGAATGAATGAATTGAGTGAGTGAGTGGATGAGTGAGTGGATGAATGAGTGAATGAGTGGACGGATGAATGAGTGGATGAATGAATGAATGAGTGAGTGGATGAGTGACTGAGGGGATGAATGAGTGAATGAGTACATGTATGAGTGAGTGAATGAATGAATGAGTGAGTGAGTGAGTGAAAGGATGAATGAGTGAATGAGTAGATGTATGAGTGAGTGGATGAATGAATGAGTGATTGAGTGGGTGAGGGGATGAATGAGTGAATGGATGAATAAATGAGTGAGTGAATGAATGAATGAAAATGTAAAACAAGCAGTAATCCTTCCTACCCCGTATCCTGGCATTTGAAGCATCGGCCCCTCAAAAGGACGTCTGTAATCCGTACGTTGTATTTTAAAGTTATTTTAAATAACTTTAACTCACACTACCTGTCCGTTCCGTGGGCCACCAAGGAAGGGTTCACCCGTTAATTCTCTCTGGGGACCTGTGAGGTCATCCACATGTCCCTGGCCTTTCCCCATCTCTGTGCATCTCGGAACAACCTGGGAAGGGGGGCCCACCCTGGCTGCAAGTCATTGCCTCCATGTTGTAACAATTGTTACCTGGATATTTTTAATATATATTCTTTATTTTGGGTTACAGTTGACATTCAATATTACATTAGTTTCGAGGTGACAGCATGCTCATTCGACAGATAACGTGACCCCCTGATGTTTTCAGCCCCCACCTGGCCCCATACACAACTATTACAATATTTTTGTGTATGTTCCCTGTGCTGGATTTTACACACCTGTGACTGTTCTGTGACCACCAGTCTGTGCTTCTCAATCCCTCCGCCTTTTCCACCCCGTCCCCCAACTTCCCCCCCGTATGGTGAACCTCAGTCTGCTCTTTCTTTCTATGAGTCTGTTTCTGGTTTGTTTGTTTGTTTGTCTATATTATTCTTCAGATTCCACATACAAGTGAAGTTACACAAGATTTGTCTTCCTCTGGGTTATTTCCCTGAGCACAATACCCCAGAGACTCCTCCGCGCTTCTACAAATGGTAAGATGTGGTTGATTTTTACGGCTGCTATCATCTACAATCGATCGACTGATAAAGAGCTTCCCCGACAAGGAAGAGCTAAAGGAGTTCATCACCACCAAACCAGCATTAAATGAAATGTTAAAGGGACTTCTTTAAGAAAAAGAAGGAAGCATAAGAAATATCAGCAATTACACGGAAGAAACTACATATCTATTAACAATTATGTTAAATGGAAATGGATTGAGTGAGGTCATCGTTATACATTTTGTAGGAAAGAGTATGGCATCAGATGATTAAAAAAAAAAAATACAATGAGCCCTGGCTGGTGCGGCTCAGTGGACTGAGCACCAGCCTGCGAACCAGAGGGTTGAAGGTTCGATTCCCAGTCAGGGCATGTGCCTGGGTTGTGGGCCAGGTCCCCAGTAGGGGGCGTGTGAGAGGCAACCACACACTGATGTTTCTGTCCCTCTCTCTGTCCCTCCCTTCCCCTCTCTCTAAAAATAAAATAAATAAAATCTTGAAAAGAAAATACAATGTCCCCCAAGCAGGATGTGCGTTCAGCTGTGCTGTGAAATACTGCATTTTGCCGTGGATGACATGCAGCCACATTTCATGTGCCTTATCCTCAGGACCATTATATTTATGGTATGTAATCAATACACCCATGTATCATGCATACCCTCGTTTTTTCCCCTCAAAAATTTGGGCCAAAACGGTACATATTATACATGGCAAAATACGGAGAGTCAGGAACATGACACTTGGTGCCACCTGGTTCTCCCACAGCCGAAGGGGGATCACCTGGTTTCTGTGACTTTATCGGGGACACCCACCCGGAATCCCCTGGCAGGCGACCGTGCCCCCGAGGCTCGTGGGCAGGCTCCGTCCTAGTCATGACATCGCTGAGCAGCACTAAGAACAAGCAGAGAACCGAGGCCGGGGCCCCTGGACAAGGACAGCGGAGACGTTTGCTGTTGCTGCAGCCTCCGTGTCTGAGGGCCTCAAACGCTACGCTGTGGTTGGATGCACGCGAAGCATCCTTGGAGGTGGTCGGGGGACCGCTGGGCCGGATGACACTTGGGAGAGAAAATGACACACACGCCGTCACCCGCAGATGCAGGCAGCACACCAGCTGTCTCTGTGTCTCTCCTCCTGGCAAAGGGAGGAAACGGATTTCCAAGACAGCCTCTCTGCGCTCCGCGCCACACACTGCAGAGACTCCCATTACTCTCCGGCAGCTGCTCCCGGAGTTCAGGGCCGCGAACGCACAAGGAAGCAAACCACCACGCTGCCACATTCACCGTCTGAGAGCAGGCTGCGCCGTGTGCCGGCGAAGCAACAACGGCAGAGCGTGACCAGCCTTCCCCAAGGTCCTGGGGGCGGGAAACACCGGCCAAGTGCATGCTGACCCAGGAGAATTCACCGTCGTCACCTTGCTCCTTCACAGGCTGTGCATGTCTGTTTCCTGAAGAGCAGGAGGCAGAAGGGACACGGCCACCAGCACCCTGTCCCCGCACGCCCTTCTATGGCTTCTTCCGATTCGGTGCACCGTGATTGCATGGAGAAATCACAGGCTTCTCCGGCTCTCGGAATGTACTTGAACATTCCAGCCGCCACGTCCGCAAGAGCACCCTGCAATTTTGGGGGGCTTCCGAGACTCCCATGCCTCCCTGGGTGGATACACCCAGCTCTGCCAATGTCTGTGCTCCTGGTCCTAAGATTCACAACGGACAGACGGACACAAGGACCTGCGGAAGGTGCCCACCCAGCGGGAGGGCCTACGTCGACCTGGTGGTCTCTCCAGACTAGCTCTCCAAAGACCCCCACATCTCCACCCTCCCACACCGCAGTTCTTAGAAGGAAAAGGCTGACGCCCCCAGGGACGCGAGTGTGGGCTTATAGCAGCGAGAGGGGGTACGATTCCTGGATAGACCAAAGAAGGGCTTTATCAGAACGTCACCCATCTTCACTCCCGTGAGCTGGGGATACTCACGGAGGCTGCCAACGGCCCGGTCGGAGCAGAGACAGCATGGGGTGGGGGTGGGGTTGTAGAAATAGGCCTCTCCAGGTCTGCCTCTGTGGGCGGGTGGGCCCCTTGGTTTTGACCTTGGGAGACCTCGAGCAGCGGACTCCGGGGAGCGGACCGTGGGAGCTTCTCACCCATGCGACTGTGAGGTCACACATGTGGGTTGTTGGGAGCTGCTCCAGGTGGGGTGACGTGTTCCAGGTGCGGCCGGAGTGAAGCATGGGATTTGACAGACAGATGTGCCATAGGGGGCCTTTCCGGCCATTGCTGGGGTCTGCAACCATTGCTCCAAGTACCTCGTGGAGCCCTCAGGTCTCAGCCCCCAATTCTCGGCTCCGGAAACCCCGTATTAAAAGATACTTGGCGGAGATGGGGACGGGAGGAGAGGCAGGGGCCACTCAGGTGGACCCTAGATGTGACCTGGCGACAACTTCCCATCTGACGTGTGGGGGCCTCGTGTGGGAAACCCTTTAGGGTAGGGAGTCACGGGGGCTACTGTGATGTCCCCTGATGCTCTTTGCCAGGTGCACCTGAGCAGGGATGACACACCTGGGCGTACCTGGCCAAGCAGAGCAGCCTGATCCCCTGGTCTCCCAGGGAAATTACGGGAGCGCTGCCTGGCCTCAGTTTTCCTGTTTGTAGGACCCAGGGTTGCAAGGCCGGAAGGGCGTGTCCAAAGCCGGCCTGAGGGTGCGCCCGCAGGGGTGTACCCTAGCGTCTTACTCCCCACGAGAGCCCAGCCCAGGAGGCCCCAGTGGCTTGCAGCCTGGGTGCTCCGCAGCGCCCCCTAGAGCTGGGCTAGGATATCAGCCCCAGCCAGGCCAGGTGGGGTCGCTTCTTAATGGGGGATGCGGGTGGGGGTTAGGAGTCCTGGAGGGTCATGGAGTGGGGCGTCCTGGCTTCTAGTGGCGGCAGCAGGCCTGGGGGTCCTCGGTCCTGGGTCTCGGCAGGGGCTGGGGGTCCCGGTTCGGTGTGTGTGAAGGGTGGCGGCCTGCAGTCCAGCGGGTGTTAGAATTGGCAGAGGGGGTGAGGGGAGGTGCCGGATGGATGCAGCTGGTGTGGAGGTCCTCGTGGGGGCTGCAGGTACCAGACTGAGGAGCTCCGAGGCGGTCTGCTAGGTGTCCCGGTGGGGCTCTGGGTGACGGTCTGGGTGGGGCCTGCTTGGCGGGCTGGATGGAGCTGGTGGTCCCCAGCAGGGGTGTGGGGGGGGATGGAGGGGGGTCCAGGCAGAAGGGTGGGGACGTGCGCAGTCCGGGTCATTACCTGACCTGGACGGGGTGTGTGGTTCCAAGACCCTGTAGGGGTCACCGTGGGAGCCCCAATGGGGGGTGGTTTTCTGGCCCCTATAAGGGTCCGAATGAGGATCCTGGCAGCCGGGTGAGGATTTGGGTGGGGGTCTGTGATCAGGGCGGGGGTAGGGTCTGTGGCCCACGAGGGGTCCTTGCAGAACAGGCGCAGTTCCTGGCGGGGGTCCTTGGCGGGGTGGGGACGTCCGTAATTCGTGGGGTTCCTGGGAGGGGACAGACGTTGGGGTCGCTTCTCCAGCGGGGGAAGGGGCGGAGCGGGCGCGGGGGAAGTGCCCGGTGGGGCGGGATGAGGGCGGGGATGGGCGGGGCGGGGCGGGGCTCTATCGTCTTCTAGTCCATCCCCGCGGCCGTGTCCTGGGCGGGCGTCGCGGAAGCGGTGGCGGGGCAGCCATGTCGCCTTTGTCTGCGGCGCGGGCGGCCCTGCGCGTCTACGCAATGGGCGCGGTGGTGATCCTGGCGCAGCTGCTGCGCCGCTGCCTCGGGGGCTTCGCGGAGCCAGGTCAGCGGCGGCGGCGCGCGAGCCGGGCGCGCGGAGCCGTGGAGGGTGGGCCTGGCGGCAGCAGGGGGCACTTTGGCGGCTGCTGCGATGCGTGACCTTGACTCTGGGTCGCGCCAGGAAGGAGGGGCTGGGCTGCGCGCCTGGGTGGGGGTCGTGCGCTCCATTCCTCCGCCCCGCCCCGCGCGCCCTGGGCCGCGGTCTCACACCCGGAAGGCCCCCTCCTCTGGGTGGTAGCCGGGTCCCGGGGTCCCAGACCTCAGGCGGCTCTTCCACCTCCAGGGGTCGGGCCTTGGCCGCGCCCCCTGGCCGGGGTCGCGTAGGACGGGGCTGGCGCGCGGGCTGCGGCGCTGGCGAGCCTTGGAGGTCCGCGAGGGAGGGCACTTCCGTTCAGTGGTTCAGTGGCAACTTTGTTTCTCTGTCATTAGAGACGCACCGCGCCGCCCCCGTGCAACTTGGCGTTCAGGCCGCTGCAGGGCCTGGGGACCTCCCACCTGCCTGGGGGCGGGTGCCCCGAATCGGCCATTCACGACACGTTTGGGAGCTAAAACCCAGGAACCCAGTGCGTCCACGCGTGCGCTGGAGGGCCGGGAGTAATCCTGTCGGAGTAATCGTACTCTGAGGGGGAAAAGAACCGTTTTCGGAAGCACAGTCCGGAGTGGGAATCACGCTGTGTGGCATTGCAGATCAGCTCCTTGTCCCCCCTGGCCTGTGCACCAGCTCTCGCTTCCGGTGTCACTTCGTCACTTCTGCTCTGCGCTGACCCCTCAGGGCCTGCTGCCTTCTGGAAACCGGCCCCGAAGGATGGGGGTGCAGCCAGGCCAGGGGCGTGTGGGATTGTGAAAACGCTGTCCAATCCCCCTCGCGGAAGGCCACACGGCCGCCCCGAAGCGAAGGAAATACCGTATTGGGCCGTGTATAATGCGCACTGTTTTGGCCCACGTTTTCCAGGGGGAAATAAGGCCCCGCGCTATACACGGGTAGTACCATAGCCGTGTGCAAAATAACACCTTGCCATACGATCATCGGTTTTGTTTCTAAATATAAGTAAATAAAACACCGAATTACAAAATCACAACGGAAGGTTTGTTTTTTTTTTTTTTTGCACTGAAAGTTTGGGCCAAAAGAACGTGGGTGCGCATTATACACAGGAGCGCTTTATACACGGCAAACTACGGTACTCCACGAGGTGCCCCAGCCTCCCAACCTGCCCCCAGGCAGCCCCCAGGCAGACAAATCTTTACTTGGACATGGGCTACGCTTGTGGGTTTTGCCAGGCTGAGGCTTGGGGACTGGGAGGTGGACGTACCTCTTCTTTTATTGAAAAGCACAGTGATTTTCCCAAGGTGACCTTGGTTCGCGACAGAAATTTCACGGACACACTATTATAATTTGATAATCTGTCTACTCTCTGGCATGCACGCCACCTAAATATTAGTTTGTGTCTCTTACCATAAATGTCACCCCTTTTATCCAACTTTTCCCCCCTCCAACCTCCTTCCCCGCTGGTCCCCAACATTCTCTTGTGTCTCGTGACACCTTGCACTTGTGCCTTTTCAACCCGGACTGACCTGTAAACTGTGGGTCCGTGTGGAAAGGCCCCCCAAGCCGCGGAGCGCCGTGGGTTCTGTGCCTGCGGCTGCACACGGGGCCTGCTCAGCTACCTGTGAGCGCGTTCTTGTGTTCAGGGAAAACAGAGAATTACACTGAGAAGGAAATTTAACCGTGGACCCCAGGAACACACACCGGCCTGCTCATCTGGACCACGTGTTTGGGGCGTGCAGAAATGGAGGACTTCGGTGTTCTTTCCCGGTGCTGAGTTAAAAATGAAAATAAGGAAAGTCTTATAAGATAAATCGTAGCCTGGCAAGGGGCTCGGTATCTGCGCACCAGAAGAGGGTCATTTTAGATAAAGGTTAATGTCCGTTCTCGTCCTCGGCAAGCCAGGGCCTCTCTCGGGCTTCGACATAATTTTAGACACTGGATGAGGGGCGGCTTTTTCTGTTGCTCTGCCGGCGTCTCCTTTGTGCCTTTTCACCTCTTTCTGGCCTGAACTCTGGGTGGTGGGGGTAGGGGAGGAGCCTTTGAACTTGGCTCTGGACTTGGAGCTGACCTGTACCAGTTGGGCATTTTGGCTTTTCCTCACAAGTCTGAAACGGAGGGAGCTCCTCTGCGGTTGATAAAGGAGGTTACGCGTGGCGGGGATGACGTGTGAGTCCACTTAGATTGTATTATGGACATGCTGACGCCCCAGCTCCTCGTTGCCCACTTTTCTCGAAACACGTTTCCTGAACCCCAAATCACGACGAAGTCCGGCTCGAACGCCGTCCTGCTTTTCCGGAAATCATGTGTAAACACGTAAAAGAAACCCTATTCCCGCGTTTGATTTCCAAAGTCTCTGCGGGGTGCCCACTGCATCCCCCACGGGCAGACGCGGCTATGAGTCCCGTTTTTATTTTACTTCATTTCCGTAAAGAGCAACCGCATCTTTTAAAGACGCGATTTAATCGCTGTATTGAATATGCAAAGCTGACACCCCAAACATGGGTCTGAAACCTTGCTGCATCGTCGGGGCTGACCTGCCCCGCCGAACAAAGGCATTTTTGTGAGAAATTCCGTTTCTCTGATGCACGCGTGAGTGTTCACAGGCCACAAAGTGGACGAGACCTGTCTCACTCTCTGGTTCACCTACGGCGTGGAATTTTCCTTAAACATCCTTTTGTGAGTACGGGAGCGCATTCCCGCCCATAATGTGCCCGCCAGCCCACGGACGATGCTATTGGCGGAGACCCTGCTTTTCCAAGTACAAGGTTTTTAAAAAAAACCTATAAAGAGCAAGTTCATTCTGGTTGGTTTTGTGCACCTGTGAACAGGTGTGGCCTCTGGGTGCAGGAAGGTGAGTTTCCCAGCTTTTCTATCTCAGGAGCCCCAAAGATCGTTTGCTTACGTGGCTTTATTTTTTGAGGCCTATCAATATTGGCAATTAAACGTACACATTTCCAACGCCACTTAGAATACTTGAAAATGTTCCTTAAAAAAAAAAAACCAATCACAGGCCACATACATGTTGTTATTACCAGTACCGTAACATTTTCACAGGCAAAGTAACTATATTCTCCCACAAGAAAAAGGATGGGGGGAGCCGAGGTCTGTCTTTGGGCGTCTGCACTCTGAGTCATCGGCTGCACGGACAGTAACTCTCCGTCCACCCGTCCTGGAGACCAGGCGTCTGAGGGCCAGGTGTCCCAGGGCCCTGCTCCCTCCACAGGCGCCAAGGGAGGGGCCTTCCCGCCTCTTCCAGCTCCGGGGGCTCCAGGCGTCCCTGGGCTGGTGGCCGCGTCCCTCCCCTCTCTGCCTCCGTCTCCACGTGGCTTCTCCTCTGGGTCTGCGTCTCCTCTTTTGTCCCTTCTCAGGACACTGTCATTGGACGCAGGGCCACCCTCACCCAGGGCGACCTCCTCTCAAATCCTTCACTCATCCCGTCTGCAAAGACCCTGTTTGCAGATCAGGTCCCGTACCCATGGTTGTCCGAGGACTGGAATTTTGGGACAGGCTCTGGTTCCCACCCCCCAACCCCCGTCCCAGTCCTTACCAACCTTTGGCTGTGAAGAGAGTCCCGACAGTTGGGAAATACCTGGTTGGTGCAGGTTGTTAATTAACCCCCTGAGTGCTGCACAGGGAGTAGGAAGGTTTCACACAGAACGCACACCACATATCAAAACTCAGCTGCCCTTTGAGGCGTCCCTGCTCTGCAGGGGGGCTCAAAGGGTGAGGGGCGTGGGCACGAGCGATGAAGAGAACCGAGGGGCCTGGCTCCCAGTAGGGCAATCGTGGCTTTCTCTGCTCGGATGCAACTGCCCACCCTGGGCATTTTGAGACATTCCAGGATGGAGAAGTCCATTCTCGCCCCAATTAGCTTACCCATCCCATCCAGAGGGCACCTTTCCAAACAGAACATTTGTAAAAATCAGCCCTGGCTGGTGTGGCTCCGTGGATTGAATGCCGGCCTGGGAACCGAAGGGTCCCCAGTTCGATTCCCAGTCGGGGCGCACGCCTGGGTTGCGGGCCAGGCCCCCAGTAGGGGGCGCGCGAGAGACAACCACCCATGATGTTTCTCTCCTTCTCTTTCTCCTTCCCCTCCACTCTGTCTAAAAAATAAATAAATAAAATCTTAAAAGAACAAAAAAAGAGTTGTTACTGCCTGTTCACCCATGTTGAGGACCGCTTGGTGCAAACTGCGATCGCGTTTTTGCTTCTTTTTTGCATCTGGGCAGCCTCGCGCGGCGGGCGTCACTCACATGGTGAATGACGGGGAGGTGGCGGGTGGTGGCCTGTCTCCCTAGTACGCAGGCGCCTGTGAACGCGGTTTCCCCAGAAACACCCCGCCCGGCTGCTGCGGGGTCGGTGGACCTGGTAGGACGGCAAACAGCAGCGATGATGGAAGATGTATGAGGCGCACAAAGACGTTCAAAGACACGCATGTTGTCAGGAGTGCGCCGTCGCCACCTATGTAGGAGCGACCCGGACGGAAGCCCGTGCCCGTGCGCCCGACTCTCCCCTTCGCTTTGCCAAAGCCTCGCGCCAAGGAAAGGCGGCCCGCACGGCCCGCGGGCCCTGTTTCCGCAAGCAGAGCAGCTTGGGCGCCTGCCCCCTCTCCGCCACGTGCCTGGGTCCCTTCTCACCCTGTGTTTGTGTTGCTGCTTCTCAGCAGGTGGCCACGCGTGAGAGGCGCCCCCGCCCCCACCCCCGCCCGGGCCTGGACGATGGAGGGGAAGAGTCTGGACAGCTGCCCGCCGGACCTCAAGCTCGTGGCCCACCCGCGCGCCAAGAGCAAAGTGTGGAAGTACTTCGGCTTCGACACCAACGCGGAGGGATGCATTCTGCAGTGGAAGAAAATCTACTGCCGGATCTGCATGGCCCAGATCGCCTACTCCGGCAACACCTCCAACCTGTCCTACCACCTGGAGAAGAACCACCCCGAGGAGTTCTGCGAGTTCGTCAAGAGCAACACGGAGCAGATGCGCGAGGCCTTCGCCACCGCCTTCTCCAAGCTGAAGCCCGAGTCCTCGCAGCTGGCCGCGCCGGACGCGCTGGCCGCCAAGGCCGGCCACAGCCACGAGACCAAGAGGCAGCAGGAGCTGACGGCCGCCGTGCTGGGCGTCATCTGCGAGGGGCTGTACCCCGCCTCCATCGTGGACGAGCCCACCTTCCGCGCGCTGCTGAAGACGGCCGACCCCTGGTACGAGCTGCCCAGCAGGAAGTTTTTCTGCGGCAAGGCGATCCCTGAGAAGTACGGCGCTGTGCGCGAGGCCGTGCGCAAGGAGCTGGCCGACGCGCCCTGGTGTGGCCTGTCCACTGACGTGTGGCGAAGCCACAACCAGAACAGGACGTACGTCACGCTGGCCGCGCACTTCCTCGGCGGAGGGTCCCCCCACGGCCTGTCCCCGGGCTCCCGGTGCCTGAAGACGTTCGAGGTGCCCGAGGAGAACGCCGCGGAGACCATCACGCGGGTCCTGTACGAGGCGTTCATTGAGTGGGGCATCAGCGCCAAGGTGTCCGGGGCCACCACGGACGGGGGCAAGGACGTGGCCAAGGCATGCTCGCTGCTGGACATCACCGTGCAGATGCCCTGCCTGGGCCACACGTTCGACGCGGGCATCCGGCAGGCCTTCCAGCTGCCCAAGCTGAGCGGGCTGCTGGCGCGCTGCCGGCGGCTGGTGGACTACTTCCAGCAGTCCCCGGTGGCCAGGTTCATGCTCCGGGAGAAGCAGAGGCTGCAGCGCCGCGCCCCCTGCATGCTGGTGAGCGACCGCGTGTCCTGGTGGGGCGGCACGCTGGCCATGCTGCAGCGTCTGCAGGAGCAGCAGTTCGTCATCGCGGGCGTGCTGGTGGAGGACAGCAACAACCACCACCTCATGCTGGAGGCCGCCGAGTGGGCCGCCATCGAGGGGCTGGTGGAGCTGCTGCAGCCCTTCAGACAGGTGGCCGACATGCTGAGCGCCTCCAAGCACCCGACGGTCAGCATGGTCAAGCCGCTCCTGCACATGCTGCTCAGCACCACGCTGACCGTCAAGGAGACGGACTCCAAAGAGACCAGCATGGCGAAGGAGGTCATCGCCAAGGCGCTGGCCGAGACCTACCAGGAGACGCCGGAGATCGACATGTTCCTCAACGTGGCCACCTTCCTGGACCCGCGCTACAAGAAGCTGCCCTTCCTGTCCGCCCTCGAGAGGCAGCAGGTGGAGAACAGGGTGCTGGAGGAAGCCAAGGGCCTCCTGGACAAGGGCAAGGACGGCGCGCCCGCCGCGGCCGACGACAAGGCGTTCGGGCTGCCCGAGGAGCCGCCGGCCAAGAAGCTGGGGCTGCCGGCCACGCCGCCGCCGCCGCCCGCCAGCGTCATCAACAGCATGCTGGCGGAGATCTTCTGCCCCACGGGCGGCGTGGAGGACCAGGAGGAGCTGCACGCGCAGCTGCTGGAGGAGCTCAGCAACTTCAAGTCCCAGAAGGTGCTGGGGCTGGGCGAGGACCCGCTGCGCTGGTGGTCGGACCGCCTGGCGCTGTTCCCCGTGCTCCCCAAGGTGCTGCGCAAGTACTGGTGCGTGGCGGCCACGTGCGTCCCGCCCGAGCGCCTCTTCGGCGCCGCAGCCAACGTGGTCAGCGCCAAGAGGAACCGGCTGGCGCCCGCACACGTGGACGAGCAGGTGTTCCTCTACGAGAACAGCCGCGCAGGGGCGGAGCCCGAGCCGGAGGACGAGGACGAAGGGGACTGGGGGCTGGACCAGGAGCAGGCCTTCACGTTTGGGGACGCAGTGCACAGCGGCTTCTTCGGAGTCCGAGACGGCGGCTTTGTGTAGCGCGCGGGGCTCAGGGAGGCGGTGTAGAGGGGCGCTTGGCTGTACGTGCTGACCCCGGGGATGGCCGTGCGCACAGGGAAAGCACAAAAACAGAGACGACGGGACTAGGGAGGGCTCGAAGGTGGTGTGCACTTGCATCCCAGCGGAAGGCACGTCCGCCTCCAGAACCGGCATGCGCATTGTAAATGCGGCCGCGCCAAAAGGGACGAGGGACTCTGTGACCCGTGATTCCCACACCTGCTCCCTTTACGGCCTCGCCACGGGGGCTGGAGACATCTGAGAAAAAGTCGCAGCTATAGGCAGAGGAGGATGAACCCATCCCTCTGAGTCCCGAGCACCGTCTGGGGCGCCCCAGCGCTGGTTCTGGAAGGAACCGAGTGCGCGCTCCCAGTGGGAACCCTGCATCTCGGATGCGCCAGAGAGTCCTGAACCAGACGCCCTGTTGCCGGGAGAGATGCTGTTTGGCCTGGGGTAACAGCTGTCCAAAGTGACCGTCCCCTGTGAGCACGCATTAAAACCCAGAAAAGTGGCATTCGGTGTATTATTGTCTTTTCTGCCATTTGTGAGTCTTTCCGGTCCCCTTCAAGAGTTCCCTTGGTTGACACGGTCCTTCTGAGTGTCTTGGAGCTTTGGGCCCCAAGTTATTTTTCTGTCTGAGGCTGAAAAGGTTTGTTTTCCCCAATCACTTCCCTTGGAGATGAGAAAAAGACCCTTTGTACAGAGCTCCGCTTTTCAATACGAGGAAGCCTAAGGTGCCCGCGGCCTCATTAACATTTGGTGACCGGAGAGACCTGTGAATTCTCCCTTTTAAACACAACACCACAGACACAATTTTAAATGATTGCCACAGATACTTTTACCTTTGAGGGTCGTTCGCGGTTTCTTTGGCTATTCCACCACTTACAATTATTTTTAACTAGTTTTGGGGGGGGTTTTTTTGAAAAGCAACGGCCTCTCTTCCACAGACAGAGGCCTGTCTTGCCTTGCGGGTGGGCGTTCAGACGGCACCTGACGAGGTGAGCCGTGGGGAAGTGACCCATCTCAGCTACCCACAGCACCCTGCCCGGGTCCCCAACGTCGGATCACATCGCACAGCTTTAGGGGGGATATTTCTCTGCGTTAGTGGCCGGCGACATCCGGGGGCTTGGAACAGAACAGAGCAGAGTTGCATCTTTCTGTCACCAGCTGCGTGTGTCTTTACAAGGTCAAGTGCGGAAGAACGTGGTTTAAACCGCGTGTGCTCCTTGAGGGACAGTGACCCACGGCTGATGGAAGACACTCAGCTCTGAGCTCTCCCAGGAAAGGGCCCCCGGCTGCAGCCAGTGCCGTGGGCTTTGGCACTTGACCTCTCTCTGCTTCTGGGGTGGAAAACCATCCCCAAGTCCCAGGTCCCACCTTGCTGGTCACTGTCTTCTAGAAACACAAACAGCCCCCCTTTAGCAAATCCTTGGTTTCTCGTTCCTCGAAATAAAAATGTGTGTCTCTTCCTTTTTAATTTATTGATATGAGAGAGAGCGAGCGAGAGAGAAGCATCGATTGGTTGCCTCCTGTACCTGCCTCGACCAGCATTGTGTCCTGGGCTTAGCTCTGCGCTATTCTGCTACTCACGTAGGTTTGTGGATTCCCCGTCACCCTCAGGGCACAGAGCAGCTCCCTCCGAGCCAGGAGCCCCTGGTGGCCTTTAGGTAGCTCCACCCACCCCCTTTCCCCCGTCACCCCACACATCACCCCAGCAACCACGGACACCCTCTCTGTCTGTCCGACTTCCTCATTTCAACAATGCCTTATAAACGGAGCCCACACAAGGTAGCCCTTTCTTTCCGAAGCTGCTTTTCAAATCCCTGGTGTGCGATCGCTGGAACAGTGTTTGGCGTCTCCCTTTGGAACAATACCTGTAAAAAGTCCCCCGTAAGCTGCAGGTGCTGCTATAATAAACATCTTCGGTGAATGTTTTTTATGGGCTTGCGTACCCGCGGGGGTGCGACTGGAGCTTTAGCTGTCGGAAGTGGGTAGCTGGCTCAGAGCGTGCCCAGCTCTGTCTAAACAGCGGTGGCCCCTCGTCGGCGGGGGAGAATTCATCCAGTGTGCAAGCGTCTGATGTTTTTTTTTTGGGGGGGGCGACCCATTCCGGGAAGCACCGCGCTGTTCTCATTGATGACACTACGAATGTCACTTCTACGTTCTGTAATTATGACTGAGTTCCAACGTCATCTTCTGTGTCTGCATTTTATCCAGTGTCTGCGAAGGCCTCTTCCCTTCCCCTGGGCTGCGTTTGGGGTTCTGGTTATTCTTTTGAGAGCTCTTTCTATATGAAATAAAAGGGTCCTTTTTCATATAGCCTGCCTTTTGCCTGTGGGCTTTTGATGTTATTTGTGGCGATTTGGGCTCTACAGAATTAAACATTTTTTATGTGGTCAGAGGGGTACATTTTTTCCTCCAAGACTTATGCCTGCTCCTTAGAAAAGTCATCTTTGCTATGAAATCATCCATCCCCCCCAAAACAACATCGTACGCATTTTCTTCTCTTTTTAAGACTGAATTTTTTAAAATTCTTACCCATAGATATGTTTTTTGATTTTAGAGAGAGAAAGGGGTGGTAGAGAGAGACAAAAACGGAGAAATAACGACATGAGAGAGAAACATCCATTGGTTGCCTCCCATATGCACCCCGAGTGGGGATTGAACCTGCAACCTAGTTATGTGCCCTGACTGGGGATCGAACCCACAACCGTTTTGGTGTATGACACGATGCTCCAGCCAACAGGGGAGCCGCCTGGCCAGGACTTTTTCTCCCCTTTTGCTTGGTAGGGTATTTGTTTCTTCTTGTTGATTTGCAAGAACTCTTTCCATATGAGGAATCTGGCCCTTTGCATATAGCAGGAGCTGCAAATTTTCTCCCAGCTGATCACATTTTTCCATGTGTTGTTCTTTCTTCCTGGGAGATTTTAGGGTTTCCATTGTTTGATGTTGTTTATGTAGAAGAGGCTTTCGGTGAGGACTGCAAGGTACAGATCTCATTGCATCTTTTTCCAGTTGTGTGTGCAGGTGTCGAACACCCATTAAAAAGTTGCCCTTGGCCACTCTGATCTCATGCTGAAGCTCCTAGGGTTCGGCGGTCCGCAGAGAGAGAGGCGGGCCCAGACTGCTGGGCGCCGACCAGTCCCAGGCCCGCCCGCCCACCTCGTCCGCTCTTTCCTGCAGAAACGCGAGGGGAGGCTCCCGTCCTGGTCCTGTTTCCAGGCTCCTTCTGCCCCTCCTGACCCAGGTGTCCTGGGACCAGTACCGAGCCGACTGCTTTTTCCAATATCAATAACACTTGCACAATAGTGAAACTTTCCTCTAACACACAAATGCACCCAATATATATCCCGGTGCTGCCTGGGACGGTGAAGCCAGGAGTCTCACCCACGACCACAGATACCATATTCTTTGCACCTTTGTGTACGCCGTGCCGGCAACGTATTCTAGCGTGTTACTCCAGAGACATCGGCGGAGGGGGCGGAGGGGTGGGGGGCACCGGCCCTGCTCAGGGGTCTTTCTCCAGCGGAGACCACTCAGGGCTAACGGTCTGTATTCCGTTCATGATGGGCAGCAACACAAGAGGAACCCCAAAGATCGCAGCCCGTTCTGGGCCCCGAATCCTCACAAATGTGACTCCGGTTTTTTTTTTTTTTCCTTTCTGCAGCCTTCCCCCAGCAAGCTGGCCGGGTTGCTGTGGTGACCGGAGGCACGGAAGGCATCGGCTACGCTACCTGCAAGCGGCTGGCGCGGCTCGGCATGCATGTGGTCATAGGTGATGATTTCTGCTCTTGTCCGTGGCGGCTGGTGGGGGGCACACAGGCGTGGGCCGATGCCCGGCGGTCACGACCGATGGGCTTAGAGGGAGAAGAGACGAGGAAGGCGTGAGGAATCATGTTCAACAACTGAACAAAGACAGAAAATATGACACTCTCTCGGATGGGAATATTGTCTCTGTTGCAATGTGGAGGAGGCATTTTTGTGCGCGATTCACTAGGGGAAAAATACAGCAATGACACTGAATTACTTTGCCAGAGCCCACATGACAAACTACCCCAGACAAAGCGGCTCAGAGAGGAGACATTTCTTCCTCCTCATCCTGCAGGCTGGAGGCTGGAGGCTGAGACCCAGGGGCGGGCAGGGCTGGCTCCTCCCGAGGCCTCACAGGCATGGGGGCGACCGTCTCCCCGCTGTGTCCTCACACGGGCGTCCCTCTGGGTGTGTCTGCGTCCCCATCTCCTGTTCTTATAAGGACCCCAGTCCTGTGGGATCACGGCCACCCTGGTGACCTCATGTCACCTAAATCACCTCTTTCAAGTTCATTTCCAAATGCAGCCCCATCCTGAGGTCCTGGGGATCAGGGCTCCAGCCTGTGAATTTGGGGGGCGCAGTTCAGCCCACGTCAGCATTGGAACATGTTTTCAGAATGGCAGCTTCTTCTGTAGCTATGCCTTACAGAGAGTATATTTTGCGTTCTTCTTTTCAAAAGTCTCTAACAGCTCGTCTTGGTGCCTAACGCCTCTTTGAAAATGAGGAAACATTCTCGGGCCGTAACGTGGCAACCCTTCAGATGAACCCCTTTGACTTTCGTTAATAGTCCCAGTCAGTCGGGGATGGAATTGTTCATCCACGGGGGAAGAAACGGATGTGGAGATTAGCTTTGGAAAAAAAAAACTGAATTTGATTAAATCCTCACGATGCCTAAACCTGCAAACGAGAAACTGTAACCTTATACACCAATTATGCTGAAATGCAGATAGGAAAAATACACAAGAAACCCACTAAGTAGCTATGTAATCAATCATATACGTCAACTCTTTCTACAAATGCCGACATGGCCTACTGGGGGGGTTGGCAAGTGTATGTTTGCAGCTATGATGATTAAACTGGATTCCGAGGCATCTTTGGCCGGCGAAGCCTGGTATGACAATGTCTACTGTAGCCCTGGCCGAGTGGCTCACTGGGTTGGAGCATCGTCCCATACACCAAACGGTTGTGGGTTCGATTCCCACTCGGGATGCCTGTGAGAGACAACCAGTCAAAGTTTTTCTCTCACATCAACATTCCTCTCTCTGTCTCTCTCTGCCTTCCTCTCTCTGTAAAATCAGTATATACTTCCTCGGATGAGGATTTTAAAAAAAGACAGTGCCGGGAACACGTCTGAGCCAGCATGTGCCACCCACGGCAGCGAGGACGGAGCTGTGGCTGTTTTAACCTCAGTTAGGTGACGCCAGTTGGGCAACATGTTCCGTGGCTGTCGGCACCAAACGTTTCTTATTTTTTGACTTAAATTGAGAGGGAACCCCGCATGCTCACCTCCCCCAACGTCTGCTTCCCCACCAGGCTGCTGACATTTGTGCTCAGCCTCTCACGTGGGTCACAGTTCCGATCCCCCACTCCCTACGCCATCGTCCACACCGTGTGTGACTTTGAGTGGCTAATTGCGCAGAGGCTGGCGGGGACAAATCTTCATTGTGCAGGACGGTTTGATTAACGGTCACTTCCCGCCACATTACCACGGACACCTGTGGTCACAGCTCGGGCATTCCGTGAGGGGGAGGGTGCGTGTGCCCCAATGCGCCGCTGGCAAGTGCTTCTTTCTGTAGCCCCACGTCCGTGCTGCTGTGCGTCCTGCTGTCCCTGAGCGGTATGGTGCCGCAGGGTGCGCCCCTCTGCCCATCCAGGCTCAGCCGACAGCTCGGCTCAACTCCAATGTTCAGGGAGCCATTTTCAGCAGGTTGGCTCATTTCCAGGTGTCCTGCCCACTCATGGTGAATTCCCTTCTCCCCACAGCTGGAAATGACAGAGCCAAAGCCGAAGCGGCCGTGCGGAGGATACAGGAAGAGACGCTCAATGACAAAGGTAACCCTCATCGCCCACGGCTGTGCTTCCTGATTTTCAGGTTGGGGGGTCACGCCAGTGGCCAACCCCGTGAAGCTGGATTGCGCACAGGCTGGTGGGAGGGGCCTTGGCGGGATGCTTGCACTGTTCCTGGGGGGATTTTCTGCGTGACTTTTTACAAAATCTGAATGAATTAAAGCAAAAACGATCGCTGAAAGAATCGTCCACCGGGACGTGCTGGTGTGAGACACCTACCCAGGCAGGAGCAAAGGTTTCTCTGGGGCCGTATGTGGCTGTGTAAAAAGTTTCAGCGCTGTTAACAAGATGGGGCGATGGCTCCTGTTTTGGGGAGGGAAGCATGTTCTAGAAGGCGTTGTTTCGATGACTCAGTGGCTTCCTTCTGTTGTGTGGAGAGTCAGGCTTCAGTGCATAAGCGGGGCATTGAAGGGCACGTCTTCGTCAGCGTTTCCGCTCTGGGGAGGGGCCACCGGGGCTGGCGGAGGGAGGTGATGATGTGTGATCCCTCCGGGGAGCAGTGACATTCGCCTTCTCACGGCCACTGAGTTTATGGAAAAGACAGACCCTTCCATGCGGAAGGCTGGCTGTGTGGTGTGGGTGAGGGTGGAGGAGGGGGAGCCGGCTCTGCATTGGTCTTTCTGCTTCTCAGATGAGGGCACGCAAAGGACATGGCAGTGGTCCCCAGGTCGCAGGCTCAGCATGCCTTGGGAGTGGACGTGGGGTGTCAGGATGGGACTGGACAGAGCTGGGTGACCCTGGGGTCTGCAGTACCGGTGATCCAAGTGGGGGACCCACGGCTGGTGCTCACCACGCGCAGAATGAGGGGAAGGATCTGAAGTTCCAAGCCAGCAGGACTGTGGTCACTCCAGGAGTCACAGGGGCTGGGAGTCGTCTGTAAGTGGGTGGCCTTCAATTGCACACACACACACACACACACACCACGTAGTTAATCTTGTGAGCGCCGAACCAAATACAAGAGTAATGCTCGCTGTATGTGTTTATGACATTTGCAAGTCGCTTGGTAGAGGCTCCAGGGACACCCGCTTTTGTGGGGTGGGGGCGTCACCAGGTGGCAGGTGGAGGACGCAAGGCCCAGCTGGGTGGCGACGGACTACGGTTATCTCTGAACACAGCTTCTCGTAGGCTGAGTCTGTTCCCAAGCTTGAAGCCCCCTGAGCTGAGATCCCCACAGCCCAGGGACCCCTCCCATGGACGTAGGCATCCCAGCGGCTTGGGTGCAGCTGTGTCTCCCTGCCCTTTGATGGAACAACCCTCCCTTCCCCTTGGGACATCTCTGTCCAAACACACTGGACCCTGTCCAGACCTAGTGCCCACATCTCCTCCCGGAGACCGTGAGACTCTCATCCACACCATGCCCAGTCACCCAGCTCGGTCAAGGTCACGGGGAGACCACCCCCACCCTGTCCTGTGCTCATGGCTGTTCCAAGATTCCCACGTTGGGCAGTCCTAGCTGCATGGATCCTCTGTTTATTTGGGGGGCTCGTACGCACACCCCCTAACAACAACAGCATGCACGGCTGTGAAGAACAGGACCGTCTCTAAATGCCTCACACCTGCCTAGGGGACCACGTCCCTGTCCACCTTGCTCTGAAGTTGATCCTTCTTTCTAAGTTCTTGGTGGAATGGTTTACTCCGCCCACTCTCTGCTGCTTCCCGCCTCTGAAATCACGGGCGATTGAGGTCACATTGAGGTCAGTTTAGGGGAGCATGGGAGGGTCCCTCCATTCAACCAATTGCATGCTGGGAACGATAATTGATAACCGTTGTCAAGGATGCCCGTGTGGTTTATGAACAAAGCTAGACGGTTTCTAGCAAGGAGTTTAACACCGTGTCCCAAGGGTCCGTGGTGCCAGACCCTTGGCGGCTCTTCAGGAATTGCCGGCAGACGGAAGCTCTCATAGTTGCCGTACATTGTCTCACCAATTTGCCAAAGGATCAGAAAGTAAAAATAAGGAAAGAAGACCCTACAAAAACCAAGAAGAAAAAGGCAAAGCAGGGTCCTAATGCTCTCACATGCAAATACCCATGATTTAAATACTCCTAAAAGCATGAAGAGGACCATTTTTAGGTAAATACTGAAAATACTACCCCTTTGAAATGACTAGAGGAAGACTGTGTCTGGGCCATTTTCCCATAGACTCACACAGCTACGGCGGAATTCCTGAATCAGCTCAAAACACGAATTCGAAAAGATATGTTCGTTGTCGTGTCATTTACGATCGCCAAAATCGGGAAGCAGCCCGGGCGCCCGTCAGCAGACACAAGTGCTGCATAAAGACGTGGTTTTTTTTTACACAATGGAACACTATTTGGCCATAAAAATAATGAACAGTCTATTTTGGCAGGAAAACAACACTTGTCAGTTTTTCCGAAGCTTGCCACACGTCAGGGAAGAAAATTGTGTGTGCTCGTCTGCGGAATACTTCCACCTCGGAAATAGTACTCATTTTACAAACCGTCGTGTCTGGCTAATTGGATCGAGCGGGAGACACTTAACTTTCTTACGAAAAAATACCGTGAAGTTAATATTGATTATGGTAATGGGTCATAAAAATCTCGAGAGAGACACCCACGAGTCTCGGCGTCGAAGAGAGAATTTGTGTCTTGACTGTGACCCACCTTGAGGCAAGAAGACGCCTAGAAGTTTTGTCCTACCTGCAGACTGATTTTGTGGAATAATCCAAGCTTGCGGAAACTTGAGTGTTAACTGTACCGATTTCCCCACCCCCCGCCATGTTTTTCTTCTTTTTTTTTTTGAAGAGTTCCTGACACCTTATTTCAATGCCGAATCACTGGACATGACTTTGTTGGCCATCAGGGAACGGTATTTTGAATAGAAGTTTTAACAATATTCCAAGTGTACGTGTAGGTCCAGTATATACTCAACATGACGTGTCTTTGTTATTTAACATAAAATGGTCCTTCTCGGCTGCCTAAGTTTTCCTACCGGAGTCCTGTTTTCCTTTCATTAAAAAGTTTTGAATTTTTCATTTACGGTGGACATCCGATACTCCACAGGTGTTCGGTGTCACGGCTAGACATTTATATAAGTGACGAAAAAATGTCCCCGATGAACCTAGGACCCACCTGGCACCATGCAGTTATTACAATATTGTTGGCCTTATTCCCTGGGCTGGAGTTTATTTTTCTTGTCCTTATTTATTTTAGGTCTCCTTCCCATCACAGCTGACATTTAGCATTGTGTTAGCGTCAGATGTCCAGCGTCGTGATCAGACATTTCCGTAACGAATGAAGCTGTATCATCTCACGTTACCCGCCACATTCTCTGCCCCCACCAACACCGTAGCAATGTTTTTACTCCCCAGCACGGCGTGGGTCACTCTGTTCTCATGGGAACCCATCTCAGATGCTTTCAGATTCAGTGGCCACGGACCCTCCCCTGGCTCTCCCCTCTGCAGATTACACAGTACAATCTCCTACATTATAAACCAGCCATCATCCCTCTCCCCAGCGGGGAAATGCCGTCGACTTCCACGGCTGTGCAGTATGAGCACAGAGTAGGAACGTTTTTTGAAAATGAAATTGGGAGGATTATGTCATCGGAAGCCCTTCCATAAGACACAGAGAGAGAGTCACTCTCGGAGGGGTGGCCTCCTTCAGTGGAAGAGGGGCAGTGTGGGTCTGGAGTGTGTCTCCGGGTGCTGGCGCAGACGGGCAGGTACAGAACCCTCACAGGGCGGGTCGTGCCAGGTCAGGGTTAAGGTTAGAATTAGGGTTACAGTCAGGGTCCCAGTTAAGTCTAGGGACAGGGTGAGCTTCAGACTCAAGCTCAGGTCAAGGCTAGGGTCAGGGTTAGAGCTTGGAGGTCAGAAGTTGGGGTCAGGGTCAGGGTTAGAGCTTGGAGCTCAGAGGTGCTCCCATCTGAACGGTTGAGACGAGGCGGCTCCTTCCCGTGAGCGGCGGCGCCGCCGATCTGGCCATTTCTCAGTTCCGCTCACGTGGACCATCGTACAAGTGAATTACCAGGACCATCACTGAGGGGTTTCAGCAGGGCGTCCTGTCTGCACCATTTAACAGATAAGAAAGGACGTACTGTGGAAAGGGGAAAGGGGAGAGGAGCAGCTTTGTCACCGAGATATGCGTGCCCGACTGCTGTCCCAGTCCCCAGTGCTGAGGGGAAGGCAGGGAGCTCAGGGGTGGCAGGCAGGACAGCCCCTCGGAAGCCACCGCGATCCCCGCTCACCGGAGGGGGGGATGTCTGCCCCCACCACAGACCCTAGGTGCAGCAAGCACCCGACCAGCACCCACAACCTTGGCGTATCGATCAGGACAGTGTTCTAACCCACTGAGCCACCAAGCCAGAACCTACTGTAGCTTTTAGAATGATGAAGTGTCATTGGATAAAGTCGTCATTTATGAAGTGGTGGCCAAGGGAAAATCTGGGGTGATTTCCTCTGTTTTTCACACCCCAGAACCCCAGGTGGCTCCAGACAGGGTGAGGTGCCCATCAGAGTTCCTTTGTCATTTCTTTCCCCAAACTTGTCATCGAGTCCTCCTAGGGCTAAGACTCAGCTGTCACCTGATCTGCCCAGAAGACAAGAAGGAAGGTCCCCACTGAACCCCAGCTCACCCAGGCCGAGTGGACGCAAAGGGGCAGATCCTGTGTGACCCCAATTACATGAGGTCCCGAGAGGAGCCAAATTCACAGAGACAGAGGGTAGACAGAGGGGGCCGGGGGCCGTGGAGCTGGGCATGGTGGGGAGCTGGAGTGTGTTGGGCACAGATGACAGAAAATGTTTTGAGGGCGGATGCTGTGTTTTACCACATGTTTCTTGCCACAGGGGGGTCCTGGTGGCCCCTTTGAGTGACATCAATAATGACTCTGAAGGACTTGCTCTCCTATGTCACCCAAAAGATTGTCACCCCCAGAAACCACGGGATGACAACAGTTCCATCCCCGTGGCGCCCCCTCTGTCCTGCTCTGCCTCTGCTGGTAGTGAGGTCAAAGGAGCCGCCTTTTCATAATAAATTTTACTGGTTAAACTGGGATTTCCAAGTGCCCAAACTCACATTAACTTTTCAAAAGCTGCCGTTTTAAAGCATGTTGACGGGCAAGATTCATCGCCAGGAGTGAAATTGTTTATAAAGAGTAGGAATGGGATAAGCCGCAACCTGTGGAATACAGCGAAAATGTGAAGACAATGTATATTGCTCTGCATTCTTGAACTAATAAGAAATGGGAAAAGGGAATGGCTGACTGAGCACCCAGGGGAAGGAAATGAAAATTAGGATGTAAGCTATGAAAGCAATAATATTGTGCAGAAAAAAATAAAAGTGGAAAGAACAGAAAAGCCACAAGGAAAATCAATAATGATTTACTTAAAAAAAGAAAAAAAGGAAGAATAAGAATTCATGAAACAATTATTTACCTGACATCACACATTTTTAAAAAAGCAAGAAGCAGTTAGTGTGCCTTGGAACAAGGAAGACGAAGTATCATATAATAAAAATGTGATTTATTTGGGGGCAAAAAGGAATTGTTTCTTGATTCTGGGCTAATATATTTGATAACCAGGATGTCTCATTAAAAAAAAAAAAAAAGAATTTTTCACCCTGGCTGGTGTGGCTCAGTGGTTACGCGTGGGCCCACCAATCAAAGAGTCGCCGGTTCGATTCCCAGTCAGGGCACATGCCTGGGTTGCAGGCCAGGTCCCCAGTAGGGGGCGCATGAGAGGCAACCACACATTGATGTTTCTCTCCCTCTGTTTCTCTCTCCCTTCCCCTCTCTACAAAATAAAATAAATAAAATCTTTTTTTAATAAAAGAGTTTTTCCAAATCGATGCAAATAAATCAGACATCACTCATAGACGAGCAGCATGCTTCAGTAGCCAAAGTCAGGACTCTTGCTTATGAAAGGGTTCCTAAATAATTTCTTTCCAAACCTCCAAGGATAATCCAGACCAGGGGTCTGCTCGTTGCACCCACCGTGTGAGAAATCGGGCCGTGCACTTGTTTTTGTCAATAAAGTTTTATCGAAACATGGCTCCACCCACTCATTCACTGCCTACGGGTGTGTCTGGCCCAGCATAAGAGTTGAAGACTTCAGGGTGACGATGGTGGTGATGATGGCGATGATTCCTGATGTGTTATTTACTGTAGTGTCCATCACATAAAATCACAGAAACTCGGAGGTGCCAGCCAGAGACGTTCGTGGGCCCCTGGGGAGTCCCAGCTGCCCGTGGGCACGAATGTCACAGTCTTGTCAGTGTCTTTTTTCTGCCCTGCTACAGGACAGACTCATCCCTCCGGTGACTTCCCCGTGCCCCGTGCTGACATCATCTTTAATTTCCCATCACTGTCACCGTTGAGAGAAGCTAATCTGAGCTGACTGTCTGTCTGTCTGTCTGTCGTTGCACACGGTTTTCCCTTCCCGTTCAATTCTTCTCTGGCGAGCTGAGCCTTTGCAGCATTAGCTCAAAGCGAAAGCACAGGGTTTTTCTGATTGTCCCGGAAACGAGGTCACTGGCGTTCCGACGCGTGTTCGTCCACGCCTCTGCCCCTTGGTAAAGGGGTTTCCGGTGAGAAGTTTTATCTAATGACACCCCTTGTCAGTTTTTGGACTTGCTTGTGCATCGAGCACTTGCCCTGGGCACTCATAGTCCCCACTTGCCCTGGGCACTCATAGTCCCCACTTGCCCTGGGCACTCATAGTCCCCACCTGCCCTGGGCACTCATAGTCCCCACACTCTCTTCAAATGCGTTGTATTGAATAAGTACCGCCTCCCAGGGCGGCGGAAAATAAGGAACTCCGCACTCGCTTCCCCTTCACTTATCTTAGAGCGGCACTTGGAAACCCGTCTCTGTTCTTGTGGCTGGAACTCGCGTGTTATAAAATACTCATTTGTATGGCCATGTTGCCACGAAATGAATTGTGTCTGAGGTAATATTGGCGTGCGCACACCTGGGTGGCAAAGCAGGACTCGGTCTCCAGGGAAATGCGACTCAGCGAGAATTGACTTGCTCTTCATTGTGTCTGTGACAAAAAGGGAATAGCACGCATGCTGTAAAGGGATTCAGGGGGAGTGGCTGGTTCCCTCTCTCTTTCTCTTTCTTTCTTTCGAGCCCTGTTCTATTGAAATCTGAATTAGCATCAATTCCACTCACAGTGGACAGTGTTAGGCAGGGAAAAAAAAACTTTGCAGCATGACTGACTTTGAGGAAGGGTCCTTGAGCCAAGGATGCTGGAAGCTTCTAGAAGCTAGAAAACACCCCCGATTCTCCCTTGCACACCCTTGACCTTATCCCACAGCTCTAAGAGAATACACACCTCTTGTTTTCAGCCACAAAGCTGGTGCTCGTCTGCCACAGCAGCCCTGGGAAACTTGTGTAGAATAGCTTGAAATCTTGAGCCAATGTTTTAGATTCGGCACCGGAAGCACAGATAGAAGCTCTCTCCGTCCACTCATCTCTGATTCCCCGAAGGCCCCTGCTGCCCAGAGCCTGGAACGCTGCCTCCCCGTGTTCTCTACCCGCTCGTCCAGAAGGAAATTGACCTGGGATTTCAAAACCAAGGGAAAGGGCAGACCTCTGGCGTTGCCTGCCAGGGTGCCTGCTACAAGCAATGACAGGGTGCTCTGCCAGTGAATCACCCTCATAATCAGTCTAATTGCTTTTATTCTGCAAGCGTGCCTCCGGGTTCATTAAGACCACAACCCCCCGCCGAGCTCGCGTTGATTTATGGGGCGCACGGGGTGCAGCCACACAGCATGCTCGCTCTGCAAAACAGGGCTGTGTCTCCGTCTCGCCTGCCTGTGATTTGCCTTCCTGCCAGCCCCGGGGATGACTTCCTGACTCCCGTTGACAGAATCGCTCCGAAGGTCAAAGGCTGTCCACAGAACAGCCACGGGCCCCAAAATCTCCCCCGCCAGCCCACGGGGCGCTGATTGAATCAGAGAAAGGAGTTCCGAGGGAAGGAAAATGTTCTCCGTGGAGGCAGTTGTACTTTGTTTTCAATTGTGCCGCTGACCTGGGTAAGTTGACTTCCCAGTGGCTGCTGCAGGTGACGCAGACACCACGGCAGCAGGCTCAGGTGAATTCTCCGTCCCTTCGTCTGCACGTAGGTAGGACTCATTCGTTGTCAGCATCCTACAAAGAGGCAGGTGTCTGTCATGGCCAGGGGACCTCTGTTGATTTCCGGCCGGGGGAGGGAGAGTTCTCAGCCTCTGGCGATTTTTCCACAGTTGTAACGCACCGTTTTCCGTCTTCCGTTTTTCTTTCTTCTTCCCTGGTCCGACGCCGGGTCCGTCTGGCGGGGCTGGGACAACGGCGGTGTGCGTGGCGCCTTTAACCAGGGAGAGCTTTAGGTTGAGACTCGTAGCTAACAGGTGCCCACGCCGAGGACGCCGCAAAGAGCGACGGACTCACAGCGTTGCGTGAGGTCTGGAGGAAGGGGTTTACTGCATACCAACTTATTGTTTACTTTCCCTGGTTCTGCCACAAAGGAGTAGCCATGACTGGGGGGCTTAACCAAGCAAAATTCGTCATCTCCTCGTCCTGGACACCAGGCATCTGAGATCCAGGTCTCCCGGGGCCACGCTCCCTCCACAGGCTCCAGGGAGGGTCCTTCCTGCCTCTTCCAGTTCCTGGGAGCTCCAGGCGTCCCCAGGCTGGTGGCTGCGTCCCTCCTGTCTCTGCGTCCATCTTCACATGGCTTCTCCTCTGGGTCTGCATCTCCTCTTGTGTCTGTTCTCAGCACACTGTCATTGGACACAGGGCCCCCCTGACCCAGGACAACCTCCTCTGAGATCCTCCCCTCATCCTGTCTGCAAAGGCCCTGTTTCCAGATCAGGTATCAGGACAGTCCTGTGTGCACACAGCTGGGGGCCACCATCGGGGTGGACCTTCTAGGCTCTTGATCTGGAAAAAGGAGGCCAGGCGCATTCTCGTTTTTAATTATACAATATGTATTGATTTGCGAGACAGAGGGAGAGAGGAAGAAACACCGGATTTTGTTGTTCCACTTACTGAGGCAACATCACTTGCTTCTTGTATGTGCCCTGACCGGAGATCAAAGCCACAACCTCGGTAAATGGGGACGCTGCTGTAACCCAGTGAGCTACAGGCCAGGGCTCGAGTCAGACCCTTTCTGCCTGACCGATGGTAATAAAGACATCATCCTCGTTAGGTGACAGACACCGGCCTTGAGGAGGGTGCTGGCTGGCGTTTTCCTCCCCTCCCACCATTGTCTTTTGTGCTGTGCTTTCTGACCAGGGACACACACACCCACGCACACCTACCGTCACAATGCCTCCGGCACAATTGCTGCACTCAGCCCTGCCAGTGGCGGCTGACAGAAATTAGGCTTAGCCAAGAACCGGGCCGCGTGATCAGGTAATTCCTCTGTTCTGTCTGAATTGGAGGTGAGAGGGGGTTGTGGAGGGGGAGGGGGGGAGCCCTTTCTTCTACCAGAAAAGAGGACCCCAGGAAGACTGCTCTTTTGATTTCTGTTTTCGCAAAAACATTTTGACCATAATAATGGGTCTGGGCGAGTAAGTAAAAATCACAGAGAGGGAAATTTTATATCCTGTGGATTTTTTTTTTTTTTATAAAAGACCCGTTGAGTGTGTGTTTTTCCTGGGCCCCGACGGAATAGCAAATGCAAAAGCAAACAAAATAAACAGCAGCGGAGGAGGGTCCCTGCAGGCGGAATAAACCAGGGGCCCTCGGGGGTTGCAGAGAAACACAAACAGCCAGGGGAAGGAAGGGGCGTGAGGGAAACGCCGGCTTTTCTGCAGGAGAAACGGGCTTCGCGGTTTTGCCCAACAGCCAAGGCAAGGAGCCCACTTCCATTTCTGTTATTTTTCCTTTCGGATGTACAGCCATCCTAGGCAGGGCCCGGCACAACTAAGGCCCCCTTTCGACTACAAACTCTTTTATGACAAAATCATGGGCATGTCGTTCTGCAACATAACAGCATCGCACACCGTAGGACGTTTTAGGTGAAATGTTCCAATTGAAACTATAAGTTATTACCTGCCTCCCATGGTGACCCTAGCAATCCCACTCACACCGGCGTTCCTTCAGCCTGACCCTGTATTCTACAAAGGTTCGCTCTGATGCACTACGTCTGTGCTCTGTGTTCTCTGAGTCAGGACCTGCCGCCGAGCAGCAGGCTCACCTGGCCGTGGGGCCGTGCGTCACACCTGGACGCCTGTGCCGTGTGCCCTCACAAGACCCCACTGGAAACTCGCCCCGAGCTTCCCAGGACCCGCGGTCGGCCCGCTTCTGCACAGTCAGCACCTTCCGAACAGCACAGGTGCTGTGGGGTGTTTTTAGAAGCCTCTGGTTTATTTTACACGGAACCAGATGTTGGTATTTGGGAGCCGACTCTTAGGTCAAGATCGCCCATCTGCGGGGAGGGTGGTGGATGTTCACCTGGGCTGGACAGGCGGGTGGCAGTTGGGGCCGCCGGTACAGAGAATGTCTTCCTCTCGCTCACTCCCTGCCCGGCTCTCCCTCAGACTTGACCTGTCTGCCTCACGTCCCAGACAAAACCCCTTTCGTCCACGGGGTTTGCACCCTTCCCCCTTCTCGCCCAGCCCCCCAGGGCCCTCCTCTCTGACTGCCTCATGGCCCAGTAGTGTCACTTTCAGGAATGTACCCTACAAACCCTATGAAACACAAGTAGGAAAGGACACAAGCCCCCCTATGTTCGTAGCAGCGTGACTCACAATCGCCGAGATGCGCAAACATGTCCAAGTTAACAAACTGCAGTATGTTCACTCGAAACCTTCTTAAAGACGGAATTCAGGCCAGCATCTCGGCAACACAGAGCGCCTTCTTCACCCCCTTCTTCAACGGCTCTTCGTCTGCTCTAGTCCAGAAAAGAAGAGATGTGTGTTTTCTGCTCTGGTTTCCCATCCGCAAATGGTGCAGCCACTACATGCCAGCTACCTAAAGCAATGGCGTCTGTCTGTCTGTCTGCTGAAGGACGGGATGCAGGGAGGGCGGGGGCTGGGTGTGGGCAGCTTCGTTCTTCCCAGAGTGCAGGCCCATTGCTCTCCGATGGGGCGTCCTTTCCCGAAGCGAAGGCGGCGTCTGCCTGTGTCTGAAATGGCCACACTCAGGCCAAAAGTAGGTCAGGGCATCTTCCCCAAACCTCACAGTCAGCTCTGTGGGGGCCGGGCTGACTCAGCCCTCCCCCTGCAGTGTGCAAACCAGTGCCAAGGAAGGAGGGCGTCGGACATGCAAACGGCCCAGGGTGCCTGTTGGGAACTGCCCTGCCTCGTTTCAGAAGCTGTAATCCCCATGGCTAAGGCTGAATGAGAGACCTTGGGACCATAAGCCACTAAGGAGACAAAGCTTATCTCCCTGGCAGGGGCACCACCTCTGCCCACTTTACCTCACCCTGCTTGGCCCCAGGTGGATGACTAGTTAGCCAATGACGAGTAAGATTCCTCAAGGGAGGGGTGACCTAAGACAGGCACGGTCATGAAGGGGCCCTCAGGGAAGGACTTGGGGGGCTATAGAAAAAGGGGGGGATGGACCCTGCCTCTGTTGACAGCAGCAGGCATTACGTATGTCCTTTGGCTGCATTTGTGTTCTTCGGGGGAGCAGACAGCCCTCACAGCGATGAGTAGCGCGTTGGGGCCGCCATCTGGATCCCTGGTAAGGAATCCATGAGGGGTTCACCCGGGGTCCCCTCTGCACTACCCATGCAAACACAAATGCAGGCAAAGGACACGCGTGTGACCCTGAAAGGCAAGCATTACACCCGTGGTCCCCTCCACGGAAACGAGGAGCACAGCATCCCCGAGAAGCCATGACCTCAGGGGCTCCTTATGCCAGCTTCTGACCGTCTTCCCGTCCCTGACTTCCGTGGGTGTCGCACCTTTCGTGATGCTTTTTGCTTTTTCAAACCGTGGGCAAATGCCCGACACTGATGGGGCAATGCAGTGGTTACTTGGCTGAGTCGGAGTTGGTCCCCTTTTTAATTTTCTCAAGGATCAGCAGGCACGGGGTGCTTCCACGAATGTGGTGGTGTGAGTTAGTCTGGGGGGTTTTCTCTAGGTATGTCTGTGCCAGACTTTGCTTACGGCCATGGGCTTTTCTGTGTGACTGATTTAAGGGAGAGGAAGAGAAGAGAGAGAGAGACAGACATTGATTGGCTGATGCGTGCATGGATGCGTCTTTGGGTGATTCCTGTATGTGCCCTGAGCCGGGATCGCACCTGCCACCTTGGCCTTGCTACAAACCAGTGAGCTCTGTGGGCAGGGAGGGCTCCACGGACTTTGCCTGACTTTCCCCGACTGTGTGCTGGGTGTCTTCGTGTTACTTGTGAGTTTGTCCTGCACTGACAGTATACGGCTGTGTTTCCTATCACACGGGAGGGCGACCTGCTTTGCCCGTTACCCTCCCTGCCTGCTGGGAGAGACAACCTGGCCACTTCGGGGAGTCATTTGCATTGTGTCCGTCTGCTGCCGCCGTGTGGCGTCTCGCTGTCCTGTGACTCAAAGTGCTGAGACGCGTCTCCTCTTGTCCCGTCCTTCACCGTGTCTAGGGGACGTTGGTGAGCCGACAGATACTGAGTCACAGTCACACCCGACGCCAACACACTGCTGTGCGTCCATATGGCTGAAGGTCCCACCTGCGTCTCGTGCACGGCACTGGAAATTCTCTTTCCTCCTTGTCTCCCCCTCTGCACACCTTGTCAATCGCCGAGCCCGTGGCGGCGGTTGGTCAGCAACACCTTCACCTCCGCAGAGTGCGGCTGGGTGTCTTAACTCTTAATAACAAGTTGCTACACACCACAGGATCATTTTGAGTCATTTTGGCTGGACGACCAGGGTGTCCGGTACACAGACGGATCACCGTTCCTATAGGGCCAGAACATCAGCCGTTCGAGAGGGGTGGTCCGTGCCCCAGCCTCCTGCCTGTCCTCTGTGTGTGCTCAGCGGCCCCTGGGTTCTTGTTTGCAGAAGCTTTTTGCAAATCTTGGTCTGGGGGTGAGCCAGGCAGGAGGAAACGTCCACTTGAGGTTCAGAGTCGAATCGGAGGGTCACCACTCGGTGGAAGTCCCCAGTGAGGGCCTGGACACCCGTCCACGTGCTCTTTTGGAGAGAGCAGGCTCCCCTCTCAGACCTGATGCACCTTCGTAAAACCAGCGCAGCCGTTTTGGGAATGACAGAGGCTCCTTGAGTTCCAAGCCACCCCTGCCCCAGTTCTGGGGGAGGGCGCCGCACTCCCGCTGGAGGGGAGCGGCCCAAGCCGCTGCCGTCAGCACCATAGGGCCCTGCAGAGCCTCCGGGGCGCCCCGGGCGGATGGGAGGATGCTGACGGTTGTGGAATTTGTAGCCTGGGGTTCACCACCTCGGCGCTGCGTTAACCCTTTGAGGACGTGGCGGTGGAAAGGTGACTTTGGTGGCCGGCAGACGGAGCCTGACGTGCCCCATCGGGCGGGCGCAGAGCATGAAGCAGACGTGTTGAAGTGGCAGGTCACGCTCTCTGATGTTGTACACGGCCGGGAAGGCTTCTGTTGGGTTTGACAGGGAGCAGGGAGGTGGCCGCTGTGTACTGTGGTAGTTTGCAGTGACCTTCAAGTGTCCTTTGCAGCTCATTTGGCAGGTCATGGGCATTAGAAAGGGAGACGTAGGTAGAGGCAGAAGGAACTGGTTGCCGTGGCTGCTTCAGCTGAGGTTCTCACTTGCCTGGAACTCCCACTTCCGAGAGCAGTTGCTCTGCCTCAACTCACCCCAGTCCGGCAGCTTCGAATCTGCTTTCTGTCCCTCCGGATCTGCCTTCCACGGCAACCCCCACAGCACAGATGGCGCGGCTCTTCCACGGAACCGTCCCCTAAGGGTGCGCCCGCAAACAACAGTTGGTGGAACCGTATCACCAAAGCCCCTGCATTGAGGGTGTCGAAAGTAAATATTCATGAGAAAAAGCCGCAAAACAGCAGCCACCCCAGCCACCACCAGCTCTCACAGCTCCGCCACTTCTGGGGTCTCCTCGAAGTCCTCACTTCTGTAGACTCTTCGCCACGCCAACCCCAGGCCCTTCTTCCTTGAACTTGGGGATGAGTTTTTGGAAGTTCTTCTGGTGCGGATGTGTTTACGTTAAGCTTTTTGCCAGTGCGGGCTGGAGGGTACCTGGGCACCGTCCGCTGGCGGGACTCACGGAATCTGTCCCGGGAAGCCTCGTGAGAGGAGCTCGTGTCACGGAATTGGTGTGTTTTCCTCGGGAAGGCAACCAAGCACTAAGTGAAGAGAGCAAGAGAGGCTCTGAATGCAGAGAAAGGCGGCCGCCCCCTGTAATTAATTTTTTGAAAGGAAAGAAATTTAAATGCTTTGCCCCTGGGTGAAGAGAATTTTTCATTAGATTTTGCATTTTCTGGCGGTTCTGGTACAAATGGCCTCTCATTAACGTGTCAATCACGGTACTTATTCTGCTTCCTTTGTGATTCTTGAATCGTGCTTCCTTCTGTTTACGGGGGAGATGGGCGGACAGGACCGAGGAGACGGCCGGAGCTCGGTGCGTGCCCATGAGCGTTCCTTCTGCACGGGGAGCTGACCCAACTTCAGATGCCTCTCTTTACTCGGGAATTCTCCAATTCAATGAAAATTGAAAGTGTTTTTTTAACTGAGCAACGTCAATTTTTTAAAAAATATTTAAGTATAGCTGGTATGCATTAAGTATAGTTGGTATTACATTAGTTATGTTAGTGGTGTGGTGATTTGAGATTTTTACATGTTATGCTATGATCGTGCTGCTAATGGTCGGAATTCACGTCAGCGTGGAAACTGACCACAACATCATTAACTGTATTTCTCTTCCCCTTTTCACCCATTATCCCCTACCCCCACCTTTTCAGGGACCATCCCCTCGGTCTCTTTAGACGGCTCTGGTTTTGGTGTACTGTGTTCATTAGATTCCACAAATGAGTGGAATGACACGGTATTTGCCTTTCTCTGGCTGACTTATTTCACCAAGTGTAATACCCTCTAGGTCCTTCCGTGTTGTTCCAAGGGGCAAGCTTTCACTTGTTCTTACGGCCGATTAGGAGGCCGTTGCATGTATGGGTCAGAACTTCCTGTGTTAAGTCTTGCATTTTTGTGCTTCTCTGTCGCATCCCAAGTTTCTGACTTCTACGGACTGGTGCGTGTTTAGTTCCCACGCACGGTGCCCCGTCCCCTCCACTCTCTCCGGTCACCCTTCTGCTGCCACTCCAACCTCTCGTCACTTCAAACGCAGAGCTGACCCTCCTCATTTCCCAACGCCAGGAATTAAAGCGTGAGGATGGATTCTGCTCTGTGAAGATAAAATGCAGTCACTCTGCCCTACAACCCGACCACACTCTCTTTTGAGGACGGCTGTTTTCTGGATTTTCATTTGTCTCCGTTGCTCATAGTTTTAACACATACTTAGAAATGGTGTTCTTTTCTCCAGATGTGCCTTATTTTCACTGCGGCCGCCGTACCCCGTTATACAGAAATGGTCCTTGGTGAGAGAATAACCCCGGTTGCTTTGGCGAGGGTCTTGTTCGGTGCTCACCGCCTGTCTGGGGGTGGGCGGCGGAGCTCCCGACCGCTCCCGACCGCGTGGAGCTCTCGTGGGAGCTGGACGGAGCGTGCGTCTGAATGCCTTTGCCGGGGAAACCATGCATTGTTTCATTTCCCGATGCCTTGAGCATTTGACAGTCTCCTGCTCTCCCGCCTGAAAGACCCGTCCCAGGGGTCTGGAAGCATTTGCAATTCAAGAATTGCAAACTGTTTGCAATTCAAGAGGCTGTCTATGACTCTTTTCTGAAATCCAACACTGGGGAAGAGGTCTCCCAACCTTGTTTGATTTTTGTCTTCCTCAACAGCCGTTCAAGGATGGTGGGTCACATTCATCCCACATGAGTGTGTCCCAGGAGACTTCCCTCATCCTCCTCTCTGGGCATGGGGTCAGTTATCCCGCACAGCCCAGGCCCTGAGCTCCCTGTCTTGTCACGTCCCCGGTCCCACTGGCCTCGTGTGCAAAAGGCAACACCCGGAGCTCCTGAGAACTCCGTCTTGCCTTCCTCCTGGCCAGGACCTGCTCTCCCACCGCCAGTCCACAGCCTTCCGAACTGAGGGCTACGGGTGTGCATCGAATCTGTGGGTGGTGTTGGTTTAAAAGTAACATATAGACGGGACTGCCGACGTCTCCCTCCAGGGCTGGCATGATTATTCTGAGACACGTTCAGGTGTTGCCGACCCGCGAATGATGCTTTGTTAGGGATGCCTATCGTGGGCACGATTTCACCGGCCTTTGAATAAGTGCGACTGACTGCCTGTCGCAACAGGGTGCGGAGCATTGCGTCAAACTCCTGGGCTTCTCGTCATCAGCACAACGCAGGGACCGAGAGGCCCAGCATGCCCTGCGTGCCCGAGAGACCCCCCTGTGGTATTGCTGCCGTGGTTCAGCTCTGGGAGGGCGGTGTCCGACCCTCCACCGCTGGTTCCACCAAGATTTTGAGGGTTTAGATGGATCGAGGGCATTGCAGGCTGGGTCCAGATTTTAGGGCCGCATCTGAACACTTTGTTTAAAAAAGTAGATTTATTGGAGTCCTGGCTGGGTGGCTCAGTTGGTTGGGGCGCCGTCCCATAGACCAAAAGGTTGCAGGTTTGATTCCCGGTCAGGGCTAGTGCAAGAGGCAACTGATCAATGTTTCTCTTTCTCCCTCACTCTCTCTCCCCCCCCTCCTCTTCCTCCATCTGTAAAAGCAATTTCCAAAAAAGGTGTAAATTTACTTAAAAAAATTAAGTTCATTGGGGACAGTGGTTCATAAGATGCTCTAGGGTTCGAGTGTAAAATTTGATGACACAGCATCTGTATGTTGCATTGTGTGCTCAGCACCCAAAGTCCGGTCTCTTTCCGTCACCCCATATTTGGCCCCCTTTACCCTTTCCTACCCCCCACCCCTGTTCCCTCTGGTGACCACCCTACTGTCCTCTGTGTCTGTGAGTTTTTGTTGGTTTTCCTTGTTTGCTTATTTTTTAAAAGATTTTGTTTATTTATTTTTAGAGACAGGGGAAGGGAGGGAGAAAGAGGGAAAGAAACATCCATGTGTGGTTGCCTCTTGTGCGCCCCCTGCTGGGGACCTGGCCCACAACCCACGCATGTGCCGTGACTGGGAATCGAACCGGCGACCCTTTGGTTCGCAGTCCACCAAGCCACCCCAGGCAGGGCTCCTTTCTGCTTACTTTCTGCTTTCACTTTCATATCCCACCCATGAGTGAAGTCATGTGGTCCTTCACTTCCTTCTCCTATGAACGCCCTCCTCAGGACCTGTAGGGCCCACCCCTCACGCCCTCCACCCCGTAGGCCTGCTCTTGTTGCCGAAGGTGCTTGGCCTCCACTCACACTGACCCCAGTTGACGTCACCAGAGCTCTGCTGAGTCTCCTGGAGTGGCCAAAATGTCACATTCGTGCCTCAAAGAGCTTCAGGTCTGACTAGCTCCCACCAGGACGTCCTGGTGCCACGGGTCCAGAGACCCATCAGCACCGAGCGTGGGAGGTGATTTATCATCTCTGGGAGGACCCTGCTGAGCCCGTGACAGGCCTCCTGTGTGGTGATCACGGGGTGTGTGGCCGAGGACAGGTCGGGCCCCTGGGCTGCCGGGGCTGGGACCGCAGGTGGGACAGGGTTCTGACGCCCAGCTGGTGGATGACCTTGGACAGCCAACGTCCTTGGAGACGCTCCGGGAGGAAGTTTATTTTAAACAGAATCGTCTAACGCCTGACTCACGTCCTGTGACTCATGCCCTATGATTTCCTTGGAGACGGCACAAATTTGCCAGTTTCCCTTGTTTCCCGGGGCCCACGAAACCAGGCCTCGCTGTCTGCATGACCTCCCGAGAGCGTGGATTTTCCGACAGAGTCGCACCAGCGTTCAGGGGTCCTCATGGGCATTTCTTTGACGTTCCCTGCTGCGTGGCTGAAGAACAGGGTTTCAGTGTCTTGATTTCACTGGTGGCCTCGGGGTTGGGGTTGGGGAAGTCTCCCCCAAATCCTAAATGCACAGCTGTTGGTGGAAGAGTGGGTGTCCTCACAGCTCAGCAGAAAGCTCAGCCCGCCCAGGGCTGGCGTGTCTGCTGATGTCGCCTCCCACTGGAAGATCCAGGCTGAGTGAATTGATTGGTGTTGTCTTTGAAAAGAGGCCCGTTCAGCACCCGCGTCCTTCTCCGACCCCGGCACAGGCTCCAGGCCGGGGGCCCTCATCCAGAGGGACAGCACTGGCAGCGTCGGACGCCGGGGAGCGCAGTCCGGAAGAGTCAGCCGCTTCCTCCGTGGGGCGGGCATTCGGGGCCTTTGGGTGGTGAGCACGGAATGTGATGTCCTTCAGCCTCATCCGAAGACCAGACACCCGGGCCACAGCCTCCCCACGTCCATGAGACTGGATGTTAGTTGAATGGCGTTTCGTTCCGCGTCTGCCACCAGTGTGGTGGCCTGTGTTCTTCCCTTGATTGGAAGCTTTCAGGAGCAACAGTGGGGAGTCTCATCGCTGGCCGAGCCAGGGTCTCCTGAGGTTGGCTATTGACGGGAAGCACCGTTTTTAACGCATTTCTTTTTATGAGAAGCGGTCGTTTGTACTCAAATACTCAGACACAGATGGCAGGTATTCTTATCTACTCCCCAACGCAGATAAGGGCCGGCCGTCGGTCTCATTTGGAATGACATATATTTGCCCGTAAAAGTGTCTTTGCTTTTCTTTTGAATTTTGGTCTTACTGCGGTGGGAACACGTGACGTGAGGTTTTCCGTCTTACACAGTTCAGTGTGCGGTACAGTTTGCGGGTGAGGGCTCAGCAGATGTGTCCGAACTTCCCTGCACCCTCCTGCCACGGCAGGGCTCACCTTTGCCGTTCCTGGTGGTCCCCACTGCTTGGCAGGTTGCGACTGCCCCTCTTCAAGCGCCTGCTTGCACTGGGTGTACAAACCCAGCGTCCGCACGGCTGAGCTTTCACAGGGCTTCCCCGAACGGGCAGCAGGACAACCTGAACTGCCTTCCACGGGACGAGGGGCAAGAACAGGGCCCTGTGGCTCCATTGCCAGCGGTGAACACGGGCCAGAGCCACGCCGGCTGTGCCGAGTCCTGCGGCAGTTCCGTCAGCTGTGCATGAATGACAGCGGCCAACTCCTGCGTCCGGGCCAGCCCAGGCGTCCCTGACTTTCCCAGAGGACTGGCACGGCTCGTGTGCTTGTCAGCTGGCGAGTCGACGCCGTGACGCTTATGATGCTCGGGGCCTGAGGAGTAAGGTCAGGCTGTGGCCACGGGCACACGAGGACACATGAGTGGCCTGCACCCTGCCAGGCCCTCAGTCACCCGCCTGCACAGCTGCTAGAAATAGAAGCAGCCCCGGGACAGCCAGGGAAGACCAGTGTGAGTGCAGCCTGACCCAGGGGAAGCAGGGATGTTTGGGATCGAGGTGTTTGGGGTCGCTGGGCCGGGCCCCCTTCCCACCCCCCAGCACCACCCGGGATGGTCAGGAGGTAGACAGGGAGGGGGGAACCTACCTCTCCAACAGCCTTTATTGTGATTTCTTTAGGAAGAAATGGGCAGGCACAGTGAGAAGGCTTAGCTGCTCCTGGTTGACTGGTCCCGGTCTTGGGGACATTAGGAAGAAGACTGGGAGCCCAGAGAGTAAGCGCTTCATAGAGCAGAGCAAGGCCGTGGCTTCGCATTTGACAAGCTCTCTCACTGGCCAGTTATTTAATTTCTAGAAGAATTGCTTAGCCGTGGGAGAGGCCGTCCCTCCAAGGTGAGCAAGAGCCCAGGTGTCAAAGCATCAAAAACACAGGGGGCAAAAAAAAAAACCCCACTAATACAAACACCTCCGTGTGTTGGAGATGATGAGAAGCTCGTGGGTCAGGGATGCGCTGAATGTGGAGCATGAAAGATTGGAAACTGATGCTGGGCTTTGCTTGTGAGGAGCTTCGACGTGAGGGCACGGCTGAGGACTGAAAGAGCAGAGGTCGTCCTTGGAACCACAGGGCGAAGGAAGAGTGAGACCCGGCGTGCACGGCTGTTCCCGTCTCCACTGAAGGCTGTAGGAATCTCTTAGGGCGGCCATAATAAGTCACAGCGAATGGGAGGTCATACAAAACATAGGGATTCACTCTGTCCCATCTTGGAGACCAGACATGTGAGGCCCAGGTGTCCCAGGGCCGTGCTCCCTTCACAGGCTCCAGGGAGGGCCCTTCCCGCCTCTTCCAGCTCCGGGGGCTCCAGGGGTCCCTGGGCTGGTGGCCATGTCCCTCCGTCTCCCTGTGGCTTCCCCCCGTGTCTGTCTCCGAGGACACCAGTTCTTGGGTTTAAACCCCACCCCGAGTCCAAGACAATCTGACATCCTTGACTTTATCATCTTTTAAGACCCTGTTTCCAAATAAGGTCCCACCCACAGGGAACTGGAACCTGCCTTTTAAGGGCACCAGGCAACCCGCTCCCAAAACAGTGTTGAGTTGGCGGGCAGAGGGGTCATCGAAGGACGTGGCCATGCAGTGGTTGAGAGAGTCAACACCCATCCCGGTTCTCACTCAGTCTCACCGGCCCTATTTCGCTCCTTCTCCCTGTGAGAAAGTGGAGGAAGGGGCATCTTCCAATGCCCACCGTCTCACACTCCCCGCCACCTGCCCGGAATACCAGCTGCACCCCCCACGGATGCGAACCCTGAGTGCGTGGGTTACGAGACATTTACAGGGAAGAGGAAGCTCCTCCTTCTTTTCTGGTGTAAAAAGCACTTCCTAGAACTGGCTCCAACCTTGTTCCAAAGTCGCTGGAGGCTCCGCCATGAGAGACACCCACCTCGTGGGCTTTGCCCGAAGAAGCTGGGGTCATGCCCACACGTGGCCCCCATTTCCTGGCCAGCCTCCAAGCCACACTGGAGGCCCCCAAGTCCCAGAACCAGGGCCAGCGCGGAGACACTGGGTAGCCCTCCGTGAGGGCTACCACAAAGATGACAGGACCTGGTGCCCCCCGTGGCCAGCATAGATTGCTGTGGTGAGCGGGGGGCAACCTGTGTTTATGGCCCTGGCAGCTGCACAGCTTGGGGTGTGGTCTCCTCTGGCGGCTTTGGGTGGGCAGCTCCTGGACGAGCAGCATGTCCTTCTCTCAGGAACTTCTACAAAACGCCACTTCTGAGGCCCCACCCCACACCTGTAAGGGAAAACCTCTCAGGGAGGTTCGCACCTGCATTTCCAGAAGCGCCCCCCCAGGTGGCCCCGTGTGCCATCCCCCCTGGTTCCTTACTCCTCCAGGGACAGGACTGTGTGTATTCCCTGCCGTGGGTGCTGGGAGCACCTCCAGGCTGTGCACCCAGGCAGCCGCTTATATTAACTGAAGCACAGAAAGGAAGGCTGGTCTGGACTCCGCCAGGGGACAAAATGCATGCAGTACGGAGGAGGGTGTGCTCCTCATTTCCCGCTCTCCCTCTCTGCCAACTCAACCTGGCTTTTGTTTTACTCAGAGGCAATTAACCTCATTGCGTGATAAATGTTGGCGCAGATGTGTGGCATAAGAAGAGGCGTCATCCGCCGCGAAATGCTTTTCATAAAGAAAACCCACAGGGGCCGGCAGGGAAGGAGCGAGTGACTGAGCTCGGCGCCTGCTGCAGATAAAAGTCCAGGAGCGGCAGAACAGTCTTCGGAGGCAAAGAACGGGAACAAACACCAGGGCCGAGCGGGCGGGCGTCACGTGAAAACGAAGAATCAAGCCCGGTGTTAAAAAAACACCCCGTGTTCGGTGGCTCAGAGCATCGTCCAGGAGCCTGGAAATGATTCCCCCACTGATGTCAGCTAAGTGCATCCCCGTGGAGCCCTAATAATAACACAGTCCATGGAGAAAGGTTTGGGGCTGAGCACGCACGCCCACAAGCAGCGAATTAAACATTCATGCACCGCGTGTCCTTGTTTGGAAATACGGCAGGCGATGAAGGTGAAACAGGAAAGTCACAGATACAAGTGTCTCGCAAAAAAGCCAGCTTCGATCCAGAGCCAGGGTAGTGTTGTTTAAGGACGGTGGTTCTTGGCCCACGGGAGGACTTCGGGTTGAAGGCCGCGTCTCGGAAATCGTGTGCAGGTGAGCACCTGTCCCCGAAGGATTAACCTAGCCCAGGATGAATGGGAGCTGCTGGTTCCGGTGGGTCCGTTCTGCGCCCTCAGACGGCCCTGCCTCTCAGAAATGTGTCTGTTTCCTCGGTGGTGGCCGTGGCCCATGCCCAACCGTCTCTCTGCTCACTGTGAGGTTGAGGGTAGCGCATTGGGTCACGGGATATCGGCTTCCTCTCCAGAGAGGCTGAAGACCAAGTCAGCCATGTTTGTGGGACTGACCCGCCAGTAAAAACCCTGGACAGCCAAGCTCTTTCGGGGTCCCCGGGTTGGCGATATTGGGGCCCAACTCAGGTGGCAATTCAAAGGCCCCCTGGACCACTGCCATTTTGAAAGAAAACTTAGCCGTTGAACACTCTCGCTAGAGTTCCGAGGAAGAACACCCAAGGTGGTGGGCCACTGCATGAAACCGTGGCAGCCCGGGTACCAGCCCGGGGCGGGCAGGGAGCACACGGCGGCGGTCATGCCCCAGAGTGGCAGCTGCGTGACGATGGGTTGCATGTCACACACACAGTGTGGTGTCCCCGCTTTGCCCCCGTGGGAAGCTCCAAGTGTTTGTCTGATCTCTTTCCCCTGACATCCCACACACCGTCACCCAGCCAGTGACTCACCGGGCCAATTAGCAACCTAATTTTAAAAGCGCCGTGGAAAGATCACCGCACACACCACACTGCTGTGCCCGTCTCTCTCCTTCCTGACATTTCTGGCAGAGCAGTGTTGACTCAGCGTCTCCTCGCGCCCGGGGCCTCCCCGGGACTCCCCAGGCCCTCCGTGTGGCCTCCTCTGCTTTCCCGCCACCTCTTCCCTCTCGTCCGTCCATCATCCTCTTATGAAATGAAAACAGGAGTTGCGGGGTGCACCAAAGCACGGGGCACTCACTACCACAGAGAGCGGGTGGCTTGTCCATGCACCATTGCCATCAGGGGGACGTCCTGAGCTCCACGCCAGGTTTTTCCACGTTGAGGGGCCGCAACCCAGTGTGGAAGCCAGGATTCCAGCCCACGGTGGGGCATCTCCCGAGCTCTCCTCCCAACCTCCGTGCCCTGTTGCCCACTCCGTTGTCTCTACAAGGGGGTCCTTGGGGGGCTCCCCCCTTCCCTCCTTCTCCTCTTCTTCCTCCTGCACAGTGTGAAAGGCCCCACGGCACGTTCTTCTGTCCTGTGTCTCCTCAGCAGGTTTTGCCGAATTTCTCCTCTCGTGGTGACTTCCGCGGCTACGCCTCTGGAACCAAGCTGGTGGCCTCTCACATCCTTGGCTGCAAAGTGCCTCCCGCCCTTGGCCTCTTGCCCTTGGGTGGTTCCGCCTTTTGCATCCCTGGCACGTGGACGGACACGTGGTTTGCGGAGGCTTCGGTTCTCCGCATGGGCACTGCCCTCGGCTGGTGGCTGTGTGGTCCGTGGTTTCTGAGGATGGTTTCACCACCGGCGTGAGGCCTTGGCTGCGTGGAAAACAGCAAAGGCAGCCCAGGAAAACAATCCGACTAAGTTAAGCAGGCATGCTTGGGGTGTAGCATTTGAAAGTCGCGTTGACGTCCCTGGAAGAGTTAAATGCCCAGAGGTGGTATCGCCATGCTGTGCTGATATAAAGGATGACACGCTGTACATTGGGCCCTTCACAGCTTAACTTTTGAAATGATCCAAACACTCCCATCCAGGTTTCAGGAGGTTCTCCGTCACCGTGTCTTTGTCCCAAGGTGGGGGCTGTGCATATGTATTTTGCTGTCCGTTTGCCGGTTGTTGGTGATGTGGTGGCCTCAGCAAGGTGTCCCTGCTGTGAACTGAACCACCTCTCCCGTCCCTGTCCCCACCCCTCTGGTGTTGGCCCTGGGTCCAGCCTTGCCCACGCAGGGGGCGCTCGGTGCTGACGGAAGTGGATACCTGGGTGGAGACCGGCATGGCGCCTGGGCTGTGGGACCCAGAGGTGTCACCAGAAGGCACATCCATACTCCGCTTTGCAGTGACAGCGGTTCTGATTTCTGAATTCATCGTGTGCCTCTTGCCTGAGCCCCAGCGCCTTGCCCCCTCGCCTGCAGAGATGTGGGGCTCCGTCTGTACCTGGGAGGGGAGATGCAGAAGGAGTTGTGGGAAGGAGGCAGTGTGTCCCTCATTTGCATTCTTCTTGGAGAGGGAAGTCCAGGGCCTCTCCTAGGTATCCCGGAGCGGAACTCACAGTCCACCACACAAGGGTTTCCATCAGTCAGCCCTGGCTGCGTGGCTCAGCTGTTGGGAGCCTCGAGCTGTACACCCAAAGGTTGCAGGTTCGATTCCTGGTCACGGCACATACCTAGGTTGCAGGTGTGATCCCCAGTCAGGGCCGTAAGGGAGGCAATTGACCGATGCTTCTTGCTCACGTTGATGTTTCTCTCTCTCTCTCTCTCTCTCTCTCTCTCTCTCTCTCTTTCTCTCTCTCCCTCCCCTAAAATCACTAAACATAGCCTCAGGTGAGGATTATGAAAAGGGAAATCAATGAATCAAAGTGAAGAGCCGGCACTTCAGCAGGTCAGCACTTATAGGGTTGCTTACCTCCGCACCTGGACCAGACAGGGACATTTAAAACCAGCGCGGCTTCCCGTCTGTGCGCGCTTGGAGAACGCAGCGCGACAGCCCCGAACGCCGCCTGCTGTGCGCACAGCCCCGGCTGGCGGCGTGGCCCTCCCCTGGGGATGACAAATTATACCCCCGCGTCTCAGGGGAAGCCCTTACAGAAGTGAGGGCAGCACCTTCTTGCCAGGGCTGCCCGAGCGCATTACGGGTGCCCACAATTGTATCTCGCGTGGCGGCCGAGGTTTATGCGCTCTCCCCTGAGCTGCTCTGACTGTAGAGGCTCCTGGTGTTCTGTGCCAGCCTGCAGACGGGGAGGAACTGCCCCCCTGCCCCACAGAGGCACAGGTCTGCCGTGCGCTGAATATGCACCCCTCCCAAACTCACGCCGGGGGCCGTGACCTTAGCAGAGCGGGTCTTTGGGACAGATGAGGGATTAGGGGGTCCCCTAAAAGGGGGCCCTCCTTATGGGCTGAGTGTCCTTAGAACAGGAGACTCCAGAGAGATTGGTCTCTGTCTCCTTCTGTCTCTCTCTCTCTGCCACGTCACACGCAGCAAAACACAGTTTGTCGCAGGTTGGCGGCTGGCTGGATCCGAGACCACAGAAGGAACGACGGAATCCCGTTAAAACGACATTGGCCCTGGCCCGGTGCCTCAGTTCACTGAAGCACGGTCCCGCACACCGGAAGGTTGGGGGTTCCATCCTGGGTCAGGGCGCGTACCTACATTGCTGATTCTCAACAGCATGTTCCATTCCCAGTCCTGTGCTCATCCGTCCACTCGTTACCCCGTCTGCCTTCCTGTCACCTTTGCAGACAGCTCTTTGGGACACAGGGTGGCTTTCAGCGCCGTGCAGAAGTGACTTTGTCCTGTTTTGACACCCACAGGTAGGAGGCCCCCGACGTGTGAGACAGCTCCTTGGGGGCGCCAGCTCCGGCTGCATTTTAAGCAGGCTTTGTGTGCTTCTTTAAACTCGGGTCGTGGTGGAAAACGGCTCGGAACCAATCACCTCTCTCTCGAAATTATCTTACGTTTTTTCCTGGTGTTCAACACAAGTGCTTTGCCTTATCCCAGTGGAAGCTTATTTGAAAATTGACAGCTGCGTAGTGATTTTTTATCTGCTTTCTGGGGCCGACGGCAAGCTCCTGCTTTCTTCTCCTTCTCTCCCCTGCGCTGCCAATGTCAGGGAAGAAACCGGCTCCGCGTTTTCTGCCCGGGCACCGAGCCAGCCAGCGTTGGGCGCGATTTCCTGTTGTTGGAAGGTCTGGAGGAATTTGCTAACAGACCCCCGGCCCCCGCCCCCTTTGCCGAATGCCGAAGCGTCGTCATTCCTCCATTTCTTGCAGACTCGTTGGTCTGATTAGTCCTCATTTCCTTGATTACACATTATAATCATCGGCCCTTTCTCAGAAAAGCATTCATTTCCTTGGGATGCTCATATTTGAGATATAAATCGAACATGTTATTAGTGCAGCGAGAAGTGGGAACCTATAATTTAGAAATCTTCTTCGCGAGACCAACGTGGCCGTGGTTTTAAATTTGCATTCGTGGCCTCGTCAGGCATGTTTACCCGCGCCCTTGTAGAATGTGGCTTGTCTCCTTCGGAACCGAGACGTGTAAGAAATCTCAGTGATTCTCATGCGTCATCGTGAGCGAGCTTTGGGGCCAGAGAGCACGATCCAGTCGGTCCCGTTAATGTCTGCGTCTTGAATTTTCCGCGTCTCGTGTGAATCAGGCCGAGCCTGCTTTATTTTTCTGATGATTTGCAGCCCTTTTATTTACTTCCTTTTTAAGTGTTTTTAAATATGTTTCGGTTCCAGTGCTCGCGCCATGGGAAATCAAAACCAGTTGAAAATGAAAAAGAGAAGACAAATGGTATAATGTTAATTTAAATTTCACCGCATAGTGATGGAACATTTAGGCAGCTTACGAAGTGATCCCCCGCCCAATACGTCTGGTACCCATTGGTCAGCGTACGTGGGCGCTGTGCCGTTATCGACTCCATTCTGCATCCAACGTCCTCATGTTTAATCCTCACTTAAACAATGTATCATCAGCTTACAGTAGCGTTCTCTTTTTCACACACTCTGACTGCAGTGTTTTTTTAAAAATTATTATTAATTTTTTTCTTTTATTGATTCTAAAGAGAGGGAAAGGGAAGGATAAAGAGAGGGCCCAACCGGCCACCCAGGCGTGTGCTCTGACCGGGATTCGAACCTGTGACCTTTCGGTTTGCAGGATGACGCCCGAGCCAGTGAGCCTCACCAGCCACAGTGGCATGTGGTTTTCCAACAGGGGTACCGTTTGGTTTGTCTCATGGCCGCCAGCTGAGCCCACGCCCCCTCTCTCAAGCTGAGCCCCCAACACTCTCCACAGGACAGACAGTGTCCTGTCCAAGGTCAGCGCGGCTGCCTGCACCCCATGCGGCTTGCCTTGCATCTTCTTGTTCTCAGGGACAGAGCTGTGCGGACCTCCCATTGACAGCGTCCGGCTTGGTCTGGGGGCTTGTATTCCCTGTGCCACGTCACCCGCCCGGTCCTGGGGATGTCACGCCCTGTGGAGGGCAGGGCCGGGGTTGGGGACCGGCTCCTGTGCGGATGCAGACAGCAGGTGTCACGGCAACACTGCGCAGAAAGGGAGCAAAGCGGTGAGCCAGGAACTGTTTCCCCCAAAGGCAAGAAAGAAGCACGTTCTGACGTTTCAAACCACCCCGGCACGTGGCTGGGGCTCTGGAAGCCGAGCGTGAGCGTCCGCCAGGGCTGTTTGTCAGCGGTTCCAGGCCCCAGCAGGTGCGAGGGCTTCCCTCTGGTGTCCCCCCCTTGCGCGTGCTTGCAGGGAAAACCAGCCGGTGTGTCGGGGACTCCCACCCAGATGGCGCCGTTGCAGAGCCGCGAGTCCCGGCTGCGAGCCGCTCGACTGCCTGGTCCCCGGTCTCTCACAGGAGGAGGCTGTTCTAGGTAGCATGGAAACGAATTGCTAGGAAAATGGATGCTAATCACATGCAAAAGGGAAGCTCCCTGTGTGGCCTTTTTTTTTTTTTTTTTAATCAGCGGATTCAGCAAACGTAAAATGAATGTTTTTTCTTTTTTTCCCTAAACACTTCTTGATGATGTCTGAATGGCCAGCTGGCAGGATGGGGCTGGTGTGTTGAGCATGCTTTGAGGTTCTCTGACCAGGGAACGTGCCACCCCCTCCTCTGTATTCCGTTAAGGAAAATATTGGCGATTTTGTCCTCGGGGGTCATGTCATCGGGCACACATTGGGTCCATTGTTGCACACCAGAGGAGCCGGGGAAGTAGATTTTGTGGAAATTATTCCTTCCAGCCCTGGCTGGGGAGGTTCAGTGGGAGCCCCGTCCTACACACCAAAAGGCTGCGGGTTCTATTCCCAGTCAGGTTGCAAAGCGAGCAAACCGATTCATGTTATTCTGTCCCATCCGTCTTTTTCTCTCTCTGTCTCTCTTTCTCCCTTCTTCTCTCTCGAATATCAATGAATACAACCTTGGATGTGGGTTAAACATAAAAACAAACAATCAACCAATAAAACTGTCCCTTCTGAGGGAAAACTAAGACGTACATTTGAGAAAATACATCATCCCAGGGAATAATTTTTGAGCAGCTCTCGGCCGCTGTGATATTTCAAACAATGTTTCAGTGATCCTAGAGCAACAAAACCTCACCCACGCGTCCACCATGGAGGCACATGTCACCGTGGGCGCTTGTCCTTGGTAGGGAGACACCATGCTGTCCTGTGCTCGGGGGTCCCCAGACCACAGACGTCCATGGGAGCGTTTCATCGACAGCTCGGCTTGGAAACCCAGGACGAGCCCTCAGCAAAGCAGATGCTACCACCCGAGGACCCCCTGGCAAAGTGCCCCCAGCTCTGGAGGCGTGTCTGGTCTGAGTCGCTCTCCCCAGCTCAGGATTCCTCCCCAAGCTCGTGCGGTTGTTGGGGGGCACTTAGGGCTTAGAGGCTGCAGGTCTGAGGTGCTGACCTTCCGGCTGGCTGGCGGCCGCGGGCTGTTCTCCGTCCGGACTCCGGCCTGGAGCTGCCTCCTCTCACCCGAGCTCTGTCTTCAAGGACAGCAGGAGGCTGTGCATCCGTCTAGCTGGCTGGCGAGAGGAAGTCCTTGCCCAGGGAACTATAGTCAAGGGATCACATCACATATTGCTTGCTGATAAAGGAACCCCATCACGGGGCTGACACCCCAATGTCTGGCGTATGCTATGGATGAGAAGCCAGTCACGGGCCACCCCCTTGCGTTTAAAGAGGGGGTCCATCGTGGTTACTGGCTGAGGCTCCCGTTCCGGCACATTCCTCCTTTCTCGGGTCCACTCTCAGCTCCCCGGTGGGATAGAAATGAAGTTGTTTAGAAACCAGCTCTGTGCGCACGAGGAAGGTAACCCGGCGTTTCTGTGTCTTTCAGTGGAGTTTTTATATTGCGATCTGGCGTCTTTGGAGTCCGTCCGCGGGTTCGCGCACGAGTTCAAGGAGAAGAAAATTCCTCTGCACGTGCTGGTCAACAATGGTGAGTCCCGGTGAATTCTGGGGGGTCGGTTCGGACAGACACGTGAAACCCCAGCCCCGTGAGAGAAGGATTTGCGGAAAGCAGGAATTTCCGGGGGAATTCAAGAAAACGCATGCTTATTGCCTCATCAGCTTCGTTTCATTCGAGTGCTTGGCTTGCATTACGAGAATCATCCATTTTAACATATTATTTTAAAATGATGGTGTGATACTAGGCTGTGTTCGTCTGGTGTTTTCACGAAGGCGTATTAGGAGCGTGCTGAGGACTAGGTGTGTTCACAAGAATTGTCTTGTCGAACCTTCAGCAAGTCCTCAGGGCCGTCGTCCACGTTTGGGCTCAGCTCTCTCTGGACTTCTTCCCGCAGGCAACATGCCTCAAACACACACGTGGGGTCGCTGTCTCCCGTTCTCCGTAAATACAGAGAACCCAAACTGTCGTAAATGTGCCCGAAACGTGGCTGCCAGTGTCATTCGGCACATTGTTTTCAGACTCGGAGGCCAGACGGACACGTGTGAAGGAAACACACTATTCAATCGGCACAGTGGACGGGATGCACACCCACCAATTAGTGGGTTACGGCCGTGACACTGGACCCTGGGGATGGGGAAGGTCGCTGGGGGTCGGCAGAGTTCCTCAATCTTCTCTCCAGGACCCTCCTCCTGAACGTTACCTCCTCCTGCCAGCGTGATGGGTGGAAAAGAGATGGGTTGCTGGAACCCACTCCGGTGAAGAATCACAGGCGTTAAATTCCGTCAGAGGCCACGCCAGCTACACTCTACAACCAGAGCTCCCAAGGAGAGCTAGACTGTATGCTTCTTTTTCTTTCATATTTTTTAAAGATCTTATTTTTTACAGAGAGGGGAAGGGAGGAAGAAAGACAGAGAAACATCCATGTGTGGTTGCCTCTTGCACGCCCCCTACTGGGGACCTGGCCCATAACCCAGGCACGTGCCCCGACTGGGAATCGAACTGGCGACCCTTTGGTTCACAGCTTGGTGCTCCATCCACTGAGCCACACCAGCCAGGGGTCTTCTTTTATTTTGAAGTTAAATTTACTGGGGTGACAAAGTTAATAAGATTATGTCGTTTCTGGTGCACAATTCTGTCACATATCCTCTGTTCATTGTATCGTGTGCTCACCTCCCAAAGTCTAGTCTCCTTCCACCACCATTTATTGGGCCCCCTTTCCCCTTGCCGCCCCCACCCCCTTCCCTCTGGCGACCTTCACACTCTTGTCTGAGTCTATGAGTACTTGTCTTTTTTGTTCATTTGTGGTTTTCAGTTTTATATCCCACATATGAGTGGGACAGGATTCAGAGCTTTTTCTGTCTGACTTATTTCGCTTAGCATGATGTTCTTAAAGAGACCGATGACGATTTCGCCAATGTGAAGTGTTTGAGACAAGGAACTATTTTTACATTTGCCAGCGCGACGAAAATAGCAGCAGACCGCCTCTTGCTGGCTCTGCGAGCTCAGGAGCGAAGCTGGCAGTGGAGTCAACGCAAGAGGAATCCGTAGCCAACCTCCTCCCGAGCTGGGTCAGCGTGTACAGGTTTTTCACACCCCAGTTTTATTTCTCTAGTTTCCCAGCCCTGCTGTGCACACGAATCAGTCTTTAATAACGGCACCGGACGTACGTTTTTCTGTTGGCAGAATTTCTTCCCCTAACGCTAGTGGATGAAATTCCCGAGATCGAGAGTGACCCACAATCAGTTTTCCTAGTCCCCAAAGTATGGCAGAGATGCTTGCCTGCCTTGATGCTTACAGAACCAAGTTTCCCTTGAAGAAGGCCCTTGTTCATTAGCTCATTCGGGAAATCAGCCCCCCTATGCCGAGCCCAGGGCGTGCCGAGGCCAGGGAGTGCCACAGCGGCAGCCGGCACTGCTTCTTGGTCCCGCACGCCTGGAAGAGCGCAGGAAGCCGAGGTCCCGCTTCGGAAGCCGAGGCCGCGGCCAGCTGTGGGCAGGGCAGCAGCCGTTGTGAAAGCATGCTCTCCCCACACCACTGTTTACCCAGGGAACACGCTCGGATCGAGCCTGAGAATGTCCCAAGGCACCTTGACCTTGCCCTTGGCCGAGACGTCGCCCTTGTCAAATTCTTAGAATCGGGCTCCAGGAGTTTTGCCCTACAATCTGGCACCAGCACTTGGGTGGAACACGCATCCCCGCTGGCATCTGTCCGACCCGGCTGCACCCAGGCCTTGTCACGTCCACGATCGCTGGGAAACGGAACAGACACGGAACGAACAGGGCACTGGAAGCCTTGGGGATACTAGGGGGTGGGTGTCCTTCAGCTCCTGTGACCGCTTTTCCCTGACGAACACGGACATGCACGAGGCCAGCGGCTCAGACCCAAGCAGGTGCGATGCCAAGGGGCGTACCTGGGTCAAGGTGTGTGTGACCGAGCCCCCTGCCTGTTTTCTCAGCTAGCCGAGCACGGCGCGAGGGAGGATCCCGGGGCGAGGGACAACGGGCATCAGCCACCCCTGCTCCAAAGGCTCATCCTCAAGTGACCACACGGCCACTCGACCAGCCTGGTTATTAACACCCTACAATTTGACTGTGAATTTTTATTGAGCCTTCCATCCCCTTCCAACCAGACTGAAGCCTTAGGAACCCGCCCCTGCTAACACCTCAAAATTCAATCAGCAGCCCCATGCAGCCCCACGTCCCCTCCCAACTGCCCTACTCATTTAAGGGGGGGCATTTCCAGTGAATTTTCATGTCACAAGACTGCATGTTGCTGGCTTCTTCCCCACTCCCCCCCCCCACGACAAGGCTGCTTAATGAAAAATATATAATTAAGGCATGCAGATATTCCAGGGACCCCCCCCCCCCCACAACCCCAGGGGCTCCAAACCACTATTTCCTTTTTGTCGGCAACGCGGGTAAACAGGAATTTGTATCTTTTTGGCCCCCAGTGGGGAAGCCCGTGCAGACGTGCGGGATGGCTCCCTCCTGTGGCGGGAGGTAGGTACTGCCAGGCATCCCGGCTCAGTGGGGATGGTCGACCAGATGTCCTGCACGCGGCTGTCACAAAACATGGTCCCAATTGTGTCCATCTTCCCCAAAGATGCTATTCTGGAGATGGAAGCAGGAGCTACATGCTCTTCCAGCTACAAGCACATTTACATATGCAAACGTGCACATAAACAGAAATACATATGCATATCATATGCATACGCTAATACGCAGATCACATGCAAAATCACATGCCTATCCTATGCATGCCAGATAAAAAGTGTGCATGTTTATACACCGATGCACAGAAAAAATGTGTGCGTATATGGGACTGCATGTGCCTGTAGGAGAAAATACACATATACCCAAATACACATATAAGATACACACACGTGTGTATACATAAAAGTACGTATGCACAGAACAAACGCGTACCCATGTATACACACACATCCGAGCAAGTTGGCCTGCTCGAGGTGACGCTACGTCCACGGCTGCGTCCCGCTCACGCCTCCGTGGGGAGACCGGGGGTCTGGGTGTAGCTAGGCTGCACGCGGCAGGGAGGGGGCGCTCCAAACCTGGGCGTGCTCACGGGATGGTGTCCCGTGCAGCTAGTCTATGTGAACACACCGGCCCGCATGTCGCACAGGGCACCGTCGCAATGAATTAATTTGGGGGAATCCCATAAACAGGGGCATTGTGGCAACACGCCCACCCGTGGACCGCTGGACGTCAGAACCCCAACAGGGCAGGGCTGACCCTTCATTCGTGCACACCGCTGCACTCCCCAGAAAATTAACTTCCTCAAGGCACACCTGGTAATCTGCCCTAGGATGTGCTCATTTTGCGTGCCTGCTGCCATTTTATCATGCTCGCCGTTACCCTGATAGTTCCACGCACTGAAGGGCAGAGATGGAGCGTGGGAAAGTTTTGCCCCACGACGGACAGAGCAAGAAAAGCAAAACCAGGACCATCAACCGCTGGTTGATGGCACCAATTCAGCATTGACAGGAATCCCCAACGCTGGGCTGAGTAACAAACAAACCTTACTCAGAACCAAACAGCTCAGCTGCGATGCAACCCTGCGAGCTCACCTTTATAGACACAAGTGCCCACCCCCAGTCTCCAGTTGGTCCATTCTCATGCAAATGAGGGCTCCAAATCCTCGTAGTATGATTGGTCCAGAAGGCCCTGTCCTGATTGGTCAGAATAGAGCTCCCGTGAGAGCTCAGTAAACAGGCTGGTGAGGGTATAGCTGCGCAGCTCTGATTGGTTGGCGAAAGCCTAAGTGCTATTGGCCGAAATAGAATTCCAGGAACTGCTTTATAAGGGCTGCTCAGTGCAGGCTGCTCCCTGGCGCCCGCGGTGTGCAGATGCCCATATGCAGAAGTGGCTGCGAGGCTCTGCTTTGAAATTCGAGCCCAGTGACCCCTCCGGAGGAGGTGTCTTTTTCTGAGGCTGCACAGTCCCAGGAAAGACACCTAACAGCCAGGGCCACAGACCGCCCTGCTGGAGCAGGGCTGTTTCTCCGCCCCCCACCCCCGAGGATGACTTCTGCATCTGCTTCCCTCTCACGCCCCCTCCATCCCCTCTGTCCCCAGCCGGCGTGATGATGGTCCCGCAGAGGAAGACCGTGGACGGATTTGAGGAGCACTTTGGCCTGAACTACCTGGGACACTTTCTGCTCACCAACCTGCTCCTGGACACCCTGCAGGAGTCGGGATGCCCCGGCCGCAGCGCCAGGGTGGTCACCGTGTCGTCGGCCACGCATTACGTCGGCGAGCTGGACTTGGGCAACCTTCAGAGCAGGTGGGTCTGTGCTCCCGGAGCAGGCGGGGCGTGGTTGCAGGCGCCCTGCCCCGGGCGACGCCGCGACACGCAGGGCAGAGCACTCCCCATCAAAGCAGCATGGTGCTCGCCACCGACCGTTGTTTTATAAACCATCTCGCTGTGATAATTGTAACAATATTTGTGAACTGTTTACTGGTTTGCAGTCCCACGTTTAAATGCATTATCCACATGCACCCGTTACCACGTTGGAGAAAGGCTTGTAGATAACCACTCACAGGGCTGCCTCAACTTACCGAGCTGTGGCGTGCTGCCCGGTTGTTATTGTGGAAATGCAATGTTAGGTGCACAGTTACACATCGCCGCGACCTCAGATTAAAACTCTGACCGCAGTCGACAACATCGAGAACTACCCGCCCCCTGCAAACGTGGTCGGAAACAGCCGATCCAGCATACACTGCGGTCCCCCAGCGAAGAGGAGGGCTCACGCACTAGTCCGTACACTGACAGGACAGGGCGTTGCCTCCTATAAAAACAGCTGAAGGTGAAAGAAAGATTTTGGTGCCGTCACGTCCCATCCCTTCGCCCCACAATTAAGACGTGTTTAAGTTCCCACTCCTGGGACCTGGGAATGGGGCCTTATGTGGAAACAGGGTCTCAGCAGATGGGATGAGGGAAAGACCTGAGAGGAGGTCGTCCTGGGTCAGGGGGGCCCTGCGTCCAATGACAGTGTCCTGAGAAGTGATAGAAGAGGAGACGCAGACCCAGACGAGAAGCCACCTGGAGACGGAGGCAGAGACGGGAGGGACGCGGCCACCACCCCAAGGACGCCTGGAGCCCCCAGAACTGGAAGAGGCGGGAAGGCCCCTTCCTGGAGCCTGTGGAGGGAGCATGGCCCTGGGACACCTGAGCCTCAGACGTCTGGTCTGCAGGACGGGGGAGGGTGAATATATGTGGTTTTAATCCCCCAAGTGCGTGGGTCTCTTATAGCCTGCACCAGGGTCCTAAGGGACATCCGAGGTCTGTGGGACTCTGGGAGGTCCACCCCGTGGAGACTCTCAGCCCAGAGGACCAGGAAGACCTGGGCGTCTCCCCTTAGTTAGGAGCCCGAGGGAGGTAGGGAGCGGCTGACTTCCTTTTGCAACACTTCTCTGTTCTCTCCCTTTCTTTTGTCTCTTTAATTCCCCGCTGGCAAACTCCGTGGTTTCCAGGGGCACAAATCCCTAGCAAGATGTGCCCCATGACAGGTGGTCTCCACAGCCACTCATGTCGCTTCAAGGACGCACCCCGGGAAGCCAGCCTTCCCGTTTCCCCAGACTCATCACGTTGCATCGTAATCCCCAGAGTCCAGTCCTCCTGCAAAGGGGCTTGTGGGGAATAGGGCCGGGTCTGTCCCCCGCAGGGGCCACGCTTGGAGTCTGCAGAGAGCGTGCAACCAGCAGATGTTCCCAGAATTCAGCAGGGAAATGACATTGCAGGGCATACGTGTCCGGTCACGCCATGGCCGGTGAATGTATTGGTCTTTGTTCCTTTAAGCAGGAATGAGTTTAAAGACTAAAATCGTACGAACGCAGGACAGAACGCAGATGTGCGTGCGCCTGGCTCTCGATTCCTGCAGTGAGAGGTTCTGGGGTCTCACACAAAACCCCGACCTTCGTAGGGAAGGGGCCCAGGCGTGAGCGTGTCGGGAAGCTGCTGGGAAGCAGCCTCTGTTTGGTTAGTTTCCTGTCCATCCAATGACAGGTGTTTCGTTCTATCGTTTTGTTTTAAAAAGGTTTCTGCAAAGGGGACGAGACCATCTCTTTTTTTTTACTTTTTGAAAAAGCTTTTCAATGATAGTCGACACGCAATATGATTTGGCATTAGTTTCAGCGTTGGGCCCACTGGTTAGGCAGGTGTATCCGTTACAAAGTGACCCCCCGATAATTCCAGCAGCTACAAGGCCCCACACGCAGTTACAACAGTAGCATTGATGACATTTGCCGTGCGGGATTTTACGTCCTGTGACTATTCCATAACTGTCCGTCTGTGCTCATTCCCTCCCCCTGTTCCACCCAGCTCCCCCCGTCCCCTCCCCTGACAACCGTCAGTCTGTTCTCTATGTCTGTGAGTCTGTCTCCGTTGTCTTTGTACATTTATTTTGTTAATCAGACTCCGCAGCTTAGGGAAATCACAGGGTATTTGTCCTCCTCTGTCCGACTTATTTCACTGAGCATCACACCCTCTAGGTCCATCCATGTTGTTGCACCTGGTAACGTTTCACTCTTCTTTAGGGCTGCGTAATATTCCGTTCTATATGTGGGCCACCTCTGGGTATTTCCTGAAGCAATCACAACCACGACTGTATTTTGCTATGTACAATGGGCACCCACATTTTTGCCCCAAACGTTCAAGCAAACCATCTTTCCTATTTATTTTTTAATTCAGTTACTTATTTATTTATATTGAGAAACAAAACCGATGATCGTGTTGCAGGATATCATGTTGCATACGGATATCGTTAGTTGCTTTCTGCAGTTACACTTGCAATGCATAAGCGTAAATAGAAGAATTAAAAGCGTTTCTATAAAATACAGAATTAGCACTGCATGTGTATAACAGGCATCCTTATTTCCCCCTCAAAAATGTGGGCGGAAAGGTGCGCATCACACACAGCAAAATACAGGTGATCCCGAAACGCAGAGATACCCCCACTGCGTTCACCGCGGCGTCGGTCACAGTCGCCGAGCCGTGCAAGCAGCCGAGTGCCCAGCAGTGGGTGGGTGGATACAGAGGATGCGGTGTATTTGCACAGAGGCTCTTGTAACTTTGTCACCCTGCTTTCTTCCGCTGTGCTCACAGGTTGGCCATTACTGAATTGGTTTGCTTAGTGTAGTACCCTGTGTGTCTGTTCCCCCAACTATATCTGTATTGATTTTGAGAGAGAGAGAGAGAGAGAGAGAGAGAAACATCGATCGGTTGCCTCCTGCACGCACCCTGACTGGGGAATCGAACCTGCCACCTTTTGGGTCCGACCAACTGACCCCCCCCAGCCAGGGCTGGTCTATGGCTTATTGTAAACCCAAGGCAGTGGAGAACCAGCAGCTAGGAAAAGCTTCCTCCTTTCCCTTACTAGTCTGAACAGGAAGTGTAGACATCCCCTTTCGTCAAGGAAACTTACATCGGGGAAAGGGCTTTGCATTTACAAAGTTGACTGCGGACCAGGAACAGAGCTTTTGCTGTCGGAAAAAGCATTTTTCCAGCAAAGAAGGACCAGTTCCGGGTATTGGTGGTCACTTCCTGGCCTGAAAACACCCCACAGAGTTTAACGAACAGGCGTCCCCACGAAAGGTCTCTGGCCCCAGGTGTGTGGGTCCCAGCACATCGTGACAAACCCCCGTGGCCACGTTCGTTCTCCTCATGAGACGGTGCTGATGTCAGGGCCCACGCCCAGGGCCGCAGCAAACTTGTGGGCAGAGAGTGGGCAGCAAACTTGTGGGCAGCAAACTTGGGGACCAGGCACTCGGTCCTCACTGGGGTCCAACAGTGAGGTGTTCAGGTTTCCACGCGTTCACTCTGTATGGGCAAATTTAACGCACCTGATCGGGAATGAGGACGGGAAGCGAGCGTCGGCGCTACTCAGTTATCCAAGTCTTCCAGGGCTTTGTGAAAGGGGGGGCTCGCTGGGTGGGTGGCCTCGTGATTCCTTAAGTGGTTGTTTTGCCGGTGACGGGCCTGCCTGCATGGTGGTGGTACGTGTCCTAGGCATCTGCAAGGCAAAGGTGAACCTCAGGCACCTAGGCAAGCCCCATGCCGGGAAGCCACATTTGGGATAAAATGTGCATTTTAAAAAACTCGCACTCATAGGGAGGTTAGAAAACGAACTTCCAAACACCCCCTGGGTACGTGGGGTGGCCAGGGGGATGGGGGTGAAGAATCCGGGCTGCCAGGCCAGTGGCTTTCACACCACCTCCCCGTTCGCCCTCGCAGAGGCTGCTACTCCCCGCACGGCGCCTACGCTGGTAGCAAGCTGGCCCTGGTCCTGTTCACCTACCACCTACAGCGCCTGCTGGCCGCCCAGGGCAGCCCCATCACTGCCAATGCCGCGGACCCCGGCGTGGTCAACACCGGCCTCTACAAGCACGTGTTCTGGGGCACACGTCTGGTCAAGAAGCTGTTCGGCCGGTGGTTGTTCAAGGTGAGCTGCCCACCGATGGTCGGTGGTTTCTGGGTCTGTGGTCTGAGCCCCTCCCATTCCCCGGGGGGCCAGCTCGAGGCCACGTCCACGGTGTTGAGTGCGACGGCCCGAAAGGGGGTGGACGTGTTTGGTCATCCCTCGCGCGTGGGAGCACGCCAGCACCCCTCGTAGCTCTGATAGGAAACCCAGCCCCAACCTCGGACATGCACGCAATTCCTGGTAGTTTTACATCAAAGTTGGGGGTTGGAGAACAGTGCGGAGGAGACGGGATCGGATGCATCAGCCTACGGAGCGTCGAAGGATGGGAGGTGGGGCGGGGGGCACCGCCGTGCAGCTAGAGTCCGTTTTTGCGGAGCACGGAGGGGCAGGACTGGGTGAGGACGGACCTCGAGGCTGTTCTAACAGCGAGTCCACAGATACCATGCATGCGGTTTGCCTGGTTGACGGTAGGAATTCACAGAGGAAAGGTTCCGGGATAAGCGGGGGTGACTTCAGGAACCAGGGAGTCCTTCGCAGAGTGGGCAGGCCACCCAGGGTCTTCCTGGGTGTATATTGATTATTTTCTCTTCAATGAATCTTTTAAAATATGAAACCCATTTTTGCGTTTGTAGCTGCAACAGCCCTCTCTGGGGAGGACCCGTTGCGTCCTCCAGGACCCCGGCTGGACTCAGGAGGCTCCCAAAGCCCGATGCAGAGGAGGCAGCCTTTTCTGGGGGCGGGCAGTGCAGGCAGGGTGAGACCGTTGACCGGGGAGCTGGTGGCTCTGGGTTCGAATTCCGGCATTTCCACCCTCGAGCCGCATGCCGTGGGCAAGTGGCTACACCTCTGTGAGCCGCAGAGCCCCGTCTGAAAAACGGGGTCTGTGACCTCATCCCGGCGGCCACCCCTTCCTCCAGTTCCTCGATATTGTTGATCAAACCCAGTAGCTCAATTCATGCCTCCTTTGAGGCAATTTTATGTATTTTGGTTTCACAAGGAGCTGTTGAACTGATTATGTACATCAGGGATTTTTAATTTTTCTTGATTTTAGAGAGAGCAAGGAAGGACGGGAGGATAGAGAGAGACAGACAGACAGACAGAAATATCGCTTTGTGATTCCACATGCTGAAGCATGATGGGTTGATTCTTGATCCCCTGACCAGGGATCGAACCCACAACCGTGGCGTATTGCAGACGACGCTCTAACCTACTGAGCTACCTGGCCACGGCTGCGTCGGCGATTTGTCTGTGTGTCTGTCTATCAAAATGAATGAGTCCGACGCGGAAATGCGACCCACGTGGACGCGCGTTCCCATTGGCTCATGTTACAAAGAAACCCAGGAGCCACGTGTGAGGCTCCGCACGGTTGCCCACCCCGGCTCTCTGCTTGGGTCTGTGATCCAGCGGCGGGGCCGCGTCCCCCCCCCCAGCATCGGTGGGAGGTGACAACCCTGTGCTCCCCCCTCAAAGCTGACACGTCGCGGCCTTCTTCCCTTCTCCCCACAGACCCCCGACGAGGGAGCCTGGACCTCCGTCTACACAGCGGTCACGCCGGAGCTGGAGGGCCTGGGGGGCCGCTACCTTTACAACGAGAAGGAGACCACGTCACTGGCCGTCACCTACGACCGGGACCTGCAGCAGGAACTGTGGGCCAGAAGCTGTGTGATGACCGGCATCCGTGACGTGACCCCCGACATCCTCGCAGAGGGGCGGCTGCCCCGTCGGGAGACAGCTGCGCTCAGCCCACCCCTCACGGGCGTGTGAAGGATCTCCTGGCTGGGCGTCCATCCCACAGCCGCCACCCTCAGGGTACAGTCCCCAAACAGCTTTGAGGGAAGTTACGGGGCAAAGGCCCCCTGGCGTGTTGCCCCGAGCTGGTGGGCCCTCAGCCTATGTGTTTTAATGCCAAAGTGTGAAAGTGTTCGACGTGCCTTGGATAATTAAACCCTGCCTTCCGCATGTAGGGTGTTCCTTGCTTGGCACCGAGCGGACAAGCGGGCTGGGGTTCACATGCACCCCAGGAGGTGGAGACTTTCAGGGAACGGCCTACTGGTGGGATATCGGTGCTTTGGGGGTCCCGGTTTGCTGTTTCTTCCCACCCTCCTCATTATTTTGGAGATGTGGCTTTGATTCCGGGGCCCCCAAAAGACAGAAGCTTCGGCTTCCCTCGGCCAGTTGCTCAGGGTTGGTGTGACCCACCTTGTCCAGTGCTCGCCTCATGGTGGCCCAAGACACGTCCACGCCGTAACCCGCTGTGGTCATTTTATTTGCAAAGTGGCATCTTGGCACATGTAAGTAGAGCTTCAGATGAACCGATAACCCTGGCTCATCAAGGAGGCCCAAGGCATCCCAAGCTTGCGTAGGAGACACAGGCAGACGGCGACTCGATTCCAGAAGAGGAGAAGCCACGTGGAGACAGAGGCAGAGACGGGAGGGATGCGGCCACCAGCCCAGGGGCGTCTGGAGCCCCCAGAGCTGGAAAAGGCAGAAGGCCCCTCCCTGGAGCCTGTTGAGGGAGCGAGGCCCTGGGACACCTGGATGACCTCAGATACCTGGTCTCCAACAGGGGAGGATGAATTCATGAGATTCACACCATCAGCAAATTGCTGGCGATTTGTTACAAGAAAAATCCAGCGTCTGAATGTTTCAGGCCGTTCACTGGGCCCTGCCCTTGGTGCACCTTCCTCACTCCCCGGTCAGGCGAGGAGGGCTCCTCAGTCTCCCCGAGGGGCATCCCGGACGTGCCAAAGCCCAGCGCACACAGACGAGAAGTGCTCTTGAAACGCCAGCCTGTGCATGTGGCTGGTCTGTGTGCACCCTGCACCAGTGGCCCCTGGGCAGCTGGCTGTCCACTCTCCTAAGTGACCAAATGCCACCAAACGACCCGACAGTGCCTTGGAAGTTCAGCCAGTCGCTCCCCACACCCCGTGGCGGGGTTCACGGAGGAGGCAGGCATCGCTGCTGCTTCTTCATTCTGCGGTGGGTGGCGTCTTCCCATAAACCATGTCACCCGCAGCCACCCTTGTGGAGCGGGAGGGTTACATGACGGCCACTTAGTCGCCCAGGAAGGCCTGTCACCGGTTACTTGAGAACAGTTACTTCAGGTTACTGGACAAAAGCAGTGATAGGCATCAGCCTCCTGCTTCTGAGACCTGGCGTTCCTATGGGCGAAGCTGCTGTGCTCATCAGCATCGGTCAAGACCTCCCCGAACGTCCAGTGAGGCGAGTGGGTCCGGTGGCTCCACTGCAGAACCTCAGGAAGGGACTCGGTGTCCAGGCTCCGTCCGTCTGCCCATCAGCATTTCCTTCCATCTCCTCAAACCATCCTCTCTGGTCCGGCCGCATGGGAGACCCCGGGAACCAGGCACGTGCCAACCTCAGCTTCCTGCCGGCTGGCATCCCCTGCCGCGTCTCGGATGTCCTCCTCAGCCCGGTCTCGTGCGGGTCAGAACCAGAACCGCTTCGTATGCGGAGGCACGATTCGGGCGTGCCTCAGCTCCTGCTTCCCCACAACCAGGACGCTACACCAAAAAAACCCCCAAAACTGCAGATTCTTGAATTCTAGGAGGTCTCTCACCTTGGGATGTTTTCAGGTCCTTGGAGACCCTGGTACCCCTGGAGGTCGCCGTGCGGGAGTGCCAGCTGCTCTTTGTATCGTCACAAAGTGGGTTTTCAGGTGCGGGTCTCAGGTTGAGTCCCGGCCCAGCCGACGTCCTACATCCCTCAAATGCTGAGCCCGCTGGCCCCTGAGAGGTGCTGGTCCCCAGGCTTCGAGACGCTCTGCCCCGTGGATTCCTGGGTGAGTGAGGCTGACCTTGGGGAATGCTGGGTGCTGGGGGTTCTGGGTTCGCGTCTGTCCCTGGCTCTGGGGGCACTGGATTGAGCTCTGTGTCCGGAAATGGACGGCTTTCCTCCCTGCACATATGCAAGTGGCTTCTCCATAAAGCCACTCTTGTCTCCCCCAGTGTGGCATCGGTGAGGTGCTTTCAGGGCCCGCAGTGGGAGGCACCACCCCGTCCATTCATTCGCTCATTCATGCATTTGTGTGAAGCCTTCTGCAGCCCGGCAGCTCAGGGTTCAATGGGATACATCTCTTGCCCTCACACAGTTGGACGTCTGTGGTGGGCTGCCAACGGGACCCCGAAATATCAGACCCTAACGCTGGGACAGGGGAACGTGGCTGTATGTGCTCACAGGGACTTTTAACAGAAAACTGGGGGCACAGCGAAGGTGGAATCGCGCCCGGTTGAGGTGCCAATCTGATTTTGAGGGTGGCTGTGGGCATGGGCTTCTTGGGTACTCTGCAGAAGGGCCCCCCCAAAACCCGGAACTTATTTATAAAACACTGTGTGTTTGTTCTGACATGTTTAAACTTCAGTCCCCTTCAAAGTCGACTGTATTGGATGCAACCCACCTCTTGAGACATTTGTTTGACGGCTCAAAACAGTTCCTGAACTCGCCGATGTTGATGCCTTTTAGTGCTTCTTCTGTTTCTTGTTTTACGACTTCCACATCGGCGAAACGTTTCCCTCGGCGGACTGTTTTCAACCAGGGGAACAGAAAAAGTGGCTCGGGGCAAGATCGGGTGCATAGGGAGGGTGGGACACAGGGGTCATGCCATCTTTGGTCTGCTGACTACTCAGCACAGTGTGGGCAGGTGTGTTCGTAACTCACCCACCATGAAACGGGGAAACATTTTGAAAGAGTCTTCACAAAAAAAAAATTCCCCGAAGCCAAACACAGCCTCTCACAACAACACCAGCTGGTGCACCGATGCCGATGGGATCCCAGAAGACTCACCCAACGAGGGAAGCCTGTCCTCCAAGGGGCCCGCCCTCCAGGAGCTAATTCCAGATTTCTTGGGTCCGTCCTCCTGTATCCTGTTGTATAAAGATTGGCCAACCATCCAGTTTATCTGGTTTTGATTTCATCGGCTCTAATGTAATACAAGCATTCGTTGCCTGTTCCAAACAGGGGCCGTGTGCCTTCCCCTGGGAAGGGCCGATTTCACAGAAAGATATTTCCAGCATTCTCCCCAGGACCCGTCTGTGCCACCGGGAAGGGAGGTGTCCGCCTGCTGATACTCCACAGAAAGAGATGGACAGGACACGGCTCTCAGCTGGACCCTAGAGATGCTCTTCCCGTGCGGGAAGGGCTCCGTGCTCCGAATAGGCCTTAAGGCTGTGCACAGCAGGCTTTACGTTGCTTTTCAAGTGCCAAGTCCAGCTCCGCCGTGTCCACTTGCTTATTTGCGTGCAGAGCAGGCCCCGAGAGGAGGTCGCTCCTGCCGTCCAGCACTGCTCACATTGATTCTGTCCGATTGACAGAGGGAAATGCCTGGACGGTCTCATTTCACTCAGCACCGGCCCCACCAGCAGCCCAACGGGCCCCTTCCCAAAGACTGGACTTGCCCGCCCAGCACCAGGACCGTGGCTGTGCATGCAAATGGCCAAAGCCAGCTTCCCATCTTCCTCTGCCCTTTGCAGGTCTGGCTTCCCGTGAAGTTTCTGCCTCCCTCTCTCTGCAGGAAAATGGCGAGGAATGGAGGCGGGGGGAGCATCCCCTGCCCCCTTCAAAGCGAGCATGAGTAGATCCGAAGTGGGTCCCTCGTGTTCCCTGCATCTTTGACTTGTGACTCATGGGAGATTTTGTCTGTACTGAAGCAGAGCGAAGTGGGGCTGTCGATTTCGTCGGACGTGGGGCCGCATCGGGGCTCGGCTGCGTGGTGGGGCCCCCTCCCCGTGACTGCAGTGAGTTATCCGCTGTCCCCGGCGATTCACGGAGCTCGAGAAGCTCCCGGAAGCCCAGGACCCGCTTCCGGGATGTGCCTGGGTTTCAGGACAAACGGCCCCTGGTGAAGGTGTATTCGCAAAGTAACTCCCGGAGAAAATTTCCACACGTGTCTAGCCAGAGCAAACAGCAGCTCTCCGCTCAGAAATAATCGACAGAAATAATCGACGGGGCAGCTCTGTGCCAGGCCAGGGAACGGCTGTGTCCCTGCGGATTGCAAATCACCCCCGTGACATCGTCACAGCCACAGGAGGCCACCACACCATGCGTTTCTCACCTGCTGGGTTCGTCCGTGTGTTAAAAGGGGGTCAGCCATGAGGGGCCATGGAATTGCCTGCCCAGGGAATCGCCCCCCGGGGGCAAGACTGATGTTGGGGGGTTGTTCTTCCTGTCAGGAGCAGAGGTTGACGTGGGGCCCCGCTTGCCCGGGACCCACACCCTCCACCTTGGGCTGAGGGAGGGCAGGTTGGGGGCTGAGCTCAGTCCAGCCTTGGAGACACAGCCGGATTCAGACTCGGCCTGGGGCTGGAGCGTGGGCGGGGATAAGGGTTCCCCCAGGGCTGCTGCTGTTCCATCAGCAGTTCAGTTTGTTACGATGCCTTGGTTTCAAGAGCGCACTGGGGTCGTCTCGGGCAGGGGGCTCCCCGCTGTGGGGCGTGTGGGAGCTGCTGGCTGTTGGACACCCTCCCTGGTCTGTCTCCACCCAGCGCAGGTGAGCAGCATCACCCCCGACCCCCGGTTTTAACACCCAGACAGTCTCTAGGCATCAGCAAGGAAGGCGGGTCGCCCACCGTCGAGGGCCGGGCCTCCAGAACAAAATACACAAACTTCTCACAATTCCCCGCAGCCGAACACACGCGTGTACCCATAGCTGCCCGCATCACACGCCGAGCCCCCTCTCTGCTCCTGTTCCGGGGCTGACAGGCTCTGTGCACCTTGGGGTCACGTCACGGCCTCAGGCAGCCCACGCAGGGGGGACGTGACGGTCCCCTGAATCCCCCCCAGAGAGCAAGTGCTCAGCACCAAGGCAGGTTTAGGAGCAGGACACGGCCCGTCAATGTGGTCTCCCTGTCCATGAGCCTGTCCCTGTTTTCTGGTTTTCATTTATTCTGCCCTTCCCATGCCACCCATGTGTGACGTCACATGGTATTTGTGTGTTTCTGTCACTCTTGTTCCGCGGAGCACGACGCCATCTAGCCCCGAGTGCTTCGTGGCAAAAGGTAACACTCCCTGTCCACCAGGTCCCGGCCCTTTGGTTCCGTCGGGGTTGGGCGTGGGGGGAGGGACCAGTCCACCAGAGTTCTCCCAGAAGCAGTGCCCACCTTGGCTCTGGGTCTTGGGAGGGGCAGGAGAGGGGCGGTCAGAGCCGGTTCTGCAGGGACAAGAAGTTCGAGGTGGCAGACAGAACACCCTCAGGGCTGCCTATCCTTCCTCCCACGCCCCACGCAGCGCCCTGCAGCAGACGCGGTCAGCGAGACCACGCGCAGAAAAACCCACCCACTATCCACGCCGCTGCTATGTCCCTCCCGCCCGCGTTCCACTGCGCTGCTCTCCGGTGAGACTGCACAGCTCGGCCGGGCTGCCGTGTAGGTAGAGACGCAAAGTCGGTCTCTTCGATGTTTGTACCCACCGGGTTCCCGCCCTCGGGGGGCACGTCCCCGACTCCGGTCACAGGGGCACCACATGTGCCTCACCGAGTTCCTCCTCTCTCGCTACAGCTCCGTAACAGCATGCGGCAATTTATTTTGGATGGATTCCCGAGGTTGAAGTTTGTAAGCCATAATGCTCTCTGCCCGGAAGCTTCCAGGCCCCGTGCGAGGCAGGGAGGGAGGGACTTGGGGGCAGGGGGCCAGCAGTTCCCGCCCCCAGGGTCCCTGGGGTGCTGAGATGGATTTCTGCTTCATTGATCCTCAATAGGAGGCCGTCTGGCCCCGAGCACAGGCAGGCGGCAGCTGGCCCTGAGATCTATATTGGATTATTCCTGCTGCTTCCTGCTGGCTTCCTGCCTTTGCCTGATCTTCCTCGGCAGCCACCCAGAGCTGGGCAGAGCAAGGCCGGGAGGGGGTGGGGGGCCTCCTCTTACTGGTGAGAGTTAGGGGCAGAGCCGGGAACGCAAAACCTTCAGCTGGGGACATAGCAGGGTCTCCTGTGGTGGAGTGGTACTGTGTCTACATGCTGTGTTGTGTCTCCGTGAGCGTGCCATCTCGCACACGCGTGCCGTGTACACGCAGAGCGCTCACTGGGATTTTGTGGGCCCAAGGGATAGTGGTGCATTGTGACTTCTGCAGCCTGTGAATGACTAGAAGCAGGGTGTGGCAGGTGGGATGAGGGGAGGGTCTGAGAGGAGGTCGTCCTGGGTCGGGGGGCCCTGCGTCCAATGACCGTGTCCTGAGAAGAGACAGAAGAGGAGACACAGACCCAGAGGAGAAGCCACGTGGAGACGGAGGCAGAGACGGGAGGGACGCGGCCACCATCCCAGGGACGCCTGGAGCCCCTGGAGCTGGAAGAGGCGGGAAAGACCCTCCCTGGAGACTGTGGAGGGAGCACAGCCCCGGGACCTCAGACGTCTGGGGTCCTCTCGTTCCCCTGTGGCCCCCAGCCCGCCGACGACTTTTGTCCTCTCAGCTTGAATGGGCTTTGCGCAGCTGCGCTGGCCCACACGGGACACTGGCCAGTTTCTTTGTGTTCACAGCCCGAGCCCACAGCTGCACCAAGCTGGGGAGCAGCATTCAAACTCGCCGTTATGTAGAACAGGGAAAGGAATTCCAGCACAGGGGATATCGTCAGTAATGTGATAATAATTACGTGCAGGGCCAGGTGGGGGGACCAGATACATTGGGATGATCACGTATAAGGCATATAAGTGAGCCATCACCATGTGGCATACTTACAACTAATATATATGTTTAAATGTTCTAAAGGGAAATCAGAACGGGTGTCTCAGAGTTGCACTCGGCCATCTGTTGCTGGAATCAGACACGGCCGTGGGGGCCTAGCCGCCGTGCTGGTGTGTGACCCGGAGGCAGGACCCAATCCCCTCCGGCGGTGGCTGAGAGCAAGAGCCGGCTGCTTGCTCTTCTGTCTTCGCTGTGAAAAGCCGGGCTAGCTCAGCTCCTTTGGTGGCAGCTCCGGTAATTTAGAAGTGGGGGGCATGTCCAGACTGCAGAGCCTCCTTCTCACACACAGTCTCCCAGGCGCCTGTGGGCCTCTTTCCCTCCCCGCGGCCCCTGCCACTGTTTATTTTGGGATAAGCAGATGGTTCCCGAAAGCTACACTAAAGCCTTCGCAGAGCTCGGAGAAGCCCGTGGGCAGTGACTGACGGGGTGCTGCTTGTCAGATTGCTAGCCGCGCAGAAGGGCCTCATCTGAGATGGGTTGTTTTGTAACAAGCTCCTGTGTGTGTGGTTTGGGGGGGCGGGGGGACTCTTCATAAAGTCTGCGTCTCTGTTACCACCTCACCACACGAGGGTCTGTCTCACTCTTAAAAATCAGCACAAACGCCGGAGGGTGAAACCCAAGACCTCCCTTCTCAATTCCCACCACGACCTCACCATTCCAGTGGCTGACGATTTCTTTTCCATCGCAACCAAACCCACATGGACAATTGCACCTCTCTGTCCAATGAAGATGCTGCTTGCTCCTTCTCTCTCTCTCTCTCTCTCTCTCTCTCTCTCTCTCTCTCTCTCTCTTGTGCCAAACCCATAGCTCCATTTCTGCACCGTCCAACCGCGACTCAATCCCTCGCAAGTTGCCCTTAACGACGTCTCTTCACAGACATTTGCATCCAAACGCTCTGGGGTTTTACACTAACGTCCGGCGCATCTCCCTGGGCATGCTGGCCACTGCTCGCCAGTCCGCGCCGCCGTGACGCAGCTCCATCGCGTGGCCACCGTCTTCCCTGCCTCAGTTTCCCTTGATGTCTGTCTCTCTGCCCTTTCCCGTTCCTTTCCCTACATGGTAGGATCCCCCCATACCTGGGACTTTTTTCTCTTTCTTGTTGGCCACGTCGATAGTGTAGACGTCTCCACTACAAGTCCCTCGTTCAAGTTCAGAGACTCTCAGGATTCGAGTTCACATCTTCCCCAGGCTTTCTTCGTGAGCTCCAGCTTCCTTCACCTTCTGAGCTTCCCGTGTGTATCTGGAGCTTGGGATAACCTCAGCACCCGACGTGCACGGTTTTTGTGGACATCGCGTGGCCCTCTTGGACAGCCACGGCGGGCTGTGGCTGAGCGCCCAGCACTTCCCGCTCTGTTATGGCAGCCGTTGTTGTCTTGGAGAATCAATTTGGCTTCAGCATCTCAGCCCTCTGATTCTGCAGCGCAGATGAGTCTCAGGAGTGTGACTCTAGCCACCGACTGTCCTTGAGACCTTTAAGGGTCTTCTTAGGGTCTTCTGAAGGTCTTTTCTGTGTGAACCAACGTGGTTTGAAATTGTTGTGTCCGTGTCAATAGGTGCTGACTGCTTCCTCTTTTTCTTCTCCTGCTGCTCCTCCTTTCCTCCTCCTCTGCTGCTTCTTCTTCCTCCTCCTCCTCCTCCTTCATCATCGTCATCCATCGTCATCGTTACCATTATTTTGTTTTTCCCTCCAGGTGTCCAGACCTGGTCCAAAGGACCACCGTTCTCATCAGGAAGCCCACTGGAGTCAGCCCGCATGGCAATTAAAATGTAACTCAATACATATTGTAAACTCAGGAAGATCTCGGCCAGAAGGAACGATCCAATACCAGGAAAGGTCTGCCCAGGAACCCACGTGTGTGAACTCCGAGAAGCCAGCATCTCTAGGGCCAGCGTGCAGTACGCAGCGTCTAACGGGCCAGCTGCTAAAGCAGATGCTGCTCTTCGATGTCGTAGAGGAAACACTATACGCTATGCTGGTCAGGCCGGGTGGCTGCACTGTCTCCGGGTCAGGCTCCTTTGGCCTTGTCCCCCACTGTCCACCGAGTCCGTGGGGGAGGCCCAGCAGGTAGGCAGGACATGGGGAGAACCAGCCAGCCATCACCTCTCGGCCCAGAGAGAGCTCCTACTCACCCGTGAAAGCCCATACAGAAGGGTCCCTGAGTGTGTGTGCTCTTCAGCCGGGGGCCCCCTCACGGGTCATGCCCTCTGAGATCCTCACCTCACCCCACTCACACCACTAAGACCTTTGGGGGGGGGGCTGGAGCCTCCTTCAGCCTGAGAGCCCCTGTGGAATCTTTGGTGCACCTGGCCCCACCTGGCACTTGTTCCATCCAGGGCACTGGGTGGCAGAGCTGTGGCATCATCCACAGCAGAGAAACCTGCTGACTGACCCCCATCGTTAACTAAGTGTCTTCAGGGCGATTGAGTTACCTGTACAACTTACGAACAACCTCCATGTAAACACTTCCTGAGTGCCCTGGGCGTTCTGGGCCATCTTGATCGCAGTTGACTGTCTCTCTTGCAATAACACACTGAGAAAATGTGATTTCAATGGATTCCCACTTACGAAATTACAGTCGCATTGCCCTCTGCGTCCAGGAGAGCGGAACCTGGTCACCGTAATGGACCTGGGGACATTTTCCCAGCTCTTCAATGAAACTCTTGCTTTGCATTCAGCGCTGGAATGCTCGTGCCCATGGGGTGAAACCTGGGTGCAGATTTCACAGTTTTCATTGTAAGGATGTCTTCTTTCTTCTCCTACCAAGGGTTTTTTTGGGGGGGTGTGGGCGGGTTGGATGCTACCCACTAGCTCCCACCCGAGACTTGATCCTGGCCAGGCTGGAACAGACTGGAAACTGTTTCTCACTTCCTTTCCCAGACTGACCCAAAGTCTTTCCGACTCCCCCCCTCTCTGTCAGAACCCGCTCTGCGTCCTCGCTCCCTTCCCCCGTTCTCCACCTTCACAGAAATGGACATTCGGGCGCGGTGTCTCTGCGTTTTCAGCGCTGACCGGGCTCCAAAGTGTCAGCCGTGGTTCGCTCAGAGGGCATCGGACTCTGCACATTGCATCCTTGAAGCTCCGATTCCTAATTGCAGTCAGAGCCTCTGTCTGTGCCGGACTCCCCGTGCGGGGCGCCCGTCACCGCACCATGCCGCCTGTTCCCCCGCCTGCTTGCATTTGTCCCCCTCTTTCGCCCATTCCAGAGAGACTTTACCTGTTCTTCTGCTCCACAGCGGCCTCCAAACGAAGCCGATCCCAAGGGGCTGACTGCGTCCTGTAGCCGGTCACAGCTTGGCTTGTGAAAGTCTCATTTCCAAGACGTCGTTAGGGATCAGTCTCCTTTCCTCAGTCAAGCGTCTCTCCCGTTACCGTGATGGTTTTCATTAGGGCGTTGAGAGCTGCGTGTCTTCTATTATTTTATACAATCTCAGAAACACAGTGGTGTTTTTTTCCCCCCTCAGAGGAAACCAACCATAAGAACCCACCCCTGGGAGGGAGGGAGTTTCAAAGTTTTTTGAATGTTGCTGTCCCTTTGCTCGCTCACCGTCTTTCAAAATCTCTCTGTGCCTCTGCTTCTCTTTCCCCATCTTTATACTATGACCAGTTCTTTCCAAACTTCAGGGACCACAGAGGGCTCCTAACTGCTGGCCCCGACTCTCCCCACTGGGATCCAGGCGATGCAGAACAGCTGCCTTGCACCCCCCACACCTCCTGCAGAGTCTCAATGCCTGCAAGTCAAAGGCCTTGGCCGCCTGTTCAAGCCCTTCTGTCCTCAGTTTCCCCGAGTGCTCCTGTCCACCGCTCATCCCGCAGCTGCTCGGGAGCCCCACGGAGCAAGACCGTGAGGAGTACATGTCTCCCTCTGCATCCTAGATTCCCGCTGCTTCCCGTGTTCTTTCCTGCCCTGCGCAAATGCTACGCGCATCCCACCTTCTCCTCTATCTCCAGTTCACCTTGGCGTCTCACCTTGAACTTCCGCTCTTTTGTTTCATTTGTTTGTCCATTACTTCATCGTGACCCAGAGCCCTGTGCGGGCCCCTCCCTGCTCTGCAAAGAGGCTCCCGTTCCTGTCCGTTTCTAGCTCCGTCCTGGGTAAAGTTGGGTAAAGAAGTGGTGAAGCTGACCGATGGAGCAAGCCCACGTTTCACCTTCGTGGAGAGGGCAGACTGATGTCGCTGCCCGAGAACAGGGTGCGTCTGCGTTACTGGGGCGGAGCTTGTCTCTCTTCTCTCTGTCTCCACGTTCTCTCTTCCGGAAGCCTCAGCGCTCCCTGGGAGCCTGGAGTTCTGTTCACTGGAGCACATCTTTATGTCTTTCTGTTTCCTGAGCACGCATGCATGTTGCCTACATGGATGAGGAGATGCGTGGATGGTGAAGGGTATGCGTGTGGCTGGATGGTGAGTGAATGAATGGGGGTGGAGGTTGAGTGGATGGATGGTGGATGGGTGGATGGAGGGATGGGGGATGGATGGGTGGATGGATGGGTGGGTGGGTGGATGGATGGATGGGTGGGTGGATGGAGGGATGGATGGGAGGCTAGACAGATGGATAGGTGAGTGGATAGGTGAGTGGATGGAGGGATGGAGGGATGGATGGATGGATGCAGGAAGGAATGGAGGGATGGATGAAGGGATGGGTGGAGGGATGGAGGGAGGAATGGGTAGGTGGAGGGATGGAGGGAGGAAGGGAGGAATGGATAGGGAATTGGTGGATGAATGGGTGAGTGGGTGGATGGATGGGAAGCTCGTGCAAGTGGCACAACACTTCCTGCTTTCATTTCTGAAGTTTCCCTGCCTGGCTTTTTCTCACCAGCCTCCATGCACCTGGCCAGACACCTGGGCGTGTCACCTGGGCGGCCCGATGGCACTCATGCCCTTGAACACCTCTGTGAACCTGCCGAGCTCCAGGCTGGCCTGGTTGAGTCACAGCTGTCAGCTCACCGTCTTCCCAGACCGACTCAGGTCTGCATCTCAAGCTCCAACTGGACTAAAAATACCCTGCCAGGCCTTCGGTGGGGGGGGGGGGGGGCGGGCAGAAGAATCGTCAGCCACAGCAGCTCCGAGTGAATTGACAGACTTGGCATGCTTGTTTTTCAGCGCCTCCTGCGTGGGTCCTGGGTGCAGCATCCGCTGTGGCAATGAGGACACTTCTGCCTTCTCTCCGTTGGACACAGTCATGTCGGATCTGAATAATCAGCATTGTTTTTCATTTTCTCCTCCAGCTCTTTTTCCTGCTGTCTTTTCCCAGCACGGCTTTCTGGGGGCCCTTCTCTGACTTCTGCGTAAGCCCAGTCTCCCAGATGCGCACCGCACAGTGAACGCCATTATTTCAAAATTAGCCGAGAGGCCTGAGGGGGTGTTTTACCTTCCAGATGGTCGTACGCAGAGATGGCTCATCCGCACTTCTGTCATTTTTCCCCCCAGAAAGAACAGAGTGACAGGAATGAACACTTCCGTGCCCACACTTGTTCGAGACAGCGAGTCCCTCCCTGGGAGAAGGGAGATGAGAACGAGAGAGAGAGAGAGAGACCACAGGCGGCTCGGGGGCTGGTCATTTATTTCCGGGGAAGCCACACGGTGACAGCTAATGAACGAGTGTGCGGGAACTGGAAATCTTTCAGGAGGCACACGCCAGACCCATTTGTCACAAGGCCACTTAGAAGCTGTCTCCTCAGAGGGCCCGATCGTCACTCTTAGCTGTTCCTTGGCCACCGAGGAGGCTCCACGGCCCCCAAAACGCATCGGTCAGGTCGCCGTCTGTCTGGGGTAAAGGATGAAGGGAAAAGGTCCTTCCAGGCCGGTTTGTTCTCTCAGAATCCCGGTGGCATCTGTGCTGAGTGAGCACGTGGCATTCAGATTCTCACGGATGACAAGGACGAGGGTGATGGGTGATGCTGATAGTTTTATGATCAACATTCCTTTTTTTCTTTAACATTTTATTTATTTATTTTTTCGAGAAAGGGAAAGGGAGGGAGGGAAACATCCATGTGTGGTTGCCTCTCATGCGCCCCCTACTGGGGACCTGGCCCACAACCCAGGCATGTGCCCTGACTGGGAATCGAACCTGCGACCCTTTGGTTCGCAGGCCGGTGCTCAATCCACTGAGCCACACCAGCCAGCACTGTGACCAACATTCTTGGGACCTGACCTTCACTTGGGTCCTTGGGTCTGCTGGAATATTTATCCGACGGCTTCCTGACGACTGTGTTTCTCTTACCCTGTTTTAATTGCTTTCTGTCTTCACTGGTGCATCACTGAGCAATAGTGTCAGGCCATGTGCAAAATACCATCGCTGAGTAGGGTCCAAACTGCGGAGAACTGTTCACGCATGAGCCCTGCCCGCCCCACAGACGTGTGTGAGAGAGCGTTCCTGCAAAGCGCTGGGGAGATTTGCAAGGCCTAATCAATACTTTATTCTTTGAGCAACAGAATGAAAGTAGCGTTGGAGTATTACGCAAAGTGTACGATAAATACCCACCAATCAATACTGATACAAATGGTCGAACTGAGATATGATAAGGAGAAGGAACATATGTATTGGGCTGGCCAAAATATTCCTCCTGGTTTCTTTGTTTTTTCCTCCCTACGATGGCTTTAGTACTGCTTAGTTGTCTTTAACTTCATTCGAAACACTTTTGTTAGACTGTATCGTAACAGCGGTTGTATCAGCGTGATTTAAGAAAACGTATCAGAACTGGTGCATTTTTGCGCAGCCATTTCGATACTGAAGACGGAAGAAGATACGCAATATTTTTGACATAGTACGCTTTATTATTTCAAGAAAGGCAAAAACACAACTGAAACAACAAAAAAAGGTGTGCACGGCGTAGGCAGAAGGCGCTATGATGGTGGATCGGACGTGTCAAAATGGTTTGCAAAGTTTCTGGGTACCATTGACATTTCGGCCACATAATTCTCTGGGGCTGCCTTTTGCAGGGGGAGATGTCCAGCAGCACCCCCGCTTCTGCCCACTAGAAGCCTATAGCGGGAGACAGCTGACATTCTCAAAACATCCCAGTCAATAAAGTTACTGAAATGAAAAACGTGTCTTTTATGTTTCACAAGCAACTAAACAGACGTTTTGGCCAAGCCGATCGTACACTGGACTATTACCCAACGGTACAAAGAATGAAATCTCATCATTTCTGACAATGCGGAGGAGGCTAGAGGGTATTGTGCTCAAGGACATGAATGAGACAGAGAAAGACAAATGCCATGTGATTTTACTGACATGTGGGATGCAAAAAAAAAAACAACCCAGAATAAATGAACAAACAAAATAGAACCTCCTAGATGCAGAGGACAGAGTGAGGGTTACCAGACGCGCGGAGTCTTGGGCGGCTGGGGGAACAAGGAGCAGGGGTTGAGAAGCACAGACGGGCAGGTACAGAGGAGCCACAGGATGTGAAGTCCAGCCCAGGGAACAGAGTCAGTAATAAGGTAATTACTACATGCAGTGCCAGGGGGGTGGGTGCTGGAGAAACTGAGGGACCCCCTTTGTAAGTTGTATGAATGGCTAAACCACTACGCTGTGCACCCACCACGAATGTAATATGTATCAACTTCCATTGGAACAAATGCAATAAAAGTATAAAAACGAAAGCCTACCAAACATGAAATTAGCTCACAGTGTTGCTCACCTGCATCCTGGCTGCGGTCTTGTTTAAACAGCAACTCACAATTTGACTTTATCTTGGAGGCTCCAGGACCCACTGGGCTTCCTCCCCAACAGCCCACGTCCTTGTAAACAAAGTATCAACCTCCAGCAGAGGGGGGGGGGGGTTGCTCACTGTGTTTGCGTTGCAAGTTTGCAGGTGCATGCTCGCTACATTGTAGCTCGCTTTGGCAACTGAAAATCTGTTGTATCACTTTCTTCCCAACCACCTTTAGGCAACCGCACCCCTGGCTGCCTCCAGCCAAATTATTCCAATGCATTCATTAAACCAAGTTCAGTGTTATGGAGGGACCTGGGATAGGAACGGAAATGTTTTCTTTCTCCTCCGTTCTCTGGACTCTGAATTCTTGTTCTGGCTCCTTCCTAACACAATCCTCATTTTCCTGCATCCCTGTGTCTCTGTGACCCTCCAGAGCCTGCGATGCATGGAGGGCAGACCCTGCCGATGTTTTTAATTCCTGTCCCCTAATATGCGCGACGCACTCAGCTGTCACGGATGTGATCGATGTTGGTACATTTCGTCCCGATCGATCCCATCCTGCCTGTGCCCGGCCCCCTCCCCACCCCCGGCAGTATTGACCCCTTGTCCCACGTTTGCATTTGTGGCTGAGCAAAAGAAGCACCCACTGTCATTCCTGGCCCCTCCTGGCCCCCGTACACCATCATTTTAAGCACACCCTCATTGATCTGTCTCTTCTCGTTTTCCACACTCAGCGGGACATCACTGTCATTGGCAAGCGGGCCACACATGGGAGCATATCAGACTCAAGTGTAAGTCAGCGCAGACCCTCGGATTCTTGCTGAGGCCGCTGGGGGGATGTGGGGCCACCACGCAGGTCTCCGTGGGACCGTTGAGCAGGTGGAGGGTGAGGCAGTAGTTGGCAGAAAGCGGGCTGGAGAACGAGCTGCGGATTCACACGACTGCCGCCCCGATGTCCCCTGCAGGCTCTGGCCTTGCAGTGTCTGTGACTTCAGGCCACTATCCTGGGGCCGTTTGTGTTAAATATAGGGCACCTGTCTGGGACCCAGGTACAGGCTCTTTTAATTCATGCAACACACGTGTGTTCTTGTCTGCCACCTTCTGCAGGTGGGACATTCGTCCAGGGTGGGCATGAACACGCAGCGTGGGTCACGGCGTCCCTACTGGGTGCAGACACCCGAGCCTGGGGGCACATCCAAGTTCGGATCCAGGCCACCTTTGAGGCTGCAGGACGCCCCCCCCCTTCCCTGAGGGAACCACCCCACTCAGCCCGATTGCAGGTTAGTGTCCCCATGCAATTCACGCTGGATGATTGCACTGCGCCCCTGGGAACGCAGTGACCTCATCTGGGGCAAAAGGTCCCCTGGAAAAAGCGGGACTGTAACACACAGCTCGCCACCTGGTTTTCAGAGAAGGACCCTGGAGAAGCCAGAGCACGGTGCAGGCAGGGCTGTGGGGAAGCCCGAGGGCGAGGGCGGATGTGGGCAGGGAAGGGAGGGGGACCCACAAAGAGTCTCCCCCTCGGTTCTGAGCCGGTGGGTTTGATCTGGGGGTGTTAACATGTCAGGGACGGGGACTGACCCGGGGTGGACTCTGGCCCCTGTGCTGGGTCCTCCGTGGTGGGCAGGGATGAATCCCACAGCCCTCTCTCTGCATGGGGTGTCCTCGTGTGGGGACTCAATCTCTGTCATCTCTCTTTTCTTTAATCCTCACCCGAGGATATGTTCCTTCATTTTCGAGAGTGAGGAAGGGGGAGAGAGAGAGAAACATCCATCTTTGCCTCTCATACGCCCCCCCAACCCAAGCGGGGATCAAACCCACAACCTTTTCGTGCCTGGGACGGCGCTCCAACCCAGTGAGCTACCCTCCCACAGCTCCCCTCTCTCTAGACTTCTATTCAAACCATATATCATTTCCCAGAGGCTTAAAAAAAAAAAAAACCACCACTCTTCATGCACCATTTAAATGACTTCTTTGCAAATGTGTATAAATGAAGGATATTAGTGAAAACCATTTTTAAAGCAGAGCTGGCTAGAGAGTGGGGGGGGGGTTGCTTTCACAAAGATCGGGTGGGCGGGGAGGGGTGTTTTCCAGGGGAGGATTTCTCACAGGCTGCGGGGGCGTGTTCTCAGAAGGCCCCTCTGGTGCTGGCCCTTTGGAGAATGGGTGGAGGGGAGGCACAGGGCGGGGGACACGGGCTGGAGCCCGGGGAGCCGGGACTGTGGGCAGGAGAGGCCGGGGCAGGGAAGGCACAGGTGTTCAGGCGGTGACTCCGAGGCCCTGGGCACCGGCCGCTGTGGGTGGTGAAGGAACGCAGGAAGGCAACTTTAGCTGCTGGACCGGGATCCCCAGGGCCAGGCAGGAAAGGCAGGGACCAGGGCCAAATAGTGAGGTCACTTACGAACATGGGTTCGAGGACCGTGTGGAAATGTGTAAGGTTCTTCTCCGTCAATGTGCCTGGATCTCCGGAAAAAGACCTAGAAATTGCTCAGTCTTGCTCTGACACATGCCCGTCCAGCGGCTGGGACGAGGGAGCCAGAACACAGGGTGGAGACGGGCTGGCCTCTCCGCCACGCCAAAAAAGACACGGCACCGTACCGTGCACCGGGCACAGGAACCAACTCACAGTGCACAGGAGACTTGCTCGGAAGGTGAAAAGCCATCAAAATACTAGAAGAAAACAGGGCGGGGAGAACCTGCTGGCTTGGGTCTCTGCGACGATTTTACAGAGATCACACCAAAAATACTAGTAGCAAAAACCGATATACAGAAGTGGGAATGTACCAAAGTAAAACACACTTCCAGCCCAGGCGAGGCTGCTCAGTGGGTTAGCACGTGGTCCCAATACACCAAGGTTGTGGGTTCGATCCCCAGTCAGGGCACGAATAAGAATCAGCCAGTGATGTATCAGCAAGTGCATGCACAAATCAATGTTTCCCTCTCTCTCTCTCTCTTTCTTTCTCTCTATCTCTTCCCCTCTCCCTCTCCCATCCTCTCTCTCTACAATCAATCAAAAAATATATATATAATAAAAAATTTAAAAAGTGTTCTGGACACAAAAGGAATCATCAATTCACTGAAGAGACAGCATAGGGAGCCGGACAAAGAATTAGCAAACTCTGTATGTGAGAACATCGAAAATCTCTCCTTTGGACCAAGCAGCCTTCCTTAAAAACTTTGCCTGACCAACCAAATGAGACTGGAGTCCTCAGCTCTGGTATATGTCTCCAGATCAATGCGTGTTTGTGAGTCATTTTGCAAACACACTAAGTCAATGATACTAGTTAGCGACGGATGCAAAGTGTTGCCATCTGTGGGTTGTCAGCGTAGGAAAAGAACTCTTGTTGAACAGGCCGATGTTTCCGATGGCCAGTGTGGTGTCATGGCTCCCAGAAAGCATCCTTCACAAGTTGCGCTTCTAACTGGCGAATGGAAACATTCTTTGTTGGCTACATAGTAGTGGGCAGCCGGCCCCCTGCGCAGGGAGCCTTGCAAACCACAAGCTGTGTGTCTGAGAACAGCCCCAGGCTCTTGCTTTGCTTTTCTTTTTGCTTTTCTTTTCTTTTCTTTTTTTTTTTGGTTTGCCTTTCATCAAATTTCCTTTGAAATTCTCTGACTGGGAGTCTGCCTGCACCAAATGGGCCTGCAGAGAATTTTCAGAGGCAAATTGGGTGCCTGGTAGGGCTTGTCAATGAGGTCGGGAGATAGAAACTTTGCGTGGTTTTTTTTTTTTTTTTTTTTTTTTGGTGAAACTGTGCACACTCTGAAACCCAACTGGAAAGCCAAGAATCCAAGCGTCCTCCCAGCCGGTTTGCCTGGATAAAAAGCTCCCCCTTCCCCACCCCACCCCCCACTGTAGGCCAGCTTTGTGGTCAAGACGCGACAGAGAGACAAAGAGATTAGGCAGATGTGCAGAGAATTAAATTCAGGCCCCAAACTCCTGCCCAGAACGGAGCCTGGAAACCTCGTGTTGGTTTTTCCTGCAAATCACACAGGCCCCCCAAATATTCCATCGCCCGTACACTGCAGGGAAAGAAGGGGGTCGCTGTGTAAAACACTTTGGCCGAACAACGTGGGATTGTGCACGTTAACCGTGCAAGGGGTGAGCTTGGAATTGTGGCCAAGTCTACGAGCTTTTGCTTCTACAAATACGCTGACGTTTTACGTGTGGGATCTACGGGGCCTTGGTAATCCGTCCTTGTTGGTTGAGACGTACTGTAACTTCTGATTTTCAGCAGAAAAGCCTCCTTTTGGGGACAACTGTGGAGGTCAGGGTCTGGGATTTTCCTTCCGGCAACCCCTGTGAACGCCAGTTTGTTAAACTGTGTTTCGAATGATAAATGGAGAGATGTGAGTAAAAGTAAGTGGATTTATAAATTTTAAAAATGCAGAAATAGCCCCGGCTGGTGTGGCTCAGTGAGTTGGGTGTCTTCCTGCAAAGCAAAACAGCACGGGTTCGATCCCCAGTTGGGGCACAAGCCCGGGTTTGCAGGTTTGATCCCACTTTGCAAGCATGTGGGAGGCACCCAGTTGATGTTTCTCTCTCTTTCTCCCTCCCTCCCCCTGTCTCTAAAAATAAATCAGTAAATAAAACCTTTTAAAATGCACAGAAATAAATGGAAGCTTCCAAACTCCAGGACAGAAAGCACACCACGTGTGTTGAACACTGGATGGAACTAGAATTCAGGTTTTGAGAGCCTGTCTGGCTACTGTCCTAGCATATTTTATAAGTCAGTGTGAAAACTCTTAATGTGACCCCAGCAATTCCGCTTCTGGGTATTAACCTGAAGAACACGGAAACAGTGATTCTAATCGACATAATGCCCCTCTGTTCCTTGCACCATTGCTTACAGTCCCCAAGACACGGAAGCACCAACATGTCCGGCGATAGAGGATTGGGTGTAAGCGCCGTGGTGCGGACATGCAGTGGAATACTACGCGGGCATGAAAAAGAACAAAATCCCGCCGTTTGCAACCACACCGGTGGGCCTGAAAGGCATGATGCTCAGCGAGCTAAGTCAGAAAGAGAAAGACAAATGCCACATGATGTTGCTCATCTGTGGCATCGAACGGAGAAAGCAAGCTCAACAGAAACAGCCACAGATGCAGAGAACACGCAAACGGCCACCAGAGGGGAGAGACGGATGCGATGGGAATTTTTTTTAAAAGAGCTAAAGATTATTTTTAAAACACTTACACAAAGTTCTCTACACAGAAATAGTAATAAATAAGATACAAGCTTGAGGGAAAAAACGCCCACATGTCACACAGGGAGTTTTCCTTTGAAATGCCAGCGCTTGGAGCTCTGCGGTCAGTAACTGTTTTCTGACGAGTCTACGCCAGCCTAATGCTAATGCCTGCACAGTGTGCGCTTTTGGGGAGAGTTACGGGAAAAAAGGAAGAGCAAAGATTTGGGGGGAAGACAAGGAAGCACTAAGGGTGAGAGAAGACCCGAATTTTGAATTTCACCCAGGTGGTACCAGCAGCAGGTAACTACCACGGCAGCGATCTGAGGTAGAAAAGGATAATTATACCCATCCGCATCACCAAAACCATCATCAGCATCAGCATCACCATCATCAGCATCATCTGCATCACCATCACCATCATCAGCATCACCATCAGCATCATCAGCATCACCATCAGCATCAGCATCATCATCATCAGCATCATCCGCATCACCATCACCATCATCAGCATCATCAGCATCACCATCAGCATCATCAGCATCACTATCATCAGCATCATCAGCATCACCATCAGCATCATCAGCATCACTATCATCAGCATCATCAGCATCACCATCAGCATCATCAGCATCACCATCACCATCATCAGCATCACTATCATCAGCATCATCAGCATCACCATCAGCATCATCAGCATCAGCATCACCATCAGCATCATACGAGAATCTAACTTGTGTTGTGAAGCACTATTGTTTCATGGTTTCTGTCCCTGCCCAACCAAATCCTTTCTGCCACATTCCAGCTCTGGGCCGCCTGCACACCACCCCTCCTCCATGCGCCCCTGCACACACGCTCACCCCTCCCTTCCAACGCCCCCCCCCCCCCAAGGTGGCTCAGCCAGCGCCCTAATGATTGGCTTCTAATCCACTGGAAGGGATAAGCGCCTTGACCTTCAGGGACAGACCTGAATAAAGCCCATCCGGTCGGAGCCTGTGGGATAAGCATCTGTTTACAAAGCCTCGGCCCTTTGTCGGGAGGTGCGTCTGAGGGTGCCGTTAAAATGTATGCACATGCCCAATGTCATTTCCAGGCCACGTTTGTCTTCTGTGGGCTGTGTGGAGCCCCTAAAGAAAGACCCGTGGCTTGTGCCTTCCTCCATCCCTTGCCCCAAAGAGAGCATCACAGCTCTGCAAGGATAAATGTTTCCACGCGTCTTCTGGCCGTGCTTCCGGGGAAGGGCCTGCTGGCCACCTGCCGGTGGAGCGGTCAGCCGAACGCCGGTGGCTGTTATGGTGTCTCAGCCTCGTTTTTTGGTGACACATGGCCGTCCTCGTGGCAGAGCCAGGTGAGGACCACGGGCCCAGGAGAAAAGCCCTTCACCTCGGGGAGCTTTCCTGGCACTTCGAGGCTAATTTTCAGACCCAGAGATGTTTGCAGCTGGCTGGCCACCGATGAGGGGCAGGTCTTCCTGATTGTCCCAGACCCTCTGCACAGGTTGCTCAGGGCTCGGGATCTGCCCCTGGGGTGCCGAGAGAGGGAGGCACCGTAAATCCTCTGTGATGTTACCTTCCTGTAAAATGTAGGTGGACGAGAGACACCTGTTTTCGTTGTTTTAAATGACAAACATTCTGATGAGTTGGGCAGGGATGAAGGATTTAACCAAGCATTTAATCTAGTTCTTAGAAAATGGGATTAAGCGGGAAAGACGTCACAAAAGCCTGTGGAAATCCTTCCAGAGGGCAGCCTGCTAGGCCTTAGAGGAAGAGCTTTCTCTGGTGCTGTGACGACTGTGTGGGTACTGTGGGTGGCTGGGCGTTTGTGTGAGTGTTTTTCTGTGTGTGCGTGTGCAAGAGCCTCACCGTGCATTTGGAAAGACGCACGCGCAGAGAAGTCACGGGGCTGGAGGGTGCCCCTGCCGGGGGATTTCCTAAACACTCTTAATTCTAGGAGTAAATGCATAAAGTCACTGTTTCCCTTTATCTCTGTATAAAACTGCTATCACGCCGTGGTCCATTGTCCATTCTCATGCCTGCAGAGTGCCTCGGCTCTACCACACGCTTGGACATGGACACACTCAGCAACTCACCCACACTCAGGTCACGCTGCCCCAAGCAGGCACCAGGCACCAGGCGGCTCAGCCCACACAGCTTCGTCTTCTCACCGTTCTGGAGCTGGACGTGCGAGAGGAACCTGTCGGCTGATTTGGTGCCTGGACAGTTTATCTGCTGTGACCCTGTCTTCGTTATGGTA